>NC_091984.1:90729981-91067451 GCF_044704955.1 Pristiophorus japonicus
ATCTCCGGCACCATTACTGAGTACATTCCGTGGATGGCGGAGGCCCTGGAGGCGATAGCCAGGAACACTGCTGGCACAGGCCTCCCAGTTGTCTCACAGCATGGCACTCCACCCCTAGGTTCCGCACTACCAGTGCCAATGACACATGAGAGGCAGCACCAAGATCCTGCTTCTGGATCCAAGAATGTTGTCCCCTCGGCACCCCCACTCCCGTACCCATGCACCCACCGCCTCTGCCTTCATCCCTCCCAATGAGGCACCGTCTGTGGAGCTCTAGGCCAGGCGGCATGGAACGAGGAGAGGGAGGGGTACAGGTGGGGAACAGAAGGGGAGGTTGAAGGAAAGTGAGGTGCATGTCCGCAGGTGATGGCTATGTTATATCTCCATCTGGATGTATGCAATTTGTTGTAATGTCTTGGGGGAGGGGGCCATCCTCCTGCTTTGCATTTGTATTCTGTGTTGCTGGACATGTTGACCATTTGATTGATGTCAATCGTCGAAAAAGTGGGGGGGGGGGTGTTTTTGCCCGTGATACTTATGATTTCAGACCAATGGTCGTATTAAATGTTTTTTATTCAACATAACCTTGTTGCGCATTGTTTCAGATAGATGGGCCATTACACACTGGTGATTCCTTAACATGAAAGGGTTAAATTAAACTTAACTTGAATCAACAGGTGGGTGGGGGGCTTGCCCCGTCCACCTCCATGGAGATGGGTGGGGGACGCCCCATCCAACTCCATGCACGAACCTGGTATTGCAGTACTTCCAGGAACGGTGCAGCCTTGGCTCTAGGCCTTTTGGCTAAGAGCAAAATCATTGGCGCAAAGTGATCTTTGTTTGGGCGCAAGGTGACCTTTGGCGTTTATGATCTGACAAGTTGATCTGACAAAGAATTGGAAAGATTGGCAACGAATAAAACATTTAAAAAAACTTAAACTTTAACTGGCACCAAGTGATACCCACCATTGATGTCTGAGCTGCACACACACAGCAGTGTGTCAACTTTATCATTTACAGCAATGTTTTTCAGGCAAATCGCTCATTTATGAGCTCCTGACGTAAGAGTGTTGCAGCTATGTAGCCACCACAGGCCCTTTCCTGCGGTCTGGAGCGGGGCGTGGGCATGGTTGCATAGTCCGCCTGATTGTCTGGCCCCAGCTCAGCGCCCAGCCCCTCGTCGTCCTCTTCCTCTCTCTCCTGAGGTGAAGCATCAGTCCCTTCTGGCAATTCTTGGCCCCTCCTGATAGCCAGGTTGTGCAGCATGGAGCACACGACCACAAATTTAGCTACTTGCTCAGGGTTGTATTGTAGCTCCCCTCCTGAGTGCTCCAGGCATCTAGACTGCTGCTTAAGCACAGTAATTGTTTTCTGCACCACATTGCATGTATCTCTGTGGCTCTCATTATATCGCTTCTCGGCCTCGGTGTGGGTGGCACGCAGGGGGGTCATCAGCCAGGTGACTAGGCCATATCGGTTGTCACCAAGCATCCAGCATTGTCCTTGTGGCTGACTCTTAAACATGTTAGAGACAATGCTCTCACACAGGAAGTGAGCTCCATCGAAGCTGCCTGGACATTTGGCATTCATTGTCATTATTATCTGGTTGTGGTCGACAACTAGTTGGACCTTCAGGGAGCGAAATCCTTTTTTGTTGCGAAAAAGCTCCGGGTCCTAAGCAGGTGCCCGCATGGCGATGTGAGTACACTGTATTGCTCCCTGCACCCTGGGGAACTTAGCAATGCGGTAGAATGCTCCAGCCCTGTCAGTCTGAGCTTCTGTGGTCATGGGGAAGCTGATAAAGTCCATCCTACGTACGTACAGGGCCTCCGAGACCTGTCTAATGCAGCGATGTGTGGCATGGTGAGACATAGGGGAAATGTCAACCGCGGAGGCCTGAAAGGAACCGGACGCGTAGAACACCAGTGCCCTGGTGACCTTGACCTCGATGGACAGTGGTGTCCTGATGGCAGGCTGCATATCTTCCCTGATGAGCTCGCATGATCACCACTTTGTGGAAGCGCAATCTCCGAAGGTAGGTGTTCTCTGACACGTCGAGGTAAGATCTCTTCTACTGTAAGTGCGGGGTGTGTATGGTCTGGACCTCCTCCTCATTCTGACACGTCTTAGATTAGGCACATAATGATGTGCATTAGACGTTGTGCCATTTGCACTCTGCAGCATCTGCATATTAATCGATGCAAGCTGAGAAATGGCTGGCCCCATTGCAATGAAAGTATAATAACGATTGACCAGAAGCAATAATTTCCACACTAAACGACACCTACAGTAAAACCCAATCGTCCACAGTCTGAAAAGTCTGTTGAGATGGTCACTTCACTTGAGAAGAACTCCAGAGTCAATCCAAACTCTCCCGAAGTTGAAGCAGCCTTTTCAATGAAGCAACCTGCGATTTGAAAAATGGTGCCCATACTGCTGTGATTAATTCAGAACAGTTCCACTTTTTCAGAGCGGTGTTTTAGGGGAGCGATATTGTGGGTGAGATGTGTGCGAGGTGGTGAAAGTGACGTTGGACGATATACTGAGCGTTAGTTTCGATTAATTTGATCTTTACGACAAAAAAAAGTAGGTGGTCAGAATTATTGAATCTCGGCGTTAATTACGTGCCCAAAGTAACGCTGGCCAATATTATGGGCGTTGGTTTCGCCCATTCTGATGATTCCACCCAAAAAAGGTGGGCGGGCGGTATTATTTTTTTCCCGGCGTTACGTACATTGTGAAAGGAACGCTCGGCGATAAATGTTTGAAAAATGGGCGTCAGTTTCCATTTTGTGGCTAAACGGGCGATACCTGGGCGTTACACCTCATTTCAGCATTAAAATGGACGTTAAGTGGGCATTATGCATGCCAAAATAATGGAAAATCTAGCCCTTCGTGTTAATGATATAAAAATTAGGGCCTAAAGTCTAGGGCCTAAAAATTATGAAGGCCTAAGGCTACAGCCTTATTAGCCTGTAGGTTAATCTGGCCCTGCTCCCAGCTCTTGTTGGTTTTTGATTCCTTGGGCTCAATTTTGGCCATGACGTATCAATTTTTTGGGAATAAGTTGTTTTTTCTGGCGTAAGTTAAAAAATGCCATTTTCCCCCCAAAATTTGCTCCAGAGTAAGTCAGTTAGGTACGATTTTTTTTAGTTCAGTTTTTTTTCCAAAAGGGGACGTTCCCAGGCATTTACGCCAGTTTTGGCCATTTATGCTACTTTGGCCAGCTAAAACTTACTCCAAATCGACTTAGGTCAGTGTATGTGGCCATCTCTGAATAACCTTGCGGGCAGTTAAGAAATTAGCGCAGGTTAGTACATTTAAAGCACCAAGACTTACAAAGCACTAAACAAAGCACAAAAATAAGCATTCAATAACAAATAAAAAATAGAAGGAAGCTGAGGACCTGCACCAAGACTTATAAAGCACTAAACAAAACACAAAAAGTAATAAGCAATCAACCAATAACAAATAAAAAATAGAAGTCCTACTATGCCAAAATCGTTTTTTAAAAAAAGAACCCCCCTCCCCCATCAAAACACTCTTTCTTCCCCCACCCCGCCCCCCCCGCCAAAACTCTCCTCCTCCCCTCCCCCCCCAATCAAAACTCTCATGCACAATCATCAATAAATAAAAAATAAAACTGAAGTCCTACCTCAGCCCGGGAACTCAGCGGGCCGGCCGGCCAGTGTGGGAGGCCACTCGGCTGGGGATAGGGTGCGGCGAAGATCGGGGTGTCCCTTCGGCCGGGGATAGGGGCTGCGAGCATCGGGTCCTGCTCACAGCCCACAGGACACGCTGGGAGGGCAGGAGCATGCGCGCAGTCTTCACTGCGCATGCGCGCAGCTGCCGGCAGTGCTTTCTGCACTGGCCTGTTAGTCCGCCCCCCACTTCACTGGCTACGACATGCTGGGACACCGGAGAGTCGGCAGAGTGGGCAAGATGGGGCCCCTTTTTTCGGCACCGTTTCCAGCGCGCAAAGTCGGCGCATTTAAGGTAAGTGCGCCGAAAAAAAGGGTTGGGGAAAATTGGGTCCCTTGTATTTAAGAGAATGAATCCCTCTCTTTTCTCCCCAGACTCTGTTGGTCTTCCTTAGCTACACATTGTCTACAATGGTGAGGATGGGGCAGCAGTCTGCTCCTCAGTCTCTGCTGATGCTACATTGAACGTGATGCTGGGAGATGTTTGCTATCAATCCACATTCAAGACATACACCTGGTCTCAGCTTGATGACTCCCTATGTCGACACGACTAAGATTAGGAAGTCAGCAGACTGTCGGCGGCAGAGTATAAACCTGCGTTCCATGATTCCACGGTGCTCAAACACACAGCAACACCTCGCTGCTCTGATTCCTTATAACTTTTACAATGGCCTGGATTTTGTGGTCAGGGGCGTAATTAAGGATTACAGCGCCAGCATTCGAACTGAATGCGCACTTACCTGTTGCAAGGCCCCAAACAAAAAGTTGCTGTCAGACGCAAGCGCACGCGGAAATCCCGAACTTGCTGACCCAACTGCAAAATCCGGGCCAATGTTTATTTCTTCATTCCCTATATGTCTCAGTGGGATGGTTTGGTAATGAGATGAACAGGTCAGGAAGGTCAAGGTTTAAATTAGGCTGATTTCAGCTGGGGCAGTTGTAGGCGTACTACAATCGTCGTAGCAGCCCTGGATGAGCGAGAGGAAAAATTAGCCAGTATTCCCACTTCTGTTCACTATTCAGTGACTCTTGGTAGAAAGTATGGATATTGGATGAAAGTGACAAAAGGCTGAATTTTGATGGTCCTCACAGGAACCTACCAGCACTCGCTGTCTAGGTCAAATGAATAGCGATGTTACACAAAGAAGTGATAGCTGTGTGCATTTGCAAAGAAACAGGTAAAAATTTTAGTAAGTACTCGGTTATGAAGATAGCGCTTGTTTAATGTTTTGTGAAGTTATTGTATATTTCCATTGCTTGGCGTGTTGGTTTGTGACATTTGTTAGTTGTGAATACACTGAGCAAGGCATGTTTAAAGGTTGAATCAAATAAACTGGGCCGGAATTTTCCCAGTGCCGAGTGTGGGGGTTGGGGACGGGTCAGCAGGAAATTGCCAGCGCATCAGGAACCCACCGTCATCCCGCCGACTTCCGCAGTTAACACGGGCGCGTTTCAAGTGCGCGCCACGGACCTGCTCGAGAGAGGCGGGCAACCTCAGTGAAGTACTTAAATGCTTGTTAAAAAGCCTTAAGAGGCTTTTTAACAGCAGCTTTTGACTTTAACATCTTGCGCCCAGGATTCACGCAACTCGGGAACTTCGCCTGTGAAGGGGAACCGGAAGCTCAGTGGCCATTGTGTATTCATTGACAGCTGGAAAAAAACACACCAATACTCACACATTACTCCTGATTATTTGCTTAATGTAAAGGCTCTTGCTGACACCATTTTGTATAGAGATTTAGCTGTCAGGAAATAGCAGGTCATTGCTGTAACCTCAGAAGCCACACTCACCACATTGCTAGTCACTCTCAGTACATTGGAGGATTTTGCCTCTGATCTCCACTTTACCTGCCACCTATTACAGATATGCTGTCTTACTGAAACTGAAGGAGAGCATCCTCATGGCTAGGCACAAATTCTACCACCACTGCAGACCTGAGGGCCAGGATGTCACCAAATATGCTGCGGACATCAGGAGACTCGCGGCACCGTGTGATTTTGGCACACACCTTGACGAGGCATTGCGAGACGTTTTTGTTACGGGGATTGGCCATGAGGGTCTCCTTCACAAGCTGCTATCCACTGAACCTATAGTCACCCTGAAGCAGGCCATCACCATCAGCCGGGCATTTATGACCTCGACTTGCAGCACCAAGCAGATGATCCCCCACACAGTCTCGAACGCGGCAGGCACTGTCCACAGGATAGCGCCCGTCACGGACAAAACTGCAAAACGTGGCTCTGCCCAGGGCAGAGAGCACGGACCTCGGGGTCCGGGAACTCAGAGTCCGCCGAGGGGGGCTAATCGAGTAGCATCATGCTGGTGCTGCGGAGGAAGCCATGGGGCTCACCGGTGCAGGTTTGTGGAGTATACGTGCAATACCTGCCACACGAAAGGCCACCTTCAGCATATGTGCAAAAGAAACCTGACTCATCGTGTGGCTGAGGAGATGGTAGAGGATCCACCATCCAGCGAGGAGCAGGCAGAAGAAGATGAGGCGTTTGGTCAAGATTAACAGAGTCTCAGTGAGTATGGAAGTGGACACTGGGTCAGGTCAGTCGGTTATGAGTCAGGAAACTTTTGAGAAACTGTGGATCAACCCAGCTGCACGACCTAAACTGGTCCCGGTCACGGCGAAGCTGTGCACCTACACCAAGGAACTGATACCTGTTCTTGGCAAAGCGGACGTGCAGGTATCTCACGGTGGCAAGACGCACGGGTTACCTTTGTGGATCATTGCAGGCGATGGGCTGATCCTACTCGGCAGGAGATGGATGGGGAAGGTCCGTGGGAACTGGGAAGATTTCATTCCTCCACAGACCGCTGTTCCCCATGTTCACAGGCAGAGCAGGCAGAGCAGGCCTCCTCCAAAGGAACTCGCGACCGACCTCCCCCCCAACTCACGCTGCCGGTGGAAAACAGCAGGGCCTCCCGCCACCGGGCCAGCCGTCACATCACCGGCCGATAGTTCGCTCTCCTGCTCCCCGCAGGGCCGCGGGAACCGGGGAAAGGATCCGGACCCGGAACCAGTGCCTTCGGGTGGCGCAGCTCCATGGCCGCGGCCTGCCGGGTCTCCTGTTCAGCAGCCCGGGAGAAGGTGCAGGATGTCGGTGCTGCGGAATGTTCTGAGCCGGTCCAGACAAAAGGTTACACGGGCCATACTTAGTGCTTGCTCTGTCAACGGGTGCGTGCTGGATTTCGTCAGGAAGATAAAGACTCACTGTGCCGAACCCTTCACAGAGTACTGGACGAGCGACCTGGAACTGGTGATAATAAAGTCCTTGCTGAAGAAGTAGAGATGGCGGCAAGCCTTGTGGCAGCTGAGTTCTGCAGAGAGAGAGACAGGCAGGACCAAATGGGTATGATTTGGTGGCCATTACAGAAACATGGTTGCAGGGTGGCCAAGATTGGGAATTAAACATACAGGGGTATCTGACGATTCAGAAAGATAGGCAAGAAGGGAAAGGAGGTGGGGTGGCTCTGTTAATAAAAGATGATATCAGGGCAGTGTGAGGGATGATATTGGCTCTAATGAACAAAATGTTGAATCATTGTGGGTGGAGATTAGAGATAGTAAGGGGAAAAAGTCACTGGTCGGCGTAGTTTATAGGCCCCCAAATAATAACTTCACGGTGGGGCGGGCAATAATCAAGGAAATAATGGAGGCATGTGAAAAAGGAATGGCAGTAGTCATGGGGGATTTTAACCTACATATCAATTGGTTAAATCAAATCGCACGGGGTAGCCTGGAGGAGGAATTCATAGAATGCATACGGGATTGTTTCTTAGAACAGTATGTAACAGAACCTACAAGGGAGCAAGCCATCTTAGATCTGGTCCTGTGTAATGAGACAGGAAAAATAAACGATCTCCTAGTAAAAGATCCTCTCGGAATGAGTGATCACAATATGGTTGAATTTGTAATACAGATTGAGGATGAGGAAGTTGTGCCAGAAACGAGCGTACTATGCTTAAACAAAGGGGACTACAGTGGGATGAGGGCAGAGTTGGCTAAAGTAGACTGAAACAAGGACTAAATGGTGGCACAATTGAGGAACAGTGGAGGACTTTTAAGGAGCTCTTTCATAGTGCGCAACAAAAATATATTCCAGTGAAAAAGAAGGGTGGCAAGAGAAGGGATAACCAGCCGTGGATAACCAAGGAAATAAAGGAGAGTATCAAATCAAAGACCAATGCGTATAAGGTGGCCAAGGTTAGTGGGAAACTAGAGGATTGGGAAAATTTTAAGCAACAGCAAAGAATGACTAAAAAAGCAATAAAGAAAGGGAAGATAGATTACGAAGGTAAACTTGTGCAAAACATAAAAACAGATAGTAAAAGCTTTTACAGATATATAAAACGGAAAAGAGTGACTCAAGTAAATGTTGGTCCCTTAGAAGATGAAAAGGGGGATTTAATAATGGGAAATGTAGAAATGGCTGAGACCTTAAACAATTATTTTGCTTCCGTCTTCACAGTGGAAGACACAAAAACCATGCCAAAATTTGCAGGCCACAAGAATGTGGGAAGGGAGGACCTTGAGACAATCACTATCACTAGGGGGGTAGTGCTGGACAGGCTAATGGGACTGAAGGTAGCCAAGTCCCCTGGTCCTGATGAAATGCATCCCAGGGTATTAAAAGAGATGACGGAAGTTATAGCAGATGCATTCGTTATAATCTACCAAAATTCTCTGGACTCTGGGGAGGTACCAGCGGATTGGAAAGCAGCTAATGTAATGCCTCTGTTTAAAAAGGGGGGCAGACAAAAGGCAGGTAACTATAGGCCGGTTAGTTTAACATCTGTAGTGGGGAAAATGCTTGAAACTATCATTAAGGAAGAAATAGCGGGACATCTAGATAGGAATAGTGCAATCAAGCAGACGCAGCATGGATTCATGAAAGGGAAATCATGTTTAACTAACTTACTGGAATTCTTTGAGGATATAAATAGCATGGTGGATAGAGGTGTACTGATGGATGTGGTGTATTTAGATTTCCAAAAGGCATTCGATAAGGTGCCACACAAAAGGTTACTGCAGAAGATAAAGGTACGCGGAGTCAGAGGAAATGTATTAGCATGGATAGAGAATTGGCTGGCCAACAGAAAGCAGAGAGTCGGGATAAATGGGTCCTTTTCCGGTTGGAAATCAGTGGTTAGTGGTGTGCCACAGGGATCAGTGCTGGGACCACAACTGTTTACAATATACATAGATGACCTAGAAGAGGGGACAGAGTGTACTGCAACAAAATTTGCAGATGGCACAAAGATTAGTGGGAAAGCGGGTTGTGTAGAGGACTCAGAGAGACTGCAAGGAGATTTGGATAGGTTAAGGTTTGGCAGATGGAATACAATGTCGGAAAGTGTGAGGTCATCCACCTTGGGAAAAAAAACAGTAAAAGGGAATATTATTTGAATGCGGAGAAATTACAACATGCTGTGTTGCAGAGGGACCTGGGGGTCCTTGTGCATGAAACTCTTTTTGGAGTTTATCTGCAAAAACAAGACATTAAACTGTGCCACCCTACCTGGGTGACACACCAGACATTTACAAAGCCCTTTTTTTCCCCTTTTTTTGTTTTTTTTTGTGTTTTTCTTTTTTTTTTGGATTTTTTTTGGGCACTAAAATCACAATTTTCCCCCAGTGCCCCCTATAAAAGGGAAGGGGGACAGTAAAAGCACCAGCAATTAAAACAAATTAAACTTTAAAACGTAAAATCAAATTAAAATTTGGTTGCCGGGCGTGATGATGCACTCCAGTCCCTCCGGTGCCCACCTCTCGCGGAAGGCCGCGAGCGTACCGGTGGACACCGCGTGCTCCATCTCCAAGGACACCCTGGACCGGATGTAAGAGCGGAAGAGAGGCAGGCAGTCAGGTTGAACGACCCCCTCGACCGCCCGCTGCCTGGACCGGCTGATGGCACCCTTGGCCGTGCCCAGGAGCAGTCCTACGAGGAGGCCTTCGGACCTACCCGCTCCCCTCCGCACAGGGTGCCCAAAGATCAGGAGAATGGGACTGAAGTGCAGCCAGAATTTCAGGAGCAGCCCCTTCAAATAATGGAACAGGGGCTGCAACCTCGTGCACTCAATAAAAACATGGAACACGGACTCCTCCAGACCGCAGAAATTGCAGGCGGCCTGGGAGTCCGTGAACCGGCTTAAAAATTTATTGCACGGCACTGCTCCGTGCACCACCCTCCAGGCCAAGTCCCCGATGAATAGTGGGAGGACCCCTGCGTAGAGTGCCCTCCATCGGGGACCCCCGCCTCCTCCGGACGGCAGGATGGTACGCCATGGCGTGTCCGGACGGCCGGCGAGGATGGCAAAGTTGAGAGTATGCAGGAGCAGCCCGTACAGGAAACCCCTCCGCGCGGAACTGAAAGGCACGGAGGGGATTTCCCCGAGGCGGCTCAAGTTGTGAGGCGCCGGCCCCCGAGGGAGGTTCCGGGGTTTGGCGCCGATGAGGAATTCCGTCCGGACGGGGGTCAGTTCGGACGGGATCTCCCCACGTGCTTGAGCCTCCTCGATGCACCTAACAGAGTCAGGGCCCAGAGCTGTTTTTAGCGACTCGATGGCATCGGCCGCGTGGCGGACGTTGGCAGAATTTAGGCGCCGCGCCAGCGTGTCTGGCGCCATCCAGCCCGCTCCTCCGCCATCGAGCAGGTCCCTGACCCTGGTCACCTCACCAGCCACAGCCCTCTCTTCCAACCGCCACATAAAACCTCGGCCGTGGAGGTACGGATTCCCGAGCAGCGGTTCCTGCAGGACGGCCGCCACTCCAGCCGGCGGAGAGCTGCGCTTGGTGGAGACTTTGTTCCAGACCCTGATGAGTTCCCTGTAAAAGACAGGCAGCTCCCGGAGGGCGGTCCTGGCACCCCCCAAATTCACAAACAGGAGCTGCGTGTCATAATTGAGGTCGCGCTGCTGGCGGAAGAAATACCTCGCCAGAGCGCACCACCTAGGAGGGGGCTCGACGTAAAGGTATCTCTGCAGGGTCTGAAGATGGAAAGTCACGAGCTGGGCGCTGACGCACACCAACGACTGACCGCCCTCCTCAAGCGGGAGACTCAAGACCGCGGCAGAGACCCAGTGCTTCCTGTTGTTCCAGAAGAAGTCCACCAGCTTCTTCTGTATCTTGGCGACAAACGCAGGGGGAGGGGTCAAAGTGACCAGCCGGTACCACAACATTGCGGCCACCAGCTGGTTTATGACTAGCGCTCGACCCCTGTAGGACAGCACTCGGAGCAGTCCTGTCCAGCGCCCTAGGCGAGCGGCGACCTTGGCCTCCAGCTCCTGCCAGTTCGCCGGCCAGGCTCCCTCGTCGGGGCTAAGGTAGACTCCCAGATAGAGGAGATGGGTCGTGCTCCAGGCAAAAGGCCTGAGCTCCTCCGGCAGGGAGTCCACCCGCCACTGACCCACCAGGAGTCCGGAACATTTCTCCCATTTGATCCTGGCGGAGGACGCGGCCGAGTAAATCTCCTGGCACTCACGCATCCTCCGCAGGTCAGCGGGATCCTCTACCGCGAGGAGCACGTCATCGGCGTAAGCCGAGAGGACGACCTCCACGCCCGGCCCTTGCAGAGCCAGTCCCGTCAACCTCGTCCGCAAGAGGCGCAGGAAAGGCTCCACGCAAATGGCGTATAACTGGCCGGACATGGGGCATCCCTGGCGCACCCCTCTCCTAAAGCGAAGGGGCGCCGTCAAGGACCCGTTAACCTTAATCAGACACTCCGCGGCGGCGTACAAAAGTCGGATCCGGGCGACGAAATGCGTCCCAAACCCGAAAGCGCACAGAGTTCCGAGCAGATAGTCGTGATCCACCCTGTCGAACGCCTTCTCTTGGTCGAGGGATAGGAAGGCGACCGACAGACCAGCCTCCTGGGAACAATGGATGAGGTCCCGGAGCAGATGGATGTTATCGTGGATTGTCCGGCCCGGGAACGTGTAGGACTGGTCGGGGTGGATCATGTGGTCCAGCACGGCACCAAGGTGAGCAGACATCGCCCTGGCGAAGATTTTGTAGTCTGTGCTGAGGAGGGAGACCGGGCGCCAGTTCTTAAGGAGGCGGAGATTGCCCTTCTTAGGCAGCAGGACGATGACTGCCCTGCGCCAAGAGAGGGGCATCTCCCCGGTCGCCAGACCTTCCCCCAGGACCCGCGCGTAGTCGCTCCCCAGGACGTCCCAGAACGCCCTGTGGAACTCCACGGTCAGCCCGTCCAGCCCCGGGGATTTTCCCCTCGAGAGCCGGGCGAGGGCACCGGTCAGCTCCGCCAGGCTTAGCGGAGCTTCCAGATTTTCGGCGCCCTCCGGGCTGACCTTCAGCAGGTCCTCCCACAAAACTCTACGCGCTTCCTCGCTGGACGGATCCGGAGAGAACAGAGCCCCGTAATATTCACGGGCCCTGTTGTTGACGCCCTCCGGATCCGAGACGAGAGAGCCGTCGTCGGCCAGCAGCGTCAAGAGCTGCTTACGGACACTCTGCCTTTTTTCCAGCGAGTAGAAGAAGGGGGAGCCGCGGTCCAGATCCCGCAGGAACCGGATCCGCGACCTCACGAACGCGCCTCGGGACCCGACGAGCTGCAGGTCCTTCAGCGCGGACTTCTTCGCTTCGTACACCGTCCGCACGGCCGAGTCCTGGACGACTTGACCGAGACGGGCTTCCAGGTCGAGCACCTCTTTTTCTAGGCGCCCGACTCTGGCCGCCTGCCTCTTGGTCGACCCCCTCGCGTACTCTTGACAGAAGACGCGGACGTGAGCCTTGCCCAAGTCCCACCATAGCCTCAAGGAGGGGAAGCCCCCCTGCTTCCTTCTCCAGTCGGACCAAAATCGACGGAACGAGTCCTGGAACCGCACATCCTCCAGCAGCCGGTTGTTAAAGTGCCAGTACGCGGACCCTGTCCTCGCGTGGAGCGAAGCGGGGTCCGCCCACACCAGGTGGTGGTCCGAACACGGCACCGGCCGCATGGAGGCCGCCGGGACGCAGGAAACGTACGCCCGAGACACGTAAAGGCGGTCGACTCTAGACCATCCTACTCCAGGCCTCACCCAAGTAAAGGCGCTGGAGTCGGGGTGGAGATTTCGCCAGACGTCCACCAAGTCGAAGGACCCGACCAGGTCCCTCAACTTCTCCATCGCCGTCATGCACTGCGGGGCACCGGAGCGGTCCCTCGCCTCGAGGGTGCAGTTAAAATCCCCCCCGAGGACAATGCAGTCGCCGACGTCGACGGAGCTAAGAAGAGCGGACACCTCTTCAAAGAAGCGCGTCTGCTGCGGGCCGGGCTGAGGGGCGTACACGTTCACGAGATGGAGCGGCACGTCCCCCAGGCGAACCGTTACGTGCAGCAAGCGGCCTGGCACGGGCTCCTCGACCCCCAAGATCTCCGGCTGAAAATGCGGGCCCAGCAAGATGGCCACCCCACTAGAAATGGCGGTGAGGTGGCTCATGCGGACCTCTCCTTGCCATTCCAGGAGCCACGTGGCTTCGTCTCCCGGAACGGTGTGGGTTTCTTGCAGGAAGCACACCTCATATTTCCCCTCCCGCAGGAGCGAAAAATTGTCAAATCTACGGCGTGCCCCTCTGCCGCCGTTGATGTTGAGGCTGGCTATGGTTATCTTCATGACAAAAGCATAGTGCAACCTCTACCTTAACCTATTGTGGGGGAGGGAGCGGAGTCTTTTGTTGAACTCCGCTCCCTCCGCAGCCCAGCGAGGAGTCCCTCGAGCTCGCGCAGCTCAAGGTGTTGCGCATTTGTCAAGGGCCCGCCCGCGGCCAAGGTTTTAACGGCGGCGCGGACGGACCCCTTGATCAGCTCTGGCTCGGACCATTTTTCCAGGGCCAGTGGGGCTTGGTTGCAGCGACCCCGGCTCTGGGCCAAAAAGTCCCGGAGTTCCTTTGCAGGAATGAGGATGGTCTCGGCGGCGGCCGCGAGCAGATCCACCGCCTCGCTGGCGGTGGTCTCTAGGTTTTCACCCGCGTCCCCCACCGAGTCCCCGTCCTCCTCCGGGAGGTGGCTGCCAGCAGCCGGCCCATCGACCGCACAAGGTACGGCAAATGACCCGGCCGCTCCAACCGGCCCTGGCTCTGCCCCGATCCCACCCCCAGGATCGTCGGCAGAGGAGTCCCCACTGGGCTCTTTTAAAAATGGTGCTGGATCGGGAAATGACAGCGGAAGGGGTTCCCCCTCCGCCCCAGGAACCGGGGAACAAGGAGAGACCCGGCCATAGGAAATCCCCAGGCTCCCCAAGTGCTCCAGCTCCAAAGCAAGGGGCGAGGGTGGGTGTTCCTCCCCCTCCCCGCTGCCACCCCCCGGCCCAGCATCTACAGTGTCATAAAAAACATTTGTTTCGGTTTCTGCCGGGTCGAGCGACTCCCGGGGGAAGTTGGGTATTGGCTGGGCGGGCTCAGGTTCGGCCTTTTCGGCCCCGCCCGCCTCAGTCCCCGGGACGCCCGGCCCGGCGGCAATGCATTCCTCCGCGGTCCCCACGCCCCCCCCGACAGGCAGATCTTCCACGCCATCCCCGGGAGGCAGAGGCTGGGCAGCCTCGACTGTCTCACCCTCCCGGGGACAGACTCCTCCCGCCTACGGCGCTACTTGGGGGCGCTGGTGGGGGACGCGGGACACACGGCGGGCACCGACTCCTCCGCGGAGGGATGTTGTTCCCCCTCCGCCTCAACGGAGCGGCGCCTCCTTTTGTTGCTGGAGGTGCGCTGAGGCAGGGAGACCTCCATGTCTGCCGAGGCCTCCCGCTCCGCCCCCCCCTTTTCCTTTTCTTGCCCGCGCCCGGGCCCCTCTGCGGTGTTGTTCAAGGGCTCGGGCACGGGCACAGGGCACCCCGCGCTCGCTGGTGGCTGGGTTGGGCCGAGCGCGGTGGTCAATCTTTCTGGCGCACTGAGGGGACCCGCCTCTAGATGTTTCTCCTTGTTCCGCGCCTTCTTTCCGTTCGGACGCTCTCCCTCCCCCCCGCCGGAGGCCCTGAAAACAAAGGCCTCCGACGATGCCCGCGCACCTACGGCTCCCGGCACGCGGACGCAACTAGGGGGAGGGGTGGCGGCGGCGCCAGCCTTGGCCGCCTTCGGTGGTTTGGCGGCTTTGGAGGCGGGGCAGTTCTTACGAACATGCCCCACCTCCCTGCAGGCATGGCACCGCACGCCGTCCGACGTCCAAAAGACGCGGTAGGCAGTCCCCTCGTGCACCACATTAAAGTTCCCCTCCGTCGTCTCCTCCCGCGCCAGCCGGACAAAGAGCTGGCGGCGGAAGGAGAACACGTGGCGCAGGCTGCTCTCCCTGAGGCCGAGCGGTATGGGGTTGATCCCCGACCTTACCTCCCCCAGTTGGTGTAGGTGAGGGAGGAGGAGCTCAGCAGGAACAAAGGGCGGGACGTTTGAAATGATGACCCTCTGCGCAGTGGCCTCGAGAGGGTCCACCGGCAGGAACGTCCCGCCCACCGTGAGCCCCTTTTCGAGGGCCAGGGACACCGCCCGCTCCGACCCCAGGAAGAAAACAGCCTTCCCAGACATCTTGGAGGCCGCGACAATGGCCGAGGGGCCGACTACCCCAGCCATCGCCCGCACGCACTCCTCAATGCTCATTGTGGGGTGAGTGTAGCTCTTGACCCCGTGTTTTCTGGTAATTAATCTGAATGGTGGCAGGGCAGCGGGTGGCGCAGGAGGTGCCGTGGAAGCGGTTGCCGCCTGCGCATACGTCTTCGCTGGCCCTGCCACCGGCGTGGATGGGGTCGCCATCACGGGGTCCCTTTAAGGGCTACACCCACCCCAAAGTCACAGGCCTTAATGGTCTTAATTGGCCTCTTATCTAAAAGACTGAGCAGAGGAGCTCTTAACGAGGCACCTCTCCCCTAGTTGGCAATTGGGGAGGGGCCTTGCTCCCTCTGCTCAGTTGTCTCAATTGTTTTGTTGGTTTTTTTTTAATTTAGGAGGAAGGGGTCTCAGAGAGAGAGGGGAGAAACAGAGAGTAACGGAGAAAGAGAGAGGGGGGTGGGAAGGGGGGGGGAACTGCGAGGGCAGGTCTCCCCTCGCAGCTGTGGGTGGGTGCACTCCCCAGATGGCAAAACACACAAACACAGTCTTTGGATTGGTCTTCAGGTGGGGGGGAGAAGACGTCTTCATCTGGGGCAGCTAGAGCCACCAGGCACACACTCCTAACGATGTTCAGTGGGTGATTAAAGAAATCTTCAGCCTGGTAGCTCCAGCTATCCCAGGCTAGGCAATTTGGGGGGGGGGTTCAGTTGTGTGTGGGGCCTAGTTGTAGCAAGGCCCTCACACACACTTCCACACACACACACCCCCCGCGATGTTCCGGCCCTCAGTGGTCTTCTTTCCTCCCCCCACCGATACAACAAAGTCTCTTGGGAAATGCACCCACACCCACCTGTCGAAATAGTAGAGTCTCCCTCCTTCCACACTGGATGTTGTTGTTGTTGGTCTTTTCCCCCTCTCTGTAGAAATGGTAAAAGTGAGTAAAAGTTTTCTTTTCTCCTCCTCTCCCTCTGGGTGAAAGTTGGTGGTGAAGCCCCTTCCTTCCTTCTCTTCCTGGGCTGTTCTCAGGGCTCTCCAGACAGGAGCAAAAGTTGGTAGCTGCTCCTCTCACAGCAGCAGGGCTCCAATTGAGCAGGACACGCCTCCACTGCTCCACAATTGGTCCTTGTGCATGAAACTCTTTTAGACAAATTTCACGTAGCTAGCTAAGTTGACCGCGGCAGGACTCGAACCTGCAATCTGCTGATAACTTTGGTGTTGTAATCGAAGTCAGACGCCTTATCCATTAGGCCACGCGTCCGCTGCCTCCTTGTGCATGAATCCCAAAAGGTTAGTTTGCAGGTGCAGCAGGTAATCAGGAAGGCGAATGGAATGTTGGCCTTCATTGCGAGAGGGATGGAGTACAAAAGCAGGGAGGTCTTGCTGCAACTGTATAAGGTATTGGTAAGACCGCACCTGGAGTACTGCGTGCAGTTTTGGTCACCTTACTTAAGGAAGGATATACTAGCTTAGGAAGGGGTACAGAGACGATTCACTAGGCTGATTCCAGAAATGAGGGGGTTATCTTATGATGATAGATTGAGTAGACTGGGTCTTTACTCGTTGGAGTTCAGAAGGATGAGGGTGATCTTATAGAAACATTTAAAATCATGAAAGGAATAGACAAGATAGAGGCAGAGAGGTTGTTTCCACTGGTCGGGGAGACTAGAACTAGGGGGCACAGACTCAAAATACGGAGGAGCCAATTTAAAACCGAGTTGAGA
Organism: Pristiophorus japonicus; assembly: GCF_044704955.1. Lineage (NCBI taxonomy): Eukaryota > Metazoa > Chordata > Chondrichthyes > Pristiophoridae > Pristiophorus > Pristiophorus japonicus. The sequence goes on from NC_091984.1 coordinate 90,746,944, forward strand.
AAGAATTTCTTCTCCCAGAGGGTTGTGAATCTGCGGAATTCTCTGCCCAAGGAAGCAGTTGAGGCTAGCTTATTGAATGTTTTCAAGTCAAAGATAGATAGATTTTTAACCAATAAGGGAATTAAGGGTTACGGGGAGAGGGCGGGTAAGTGGAGCTGAGTCCACGACCAGATCAACCATGATCTTATTGAATGGCGGAGCAGGCTCGAGGGGCTAGATGGCCTACTCCTGTTCCTAATTCTTATGTTCTTATGTTCTTATGACCAGCAGAGCATCTAAAATGATGGCCCCCCCCCCCCACACCGTGGAAACCTCGTGGAAAAACAAGATGGCGTCTTAAAAGGGAAATGCACCCGGGAGCCTTAAAAGGGCCTTACACCGTTGGCGGTCCCCACAAAGAGACTTTTGTAAGGGCAAGAGTGAGTCAAAATGAGTAATGTGATTTGTACGATGATGTGATTTATGACAAGAGTTAATATTTTGATGCTGAAGTGACTACTGTGTTTAAAATGATTGATATGATTTACGAAAAGTGTCAGTATCACAATGTACAAGCAAAAAGGTTAATGGATCTGGACTAACATGACTAATGGATTAATGCGATTTCCGATTTTATGTGTTCAACAGTTGCAGATGAGCCGCAAAGGCGACTATTTTCTGAGAACAGAGGCAATGCACTAGTTGCAATACCCTGTCTCAGCGCAGCCCACTACCTCGGGCAAAAAGGGACAGTTTGCCGCCACCATACCTCACCCAGTGGAGCGGGGATTAAATAACTGTTCAGTGTACCTGCAACCTTTCGATGTAACTCTGCAATGCATCCATATGTACTACACAAATGTACTGTCTATGTATACCTGCTTTCTGTTGGAGGTCATGCCTGTGTACATCATCACCCATGTAAGGACTGCAAATTCCACATGCTTGCACCGGATCACAAGCGTAATCTCTACATGGCGGGGAGAAGAGGGAAGTGGATGGTCATGGACTCACACTCACAAATCAACCAGGACGGACAAGGCCGAGGTTACCGGCAATGTGCTTGTGGAACTGCGGGGGGAGTGAGATGTTATGTATTGTCCAGGTACATTAAATGTATAAGTACAATGGTGCGCCACAGAGGGCGCTGTGGTGGGCGCTGAAAGTACCTGCAAGACAGAGTATATAAGGCTGGCCACTGCACCTGAGAGTTACACAATAAAGGGCCAAGGTCATAGCAGTTGCTACAACACCAGACTGTGTGGAGTCAGTGATTTGAGTGCTACATACATCACACCTTGGACCTCAGAATCAGACCAAGATGAGCCCCAGCACTAATAACACCAGCCAGACCAGCAGCAGCAGCAGCAACCATAATAGCAGCCTTCTCCTCACAAGAGGGGGTCAGCACAGGGCTGCACCACCCCCCCCCAGAGGTGATAGCCCCAATACAGGGTGAGGATGAGCTCCCTGGACATGATTGAGCAGCAGTGCTTCAGGAGGTTCAGGCTATAGCACCAGGTTGTTGCAGACATTTGTAGTTTTCTGGTACAAGATCTGCTGCCCAGAGGAATGGGTGGACACGCCTTCCAAGTGACTGCCAAAGTTACCAGCATCCTCAACTTCTTCGTTCCAGGCTCCTTCCAGGATCTGCAGCAGACATTTGCTGGATCTCACAGTCGGCCACCCAAAGATGCATCATCCCGGTGAAATATGCCATTTTTCACAAGTCAGCCACTTATGTAAACTTTGCTACTGATGAAACCAGTGTTACTGAGCGGGCGCTTGGCTTTGCAACTCTGGCTGGCTTCCCACAGGTGCAGAGCATCATCGACTGCAAACATGTGGCCATCAAGGCACCCCTATGTCATCCAGGCGTGTTTGTGAACCGCAAGGTCTGGCACTCCCTCAATGTGCAGCTCATTTGCAGTCACAAAAAGATCATCATGCATGTGTGCCAGATTCCCTGGCAGCTGTCCTGACTCTTTCATCCTGCACCATTCCACCCTCCTCCAGCTCTTTGCCCCTCCAAACAGACTTACTGGCTGGCTGCTTGGAGACAAGGGCTATCCACTGAAGACATGGCTGATGACACCCTTGAGAAGGCCAAGTAATGAGGCAAATGAGTGCTATAATGACAGCCACATGTCCACCAGATGTGTCATAGAGCAAGCAGTCGGCATGCTGAAGATACGCTTCAGATGCCTTGACAGATCTAGAGGAGATCTTCAATACAATCGGCCAGGATCTCCAGAATCAACGTCGTATGCTGCACGCTGCACAACACAGCTGTTGTCTTGTCTTCTCTCTAAGTTAGGGCAGAGGGGCATACTAAAAACTTTAGTTAATAATCTAATAAATAGAGGCATGGCAGGGCAGCTCAGTACCATGGAGTACCATGTGGGAAGTCCTGTAGGCTTCTCATGGCCTGCACGACCACGTGTGCGGGAAGTGTCACTAACTGGAGCAGCTCCAGCTTCAGGTTTTGGAGCTTGAGCAGCAGCTGGTATCACTACAGTGCATCCAAGAGGCTGAGAACGCCATGGATAGCAGGTTTCAGGAGGTGCTCACCCCGCAGCTTAAGAGTGTGCAGGCAGAGAGGGAATGGGTGACCCCCATACAGACAAGGAGGACCAGGCAGGTAGGGCAGGAGTCCCTTGAGTGCATCTAACTGGTTACTAGTTCTGGGTACAGGTGAGGGCGATGGTTCTTCTGGGGAGTGCAGCCAGAGCCAAGTCCATGGCACCATGGGTGGCTCAGCTGCACAAGCCGGGGAGGAAGAAGAGTAGAAGAGTGATTGTGGTAGGGGATTCGATAGTTAGGGGAACAGACAAGCTTTTCTGCGGCCGCAGACCTGACTCCAGGATGGTATGTTGCCTCCCTGCTGCCAGGGTCAAGGATCTCACTGAATGGCTGCAGGATATGCTGAGGGGGAGGGTGAACATCCAGAGGTCATGGTCCATATCAGCCCCAGTGACATAGGTAGAAAGAGAGATGAGGTCCTACAGGCAGATTTTAGGGAGATAGGAAAGAAATTAAAAAGCAGGACCTCAAAGATAGTTATCTCCAGATTACCCCCAGTGGTACATGCTAGTGAGTACAGAAATAGGAGGATAGAGCAGTTGAATGCATGGCTGGAGAGATGGTGCAGGAGGGAAGGCTTTAGATTCCTGAGGCATTGGGACCACTTCTGGGGGAGGTGGGACCTGCACAAGCCAGACAGGTTGCACCTCAACAGGACCTGGACCAATATCCTCGCAGGGGAGGCTTGCTAGTGCTGTTATGGAGGGTTGAAACTAGCTTGGCATGGGGAGGAGAATCTGAGAGTAGTTTCAGAAGGGAGGGAAGAAAAGCTGGCAATGGAAGGCGAAAAATTAGTAAGCGAGTTTGGAAGGCAGAGGAAACAAAGGCGAGAAAATAGACAACAAGGGACTTTTGGCAATGTTAAATGGTATATACTTCAATGCAAGGAGTCTAGGAAATAAGGCAGTTGAGCTGAGGGCACAGATAGACACTCGGGAATATGATATTATTGCTATTACTGAGACGTGGCTGAAAGAAGGGCAGGAATGGCAGCTCAACATTCCTGGTGACAGAGTTTTCAGACGAGATAGAGAGGGGGATAAAAAAAGGAGGGGAGGGGTCGCAATATTGATTAAAGAAACAATTACAGCTGTGAGGAGGGATGATATGTTAGAAGGATCATCAAATGAGGCCACATAGGTTGAACTGAAGAACAAAAAAGGGGCAATCACACTGCTGGCAGTGTACTTAGGACCCCAAACAGTCAGAGGGAGATCGAAGAGCAAATATGTAGGCAAATTTCTGAGAAGTGCAAAAACAATAGGGCAGTAATAGTAGGGGATTTCAACTATCCTAATATTAACTGGGATATAATTACTGTGAAAGGTATAAAGGGAGCAGAATTCTTAAATGCATTCAGGATAACTTTTTTAACCAGTACGTAGCAAGCCCAACAAGAGAGGGGACGGTTCTGGGCTTAGTTTTAGGGAATGAAGATGGGCTGATGGAAGGGGTATTAGTGGGAAAGCATTTTGGCGTTAGTGATCATAATTCAGTTAGAGTTAGCGTAGTTATGGAAAAGTACAATAGACCAGGAATAAAAGTTCTCAATTGGGGAAAAGCCAATTTTGCTAAGCTGAGATGGGATTTAGCCATAATGGACTGGAAGCAGCTACTTGAAAATAAATCAGTGTCAGAGCAGTGGGAGGCATTCAAGGAGAAGATCCTGAGAGTTCCGAGCAAGTATGTTCCCTTAAAGAAAAAGGGTGGGACTAACAAATCTAGAGCCCCCTGGATGTCAAGTGGATGGCCTTTATTAGCCAAGGCATAGAATATTAGAACAGGGAGGTTATGCTTGAACTGTATAAAACACTAGTTAGACCACAGCTAGAGTATTGTGTGCAGTTCTGGTCACCACATCACAGGAAAGATGTGATTGCACTAGAGAGGGTACAGAGGAGATTTACGAGGATGCTGCCTGGACTGGAGAATCTTAGCTATGAGGAAAAATTGGATAGGCTGGAGTTGTTTTCTTTGGCACAGAGGAGGTTGAGGGGAGACTTAATTGAGGTGTATAAAAATTATGAGGGGCCGAGATAAAGTGGATAGGAATGACCTATTCCTCTTAGCAGAGGGGTCAATAACCAGGGAGCATGGATTTAAAGTAAGTGGTAGGAGATTTAGAAGGGATTTGAGCAGAAATATTTTCACCCAGAGGATGGTGGGGGTCTGAAACTCACTGCCTGAAAGGGAGGTAGAGGCAAAAATCCCCATAGCATTTAAAACGTACTTGGATATGCACTTGAAGTGCCGTAACCTACAAGGCCACGGACCAAGAGCTGGAAAGTGGCATTCGGCAGGATAGCTCTTTGTCAGCCATCATGGACACGATGGGCTGAATGGCCTCCTTCTGACCTGTAAATTTCTATGATTCTGTGATTCTATGATTCTACGGGGAGGAGGAAGAAGACGAACCTAAGGTGGAGATGGCACCAGTAGCGGTGCATTGCTGCCTGGCAGGCCCAGAATGGCCTCACAATGGCCAGATTTACTTAAGTTGCTTCAGAGCACCCATATGGCTCCAAGATGCTGGACTAATTCTCCCCACCCTGCCCAACCCCCTCCCCCCATCCAACAACACTACAAAGCAGTCCCACAATGACCAAGTCATTCCTGTCACCCAAACCTCTAAAGCTTGAGGTTAAGTAATGTCTCATCATTCACTCCAAGTGCCAAAGCCACTTCCCATGTGGCAGGCAAAAATGGAAAAGATGGGAAAGTTGTGCAAAGAAATAAATGTAAATATAACTGATATTTAACATTAGCATCTTTTCATACACCCATGTACATAATCTTGTGCATCTAGGATTGTGTCTTTTTTATTTTCCACGCGCTTCTACGAGGTGCAACCCCTGTGGCTTCAGCAGAGACTGCACAGACGTTTCTGGTGGACGTCCTCTGGGTTTGAAGCCTGTGAGGGCCCCGCCAAAGACTGCTCCTCCTTCAACAGTGCAGGGGCAGACTCGGCCATCAGGATCCCAGGAAGCATCTGGGGCTCTGACTGAGGGGGAGGCAACAGGGGAGAACTGGGAGCGTTTGAGAAGAACCCCACTTCCCTGTCCCCTCCCATCAACATCCCTCTCCATGTGCCACCCGCACTTCTCTAATAACAAGGAGCTGGAGAGCACCTTACTGCAAATCTGTGGGGCAATGGATGCTCAAGTCTACATTTAATATCCCTTCTCAAGATGAGCTCAATGAGCGTCTGCCATTTGTTGTTCACAACAAACAAGGTCTTGTTGGATTGGCGCATTTGCTGTTCCATGCAGGTGGGCATCCTTTCCATGGAACAGCACATCGTTGCCATCGCCTGCAAGCTGGTGGTGCTCACATTGGAGATGGGCTCCTCTTTCTCTGCACATTTGCACACATTGCGGCTGCAAAAGCTGCCAGAGCCTCGCCCATTTGTTGTTCTTCCTCCAAGATCACCCTCTTTCTCCATGGCCCCCGAGGTTCAATACCTGCATGCAGCTCAGCAGAGCTTGGAGCATCCTGCACCCTCCGGCAAGGAATCTCCACTGCTGTCCCTGTCAACACCATCTGCTCTTGCTCACTTGTGATGTGTGAGACAGCAGGTGACAACACCACTCTATCTCACACAGGACCCACCGAAGTGTGCGTATCTACACTGGTGCTGGCTGCACTTTGGTCAGCTGATAGTGCACCCTCAGAGACTGGAGCTTCCTCTGGGGAGTCATCATCCTCCTGCGGTTGGAGAGTAATGAGGGCACTTGATGGACCTGTGTGAGAGTAAAGAGATGAATTGGAAGTGTTATGATAAAAATGGGTAATGTTACCATTATGCACATGATGACATTTCACAGGCCGCTGACATCAGTTACCATATGGGTGACTGCTGTATGCCATGTGGCTGTATGAGATTTCATTCTGTTAACAGGTTGCTGTGAGGTTTCCCTCGCTCCGTCTTCCACTGCCAACAGCTCTGCAACTCCAGAGATTTCGAGGGTGTGCTCCTCAGCTGATGTCAAATTGCTGAGACTGAAAGGCCACCTCCGGTTCTCTGTCTCTCCCTATTGTTGTGGGCTCTCTTCTCCTGCAAGGAGGGAAAGAAGAGAACTTTGAGTGAGAATGATGGAATGAATATAGGATTGGATGGGATACATTTGTAGGGGGTGCCTATGAGGGAGTGGCGTGACATTGCCAAATGGCCTCCTACTGTGGTGTTACTTCCTATGATTGCATTAGGATGAGGGTGAGTGCCAGTGGTGGTTAGTCAGATGGGGACAGAGAGAGATGGCTGTGCCTGCAAGTTAGGTTGGTGTGAGGACTAATGTGCAGGAGTAGGCTTGGGAAGGAGGAGTGATGGGGATGTGGTGAGTGTGGCATTGTACTCACCTTTCTTGACCTCATGAGATCATTGAATCTCTTGCGGCACTGGATTCATATCCTCCTCACAATATCCCTGCTACTGACCTTATCTGTGCTCTCTAGCCATGTCCTTTTTGTCTCCATTTAATTCGGTCGGGAAATGCGCATGACTCTTTTAATTGGGACCATTGAGTTAAACACGCAGTGCAGAATGCGCTGTTCACATCTTTGGATTTCCGACCCGCACGGACGCAACCCGACTCCCAGGTAAATATTTCGGCCTTGGTTTCGGTTCCTGAGGGTCTCTTGGCCAAGGTAACGGAGGGGCTCCTACCTACTTAGTAATCCCATTATTTGTGGTTATTACCTTTGCCTGCCTTCAGGTGGCTCGCTGTTACTGGCTTCTTCCCTCACATGTGTTGAAAATTTCTCTGGTCCTGTTGGATTTGAATCTTTAACATTTCATTGCTTGGAAAAACAGTAAGCTTGCAGGGGTTGCAAACTACCATATAAAAAAAAAGTAATAAGCAATATCATGCTCCAGAAACCACAGCCATGCTATAAATGAGAGTTTATAACAATTCATTTACTGTCTTCATCTACCACATCACTTGAAAACAATAGCAGACTATTCTATCCTTGATTATTTGTGCCAAGCCCTCAGGTTATTTGAGGCCCTTGACAGAACAAATATTTTGGCCTCAATTCAGTTGGGTAACAACCCAAGTAATAAACTGGATTCCACAAAGCTTTAAATATTGAAAAGCATTTCTGCCAGTGAGGAAAATTTCATTAATAACCAAGGGTTCCTTTGAAATGGGTATAACAGCCTTTCTAAACTTGATGCTTATGATGGTGTGATTGTCTTTATGAACTGGAAGGTTGAAATGTCTGTAAATGTCTTCTTAGGCGATCCCTCGTATCGAGGATGACTTGCTTCCACACCAAAAAGGGATGAGTTCACAGGTGTTTCAATAAAGGACCTAATATTCCAGATCCCAAACTACATGTTGAAGGGTGGAAGATGCCTGTGCATGGATTTTTTTAACGTATGGTGGCCGTTGCACACCAGCCACCACACGGGCTTGACTGAGTTAGGTCTTGGTCCAGTGGCAAGGATTACCCAAGACGACTGGAGACCAGCTCTGCTGCACAGACCTAGTGTGCACACATGTCACACACTAGTGCGCACTCTACAGCAAAAGAAAACCCTGGTTCGACCACATCTGGAGTACTGTGTACAGTTCTGAGCACTTTAGGAAGAATATATTATCCATGGAAGGCATGCAGCGCAGACTCACCAGAATGTTATTAAGGCTCCAAGAGTTAGATTATGAAGAGAGATGACATAAACTGGACTTGTATTCCTTGGAATATAGAAGGTTAAGAGGTGAATTGTTTGAGGTTTTTAAGATTTTGAAAGGAATTGATAGGGTAGTGAGAGTTTTTTCTGCTGGTGGGGGAGCCGAGGACAAGGGGACATCACCTTAAAATCAGAGCTAGGCCATTCAGGAGAGAAGTTAGGAAACACTTCTTCACACAAATGGTGGTAAACATGTAGAACTCAATACCACAAAAAGCAGCAGATGTTAACTCAATTACGAATTTTAAATGTGAGATTGATAGATTTCTGATAGCCAAGGGTATTACGGGTTATGGAGCCGAGATGGCTGGGTGGAGTTAGGATACAGATTAGCCATCCATCATCATCATAGGCAGTCCCTCGAAATCGAGGAAGACTTGCTTCCACTCTAAAAGTGAGTTCTCAGGTGACTGTACAGTCCAATACGGTAATTACAGTCTCTGTCACAGGTGGGACAGATAGTCATTGAAGGAAAGGGTGGGTGGGACTTGTTTGCCGCACGTTCCTTCCGCTGCCTGCGCTTGTTTTCTGCATGCTCTCGGCAACGAGACTCGAGGTGCTCAGCGCCCTCCTGGATGTATGGACTGGGCACCTGCGCTGGTCACCTTTATGGTCTGCATGCTTACAAAGGCATGACAACCTTTTAAAATGAGACATAGTTACACAGAAAGTTGAATGAATCCCCATTTCTGAAATTTAGCACAAAATATAGTTGTGCTGTGACATTATTGCTCTGCACAAGAAACTCAACAACTTTGAAGAAACAACATTATTTAGCTGCCTATAATAAAAATAGATAATGCTGGCAAACTCAGCAGGTCAAACAGCATCTGTGGAGAGAAACAGAGTTAATGTTTCGGGTCTGTGACCCTTCGTCAAAAGTTCGAGATGTAACAGATTCTTAAGGAAATGCAGGGGCACTGAAAGGGGGAGGGGAGGAAAGAACAAAAGGGAAGGTCTGCGATAGGGTGGAAAGCAGGAGTGATTCAAGAGACAAAAGAGATAATGGGCAAAAATGAGATGGTAATGGCACAAGTTAGGAAACAAAAGATGATTCAGAATGGGAATGATCACCAGCTGCCATGGGAAAGAGAAAAAAACAAGAGTGATTATTTGCACTAGTTTTTTGAGCATCCTTCCTGCACGCCCTGGACATGGCTCTCGTCCTCCCGCGCCTGCACAGATTCCTTGAACCCGACACCGGAAGTCGGGCCTGATAATGAGCTGGAGCTGTGCCGTGTGGAGTTCACTGCCATTGGAGCTGCTTCTAGCTTTTGGATTATCTTCTGGACTATTGCCTAAAATATCATTGTGATTATCTACACAAACATTTTGCTGCCTTCTGTGGGAGAGAAAACATTGGAACTAAAATAGAGCGAGAGACTGGGGGCAGGGAGGAGGGGGGGTGGGGCGCGAGAGAGTGGTGGGGGGCGGGGGAAGAAAGAGAGACTGCAGGGGGAGAGAGAGAGGCTGGGGGGGAGAGAGAGACTGGGGGGGAGAGAGAGACTGGGGGGGAGAGAGAGAGACTGGGGGGGAGAGAGAGAGACTGTGGGGAGGGAGAGAGACTGGGGGGGAACGAGAAACTGGGAAGGGGAGAGAGAGAGACTGGGGGGGAGAGAGAGGCAGGGGGGGTGGCGAGAGAGACTGGGGAGGTGGAGAGAGATTGGAGGGAGAGAGAGACTGGGGGAGAGAGAAAGAGACTAGGGGCAGAGAGAGAGAGAGACCAGAGGGAGACAGAGAGAAAGAAACTGGGGGGAAGAAAGGGACTGGGGAGCGAAGGAGAGATCTGGGGGTGATATGTCCTTACTATACATTATAAATGCACACGAGGCCCATACTTGAGAGAAGGTCATCCTGTGACCAGTTACCTTTATTACCAAGACCTCAAGTGATGAAGGTGGGTGGAGTTTCCCCTTTTATACCTGAAAAGTCCAGGTTAGGAGTGTCTCCCACAAGTTCACCCACTTGTGGTCAATGTTCTCAAGGTGTACAACTTAGGTCAGCTGATACAAGGGTTGCAATGATAGTTGAATACATGACATCACCTCCCCCCAAAAGTCTTATTGGGATCACAGGCTAAGTCTCTCTGGTGGTTTACGCTCCCTTATAGAGCACCTGAGTTGCGGCTCCGGTTGTTGGGCGCTGGTCTGAGTGTCTGCTGTTTACGGTGCCTCAGGCCTGTCCGGACTGCCCACAGTGACTGGGCTCTCCTCCACTTGGTTCCGGTGTTCAGTCACCTATGGTGGAGTAAACTCTACGTCGTGTTCTTCCTCTGCTTCTTCTATGGGGTTGCTGAACCTCCATTTAGTTTGATCCACGTGTTTGCGGCAGATTTGTCCATTGGTAAGTTTAACTACCAAAACCCTATTCCCCTCTTTGGCAATCACAGTGCCTGCAAGCCATTTGGGCCCTGCAGCATAATTAAGGACTAAAATAGGGTCATTGACATTAATACATCGCGCCCTTGCATACCTGTCATGATAGTCACAACAATTTCTTTCATGGTGGAGTGTATAAGGGATAACTTGGTTTTGTGCGTCCTTTTCATTAGCAGCTCTGCGGGTGGAACCCCTGTGAACGAGTGTGTTCAGGATCTATTGGCCAACAGGAGGTGTGATAAGCGGTTTTGTAGGGAACCCCCTTGGATTCTGAGCATCCCCTGTTTGATTATCTGCATTGCTCGTTCCGCCTGGCCGTTTGAGGCCGGCTTGAATGGTGCCGTTCTGACATGGTTGATTCCATTGCCTGCCATGAAGTCCTGGAATTCAGTGCTTGTGAAGCACGGGCCATTGTCGCTGACCAAGATGTCCGGTAGACCGTGGGCGGCAAACATTGCCCGTAGACTTTCTACCGTGGCAGAGGATGTGCTTGAATTTAAAATGGCACACTCAATCCATTTGGAGTAGGCGTCTACTACAACCAAAAACATTTTTCCCATGAAAGGACCTGCGTAGTCCACATGGATGCGTAACCATGGCTTGGCGGGCCAGGACCAGGGGCTAAGGGGGACTTCCCTGGGTGCGTTGCCCAGCTGAGCACACGTGTTGCACCTGCGAACACAAACTTCCAGGTCTGCATCTATCACTGGCCACCAAACGTGTGACCTGGCAATTGCCTTCATCATGACAATGCCCGGGTGCTCATTGTGAAGTTCTCTGATAAACACCTCTCTGCCCATCTGGGGCATGACTACTTGGTTTCCCCACAGTAGGCAATCGGCTTGAATCGAGAGTTCATCCTTGCGCCTATGAAACGGTTTAAATTCCTCAGGGCATGCCCCGTATATGGCTGCCTAATCCCCATTCAGGACACATGTCTTAACTAAAGACAGTAGCGGGTCTTTATTTGTCCAGACTTTAAACTGATGGGCTGTCACAGGTGAGCCTTCACTTTCGAAAGCTTCAACAGCCATGACCATCTCAGCATCATGATCAGTTGCCCCCTCAGTGGTGGCTCGTGGGAGCCTGCTGAGTGCATCGGCGCAGTTTTCAGTGCCAGGTCTATGTCGAATTGTGTAGTCATAGGCGGCTAACGTGAGTGCCCACCTCTGTATGCGGGCCGATGCATTCACATTTATGGCCTTGTTGTCGGTCAAAAGGGACGCGAGGGGTTTGTGATCTGTCTCCAGCTCAAATTTCCTGCCAAACAGGTACTGGTGCATTTTTTTTACTGCATATACACATGCTAGCGCTTCCTTTCCTACCATCCCGTAGCCCCTTTCTGCCTGGGACAGACTTCTGGAGGCATAAGCTACCGGCTGTAACTGACCCTTGGCATTAACATGCTGCAACACACACCCGACCCCATAGGACGACGCATTGCACGTTAAAACAAGTTTCTTACACAGGTCATATAACGTTAACAGTTTGTTGGAGCATAACAAATTGCGTGCTCTATCAAAAGCCCTTTCCTGGCTATCCCCCAAGACCCAATCACGACCTTTGTGCAGGAGCACGTGTAGCGGCTCTAACAGTGTGCTCAATTTGGGAAGAAAGTTACCAAAATAGTTCAGAAGCCCCAGGAACGAACGCAACTCCGTTGTGTTATGGGGTCTGGGTGCTCTCTGGATCGCTTCCATTTTGGACGCAGTAGGTCTGATCCCATCTGCTGCTTCCCTCCTCCCCAGGGATTCTACCTCTGGAGCTAAGAAGACGCACTTCGCCTTTTTCAGTCACAGACCTACCCGGTCCAGTCTGCGTAGCATCTCCTCCAGGTTGTGGAGGTGTTCTTCAGTATCGCGACCCGTGATGAGGATGTCGTCTTGAAAAACCACCATCCTTGGAATCGACTTGAGGAGGCTTTCCATATTTCGCTGAAAGATCGCGGCGGCTGAACAAATCCCGAACAGACATCTGTTATAATCAAACAACCCCTTGTGTGTTGTGATGGTGGTCAGCTTTTTCGACTCACTCACCAGCTCCTGGGTCATGTAAGCTGAGGTCAGGTCCAATTTTGAAAAAAGTTTGCCACCGGATAGCGTCGCAAAGAGGTCCTCCGCTCTCGGTAGCGGGTACTGGTCTTGGAGTGACACCCGATTGATGGTGGCCTTGTAATTGCCACATATCCTGACCAACCCATCCGCCTTGAGCACCGGCACAATCGGGCTCGCCCAGTCACTGAATTCGACTGGCGAGATGATGCCTTCCCTCAGTAGGCGGTCCAATTCACCTTCTATCTTTTCCCGCATCACGTACGGCACTGCTCTGGCCTTGTGGTGTACTGGCCTGGCGTCCAGGTTTATGTGAATCACTACCTTGGCCCCCATGAAAGTGCCGATGCCGGGTTGAAATAATGAGTCAAATTTGTCCAGGATCTGTGAGCATGATACTCGCTCCACAGAAGAATTTGCATTGGCATCGCTCCATTTCCAATTCATGATAGCAAGCCAACTCCTCCCCAGTGGTGCGGGACCGTCCCCCCAGACAATCCAGAGTGGCAACCTGTTCTCCGAATCTTTGTGGGGGTCACAACTACCTTGTGGCGCTGCCTAGCACCGGAATGATCTCCTTTGTATATGTCCGTAGCTGTGCGTCAATCGGCAATAATTTTGGCCTCCTGGCCTTGGACACCCACAACCTTTCAAACTGTTTGATACTCATCAGGGACTGGCTGACCCCTGTGTCTAGCTCCATTAATACTGGGATGCCATTGAGGAGCACTCTCATCATTATCAGTGGCATCCTGGTATATGAACTGTATATGTGCTCCACATGAACTCACTGAACTTCAGCTTCCAGCGATTTCGCCCAGTATTCATTTGGCTTCGTAGGGCTTACATCGGGCCCGTCCTCCTCATACATCAACCTGGCTGCAGGCTTCCTGCACATACGCGCCAAGTGACCGCTGACGTTGCAATTTATGCAGATATATTCCTGATACATGCAAGCTCTGGCAGGATGTTTGCCTCCACACCTCCAGCATGAGCTGGAGGCCCCGTTGTTGGAAACAAAAGGTCCATTACCAGTCGATCGTCTCTGACTGTCTCTGTAACTGTCCTTAAGCGCACCATTAACAGGTGTTGATGGCCCATTACTGGCCGCATTGTCCATTGCAATGGCATGAATCGCCATTCAGCTCGCCATTGTCTCTGTTGAATTCCCCCTTTGGGTTCGACTACATGCTGGGGCATGTCCGATTGCCCTTGTCTGCCTAGAGAACTGTGTGCCGCGTTAACAATGTTGACTCCCTAGTCGTTTGCCGCATTTGAGCCAAGATTTTTGTCATACATCATTCTGGTCTCTTCCTCCCCCGAGATAAATGACTGGGCTATCAGAGCCGCCGCTTCCAAGGTCAAGTCTTTGGTCTCAATCAGTTTCCTGAAAACCCCAGCATGCCCTCAATAAAAAAGTCTCGTAGCATCTCCGCTGTGCATGCATCTGGGAAATTACATAGGCTCGCCAATCGCCGGAGATCTGCCATGAAGTCTGGAACGCTTTGCCCTTCTCGCCGCCGGTGCGTATAAAACCGGTGTCTCGCCATGTGCATGCTGCTCGCTGGTTTAAGGTGTTCCCCGATCAACTTACTGAGCTCTTCAAACGTCTTGTCTGCCGGCTTCTCTGGCGCTAGAAGGTCCTTCATCAGGGAGTATGTTCTGGATCCACAAACCATCAGGAGATGAACCCTGCGTTTGTCGGCCGAATCCTGTCCCGACCATTCCTTAGTGACAAAACTTTGCTGTAATCTCTCAATAAAGTCGTCCCAATCATCACCAACACAGTACCTCTCTTCTGTGCTGCTAGTGGCCAAGCCCGCATGGTTTAAATCCCAGTTTCTCGTCGCCAATGATATGTCCTTACTATACAGTATAAATGCACACGAGGCCCATACTTGAGAGAAGGTCACTCTGTGACCAGTTACCTTTATTACCAAGACCTCAAGTGATGAAGGTGGGTGGAGCTTCCCTTTTTACACCTGAAAGTCCAGGTTAGGAGTGTCTCCCACAAGTTCCCACCCTTGTGGTCAATGTTCTCAAGGTGTACAACTTCGGTCAGCTTATACATGGGTTACACTGATAGTTGAATACATGACACGGGGGAGAGAGATAGAGACTGGTGGGAGAGAGAGAGAGACTGGGGGATGAGAGAGAAACTGGGAGGAGAGAGAGAGAGAGAATCAGAGAGAGAGAGACTGTGGGGGTGGGGGGGACTGGTAGGGGGGGAGAGAGAGAAAGAGACTGGGGCAGGGGGAGAGAGTGACTGGGGGGAGAGAGAGAATGGCGGGGGGGGGGGACTCTGGTGGGGGGGGGGGAGAGAGAGAGAGAGAGACTGGGGGAGGGGGAGAGAGAGACTGGGGAGGGGGAGAGAGACTGGATGGAGAGTGTCATGTTTGTAACCTTCACATAACTGTAACCTTTATGTAACAACACTGTATACACCTGAGAAATGCACACCTTGACCACAGGGGGTGAACTTGTGGGAGGCACTCCTCATCCAGGTATATAAAGGGAGGTCCCACGCAGGGTCAGCACTTCTTGGTCCTGTGAATAAAGGTACAGGTCACAGAGTAACCTTGTCTCCAGTATGTGCCTCGTGTTGATTTGCTGTAGTGTGTAAGGACGAGATTTGGCGACGAGAAACGGGAATCAACGACTCAAGAGAATGGCCACCGGTAGCACGGAGGAACGGTACTGTATTGGTGAGGACTGGGACGATTTCGTTGAGAGGCTCCAGCAGAGCTTTATCACGAAGGACTGGCTGGGCGATGCAGTGGCTGACAAGTGAAGGGCGCATCTATTGACCAGCTGTGGAGCTAAGACGTACGCGCTGATGAAAGACCTGCTCGCACCCGAGAAGCCGGCGGACAAGACCTTCGAGGACCTCAGCAAACTGATTGGTGAGCACCTCAAACTGGCGAGTAGTATACACGTGGCACGACACCGATTCTATACACACCGACGTCGGGAAGGACAGAGCATACCGGACTTCGTTGCGGACCTTCGGTGCTTGGCCAGCCTCTGTAAGTTCACAGATGCCTGCAGCGGGGAGATGTTACGGGATTTCTTCATTGAGGGCATTGGTCATGCCGGGATTTTTAGGAAGCTAATTGAGACCAAGGACTTGACCTTGGAAGCAGCGGCGTTGATGGCTCAAACCTTCATGGCGGTGGAGGAGGAAACCAAGATCATATACGCGTGCAACTCTGCTCCCAACGTGGCGATGGAGCAGGGAGTTAACATGGTAAACGCGACTCAGAACCCCGCAGGCAGGCAAGGGCAATTCGATACCACCCAGGCAGCAACAGACTATAGGGTGGGACCGCAACAGAGACAATGGCAGGGTGAATGGACATTTACACCATCACAAGGGACAATACGTCCCAGGATGGGACCATTGACACTCACAAACAGAGTGTTCAAGAGTAATCAAAGAGACAATCCATAGAGGAATGCCTGGTAACAGCTCTTTTGTTCACAACACTCTCAGCTCATGCTGGAGGTGCGGGGGCAAACATGCTGCGAAGACCTGCCGGTTTCAACAATTCATCTGCAGAAATTGTAACTTAAGTGGACATTTAGCCAGGATGTGCAGGAAGCCCGCAGCGAGGCTGGTTTACGAAGTGGATGAACCACAAGAGGGGTCTGCAAGGCAGGGGTATACCTAGGACACAGCAATGGACGCTGAAGTTCAACGGGTCCAGTGGCAAACATCCACAGCTCATGCACAAAAACGCCACCTATGATGATGAGAGTACTGTTAAACGGCACCCTGGTACGCATGGAGCTGGACACAGGAGCCAGCCAGTCACTTATGAGTGTCCAACAATTCGAGAAACTATGGCCACTCAGAGCAAGCAGACCCAAACTAGAACGCATTGACACGCAACTACGGACGTACACCAAAGAGATCATCCCAGTGCTAGGCAGTGCAATGTTGGTGGTCACACATAATGGATCTCAGAACTGGCTGCTACTCTGGATTGTCCCGGGAAATGGTCCCGCGCTTTTGGAGAGGAGCTGGCTAGCCGAGATGAACTGGAAATGAGGGGATGTGTACGCCATTTCATCTGTGGAGCGAAGTTCATGCTCACAGGTCCTACAAAGGTTCGAGTCATTATTTCAACCTGGCGTCGGTACTTTCAAAGACACCAAAGTAAGGAAAAGCATCACCCCGGATGCCACACCAGTGCACCACAAAGCCAGAGCTGTGCCATATGTGATGCGGGAGAAAATTGAGAGTGAGTTGGACAGGTTGCTAAGAGAGGACATAATTTCGCCCATTGAATTCAGCGACTTGGCAAGCCCCATCGTCCCTGTTCTAAAAATGGATGGCTCGGATAGGATCTGTGGCGGCTACAAGGCCACCATCAACCGAGTGTCCCTTCAGGACCAATACCCGCTTCCGAGAGCGGAGGATCTTTTCGCCATGCTGGCAGGTGGCAAGCTGTTCACCAAGTTGGATCGCACTTCGGCCTACATGACCCAGGAACTGGCCGAAGAATCCGAGCTACTGACCACCATTACCACGCACAAGGGGCTGTTTGTCCACAACAGATGTCCATTTGACATTTGGTCAACAGCCGCCATCTTTCAGAGGAACATGGAAAGCCTGCTCAAATCCAACCCCGCAACAATTGTATTTCAGGACGACATCTTTATTACGGGTCGAGACACCGAGGAACACCTCCACAACCTGGAGGAGGTGCTACGCCGAAAGGACCGGATAGGCCTGTGACTAAAGAAGTCCAAGTGTGTGTTTTTGGCCCCAGAGGTTGAGTTTTTGGGCAGGTGGGTTGCCGCAGACGGGATCTGGCCCAACGAATCCAAAACGGAGGCGATCCGTCGCGCACCCAGGCCCGGCAACACATCAGAGTTGCGTTCATTTCTGGGACTATTGAACTATTTCGGGAACTTTCTACCGAACTTAAGTACATTGCTGGAGCTGCTACACGTGCTCCTGCATAAGGGTTGCGATTGGTTTTGGGGGGACTGCCAGGAATGGGCTTTCAATCGGGCGCGGAACCTGCTTTGTTCTAATAAGTTATTGACCCTGTATGACCCCTGTAAGAAATTGGTTTTGACATGCGATGCATCATTCTATGGGGTTGGGTGCATGTTGCAGCAGGGTAATGATGAGGGCCAACTCCAACCTGTGGCTTATGCCTCCAGGTCGCTCTCCCAGGCAGAACGGGGATATGGGATGGTTGAAAAGGAAGCACTCGCATGTGTCTACGGGGTGAAAGAAGATGCACCAGTATCTTTTTGGCAGAAGGTTCGAGTTAGAAACGGACCACAAGCCATTAACATCCCTGTTGTCCGACAGCAAAGCTGTCACTGCCAATGCGTCAGCTCGCATACAACGATGGGCTCTCATGCTGGCTGCGTATGACTACACCGAAAATTGCGCTGACGCACTCAGCAGGCTTCCACTGGCCACCACTGAGGGGGCAGCGGAGCAAAGCGCAGAGATGGTCATGGTTGTCGATGCCTTTGACAGCGCAGGCTCCCACATCACAGCCCACCAGATCAAAACCTGGACAAACAGAGATCCCCTCCTATCTCTGATTAAGAAATGTGTCCTGATTTGGGATTGGGCGCCCGCACACGGAGTATGCCCTGAAGAGGTCAGACCGTTTCACAGACGGATGGATGAACTCTCCAGTCAAGCCGACTGCCTACTATGGGGCAGCCGGGTAGTCATGACCCAGCGGGGTAGGGAAGCATTCATCAGGGAACACCACAGCGAGCACCCAGGCATCGTACTTATGAAGGCCATTGCCTGGTAAAATGTATGGTGGCTGGGAATTGATGCAGACCTGGAACACTGGGTTCGCAGGTACACGACGTGTGCCCAGCTGGGCAATGCCCCCAGGGAGGTCCCACTCAGCCCGTGGCCCTGGCCCACCAAGCCATGGTCACATATTCACATTGTTGTTGATGCGTACTCGAAATGGATCGAGTGCATCATATTGAATTCGTGCACGACATCCATCACAGTGGAGAGTCTGCGTGCGGTCTTTGCGACCCACGGCTTGCCGGACATCCTAGTTAGCTAAAACGGCCCGTGTTTCATGAGCTATGAATTCCGGGAGTTCATGTCGGGTAATGGCATCAAACATGTCAGGTCAGCGCCGTTCAAGCCAGCTTCCAATGGCCAGGCGGAACGTGCGGTCCAAATCATAAAGCAAGGCATGCTCCGGATTCAAGGACCTTCCCTTCAATACCGTCTATCGTGCCTCCTGCTGGCCTACAGGTCCCGACCGCACTCGCTCACAGGGGTCCCGCCAGCGGAACTACTCATGAAACATACACTAAAAACTCGGCTGTCCCTCATTCATCCAGTCTTGTCAGACATTGTTGAGGGCAAGCGCCAGTCCCAAAATGAATGCCATGACCGTAACTCAAAGGGGAGATGGATAGAAATCGATGACCCTGTATTTGTTCTTAATCACACTGTGGGGCCCAAGTGGCTTGAGGGTACTGTAATTGGTAAAGAGGGGAATAGGGTCATCGTGGTCAGACTCAACAATGGGCAGCTATGCCACAAGCATCTGGACCAAGTAAAAAAAAGGTTCAGCATGGACACTGAGGAACCTGAGGAAAATCATGAGATGCTGCCCACACCACTGCCAGTGAACGAGCAACAAGAACCGTCAGCAGCATGCACACTGCCTGCGGTCAGCCCGGACGAGCCGGAATCATCACAGGTGACAAAGACGCATGCCAAGGCTCAACAACCAGAGCCCCAACTGCGGCGCTCCACGAGAGAGCGTCGACCATCTGAAAGACTCAATCTTTGACCCAAAGACATTGGGGGGAAGGTGATGTCATGTTTGTAACCTTCACATAACTGTAACATTTATGTAACAACACTGTACACTGCATACACCTGAGAAATGCACACCTTGACCACAGGGGGTGAACTTGTGGGAGACACTCCTCACCTGGTCATCCAGGTATATAAAGGGAGGTCCCACGCAGGGTCATCACTTCTTGGTCCTGTGAATAAAGGTACAGGTCACAGAGTGACCTTGTCTCCAGTATGTGCCTCGTGTTGATTTGCTGTAGTGTGTAAGGACACAACAGAGAGAAAGACTGGGGGAGAGAGAAAGAGTCTGGGGGAGAGAGAGAGAGACTGTGGGAGAGAGAGAGAGACTGGGGGCGAGCGGGGGGGGGGGGACTGGCAGAGAGAGAGAGACGAGAGGGAGAGACTCGGGGGAGAAAGGGACTGGGGAGCGAGGGAGAGACAGGGGGGAGAGAGAGAGATAGAGACTGATGGGAGAGAGAGAGAGACTGGGGAAGAGAGAGAGACTGGGAGGAGAGAGAGCGAGAATCAGAGAGAGAGAGATTGGGGTGGCGGGGGGAGACTGTGGGGGGGAGAGACTGGGCAGAGAAAGAGAGAGACTGGGGAGGGAGAGAGAGAGAGACTGGGGGGAGTAAGAGACTGGGGAGAGAGGGAGAGACTTGGGGGGGAGAGAGAGAGAGAGGGACGGGAGAAGGGAAGGGTGGAGAGAGAGATAGAGACTGGCGGGAGAGAGAGAGAGATTGGGGGAAAAGAGAGACTGGGAGGAGAGAGAGAGAAAATCAAAGAGAGACTGCAGGGGGAGGGGGGGGCGGGAGAGAGAGAGGCTGGAGGAGAGAGAGAGAGACTGGGAGAGGGAGAGAGACTGGGGGAGAGAGAGAGACTGGGGGTGGGGCAGGGGGAGAAACTGGCAGAGAGAGAGAGACTGGAGGGAGAGAGAGAGAGAGAGAGAGACTGGGGAGAGAGAGAGAGAGAGAGAGAGAGAGAGTGGTGGATAGGGAGAGGGACTGGAGGGGGGGAGAGAAGAGAGAGATAGAGACTGACGGGAGAGAGAGAGACTGGGGGAAGAGAGACTCGGAGGAGAGAGAGAGAGAGAATCAGAGAGAGAGAGACTGGGGTGGGTGGGGTGGGGAGGGAGGGAGCGACTGCGGGGGGGAAGAGAGAGAGAGAGACTGGGAGAGAGAAAGAGAGAGACTGAGGAGGGACTGGGGGGAGTAAGAGACTGGGGAGAGAGGGAGAGACTTGGGTGGGGGGAGAGAGAGAGAGACTGGGGTAGAGGGAGAGGGAAAGGGGGGAGGGGGAGGGTGGAGAGAGAGATAGAGACTGGCAGGAGAGAGAGAGAGACTGGGGGGGAAAGAGAGAGACTGGGAGGAGAGAGAGAGAAAATCAGAGAGAGAGAGAGAGAGACTGTGAGGGAGGGGGTGGGATGGGGTGGGGAAAGACTGGGGGGGGGAGTGGGAGTCTGGAGGGGGTGGGAGAGAGACTGGGGGGAGAGAGAGACTGGGGGAGATGGAGAGGGACTGGAGGGGGAGAGAGAGAAAGAGAGAGACTGGGGAGAGCGAGAGAGACTGGGGGAAGAGAGAGAGAGACTACGGAGGGAGAGAGAAAGAGACTGGAGGGAGAGAGAGAGACTGGGGGGAAAGAGAGAGAGACTGGAGGGAGGAGAGAGATTGGGAGGAGAGAGAGACTGGGGGAGATGGAAAGGGACTGGAGGGGGAGATAGAGAGAGAGAGCGATGGGGGAGAGAGAGAGAGAGACTGGGGAAGAGATAGAGAGATTGGGGGGGGGGGGGAGAGAGAGAATCAAAGAGAGAGAGAAAGAGAGACTGGGGTGAGAGAGAGAGAAACTGGGGGGAGGGAGAGAGAGAGAGCGAGAGAGAGAGGGTGAGAGCGACGGAGGAGAGAGACTGTGGGGTGTGTGAGAGAGAGAGAGAGAGAGAGACTGGAGGGGAGAGAGAGACTGGGGGGAAGAGGTGAGAGAGAGAGACTGGAGGAGAGAGAGAGACTGGGGGTGGAGGTGAGAGAGAGAGACTGGGGGGGAGAGAAAGAGATTGGGGGAAAGAGATTGTGACCGGGGGAGAGAGAGAGAGAGACTGGGGGGAGAGAGAGGGATTGGGGGGAAGAGATTGTGATTGGGGGAGAGAGAGCCTGCGGGGGCCAGAGACTGGGGGGGAGAGGTGAGAGAGAGAGACTTGGGCAGGGAAGAGAGAGACTGGGGGGAGAGAGAGAGACTGGGGGGAGAGAGAGACTGGGGGGAGAGAGACACTGGGGGGAGAGCAACACGGGGAGAGAGAGACACTGGGGCGAAGGGAGAGAGACTGGGGTGAGAGAGAGGGAGACTGGGGTAGAGAGAGAGAGACTGGGGGAGAGAGAGAGAGAGCGACTGGGGGAGAGAGAGAGAGACTTGGGGAGAGAGAGAGAGAGACTGGGGGAGAGAGAGAGAGCCGACACGGGAGAGGGGATCGGAGGGGAGAGAAGGAACTCAGGGAAGACGGATCACGTTCTTCCAACCCCATCCCCTTTACACCCACACCCGATTTCTCAGAAAGCTCAGTGCGTATGTGACAAGGGACATCATTGAAGTTAATGAAATGCGGAAGTCATGAACTGTGACTATTTATTTCATACCCAATAAACCTGTTAACAATCTGTGACCCACACACAATGCCACACCTATGGTGCGAGGGTGGGGGGCAGGAACTTGGGCTGGGAAGGTGGTCAGGAACTTGGGTTGGGATGGGACAGCAACTTGGGCTGGGTTGGGGCAGGAACTTGGCCTGGGGATGGGAGGTTCAGGAACTTGGGTTGGGATGGGGCAGGAACTTGGGCTGGGATGGGACAGCAACTTGGGCTGGGGGTGGGAGGTTCAGGAACTTGGGCTGGGATGGGACAGGAACTTGGGCTGGGATGGGGCAGGAACTTGGGCTGGAATGGGGCAGGAACTTGGGTTGGGATGGGGCAGGAACTTGGGTTGGGATGGGCAGGAACTTGGGCTGGGATGGGGAAGCTCTATCCTGTCTGGAGACGGCAGTCAGAATGGCTCGAATTACACCTTGCAAAGTCACTGAGAACTTGGGCTGGGCGATTCTAATTACACATTCCAGAGAAACTGCTGGGTGTGTGTTATCCTCCAAGAGGACTAATCAGCAATCAGGTCATATGATCATGGAGAGCCAATCAGAGCATTTTGCTAGTTCAAATAAGCAGGTCTTTAAAAAAGGTGGGTGGTTTTGTAAAAAATAAGGAGGAAAGGCAAAAGAAATATGGGCAGAAGTTATGATTCAAAGTTGTTGAATTCGATGTTGAGTCCAGAAGACTTTAAGTGCCTAAATGAAAGATGAGGTGCTGTTCCTCGAGCTTCCATTCAGCTTCATTGGAATGGTGTAGGAGGCCAAGGATGGAGAGGTCAGAGTGGGAGTGGAGCGGAGACACGTGACCGGAAGCTCGGGGTCACGCTTATGGACTGAACGAAGGTGATCTGCAAAGTGGTCACCACATCTGCGTTTGGGCTCCCCAATGTAGAGGAGACCATATCGTAAGCAGCGAATACAGTATACTAACTTGAAAGAAGTACAAGTAAATCGCTGTTTTACCTGGAAGGAGTGTTTGGGGCCCTGGATAGTGGTAAGGAAGGAGGTAAAAGGGCAGGTGTTGCATCTCCTGTACTTGCACGGCAAAGTGCCCTGGGAAGGGGAGGGGGTGCTGGGGGTGACTGCGGAATGGACCAGGGTTTCACGGATGGAGCAGTCCCTTCAGAATTCTGAGAGGGGAGGGGAGGGGAAGATGTGATTGGTGGTGGGATCACGCTGGAGGTGGTGGAAATGGAGGATGATCCATTGAATGTGGAGGCTGGTGGGGTGAAAGGTGAAGACAAGCGGAGCCCTGTCGTGGTTCTGGGAGGGAGGGGAAGGGGTGAGAGCAGAAGTGCGGGAAATAAAATGGACATGGTTGAGGGCCATGTTAACCACGATGAAAGGGGATCCTCGGTTGAGGAAAAAGGAAAACATATCAGAGGCACTAGAGTGGAAGGTGGCATCCTCAAGAGCAGATATGACGGAGACGGAGGAACTAGGAGAATGGAATGGAGTCCTTACAGGATGCGGGGTGGGAGGAAGTCCAGGTAGCTGTGGGAGTCAGTGGGCTTATAGTGAAGTAGCATAGTATTATAGTATTATTTAGCTGCCTGCTGGAGCAGCCATCATCGGTGATAATTCTACAGTGAATTAGTGATGTTGGGCTCAAGGTTCAGTTGAGGATTAGAACGGCGTACCTGAGAGAGATCCACCGATTTCCTGTTTCCTACCTTGCTATTCTCGACTTCCATGAGGCCTCCTGTTGCCTCGGCGCAGCGTAGCAGCAACAGCAGGGGGCGGAGCTACAGCCCTGCGTCTAAAAGACTGCCGGCAGCTGCACGCGTGCGCAGTGGAGTCTGTGCGCGTGCGCAGTAGCTCCTGGCCCCCAGATTCTGTGTGCGTGTGCTGCAAGCTGTGTGGGAGGGGCCCGAAGCACCCCGCCCC
The DNA here is from genome assembly GCF_044704955.1 of Pristiophorus japonicus. Taxonomy (NCBI): domain Eukaryota; kingdom Metazoa; phylum Chordata; class Chondrichthyes; family Pristiophoridae; genus Pristiophorus; species Pristiophorus japonicus. The sequence goes on from NC_091984.1 coordinate 90,770,951, forward strand.
TAGCCCTGACCGAATGGTCTCCTGGAACGGGTGACCGACCATGCGGAGGAGAAGGAGATCCTGAGCTCGGACCTGGAAACGGCAAACAAGAAAGGGAGAAGGAGCTGGCAAAAGTGACCATCAAGAAGGAAGATGTCGATTGCGCTCACTGACTGAGGCCATAGAGTGTTCCTTGGGACTGTCTCGGAGATGTTCGGAGGGGCGGGGGTAGCAGGAAAGCAAAGAGATTGGGGGCAAGACGTGAGTCGGATGGGACCTGGGCAGGTTCATCTGTTTAACGTTGCCCCCTCTCCCCCTCCCCTCCCTCCCTCCCACTCCTTTCCCTCCCCTCCCGGCTGCGCTCACGACCCTATCCCTGACCGAGTGGCCTGCCGCTGCTTGCTGCCTGCGTGTATGGACTGCGTGTGCCTGCTGCTGTATATGCTGCTGGAGGGCTCCCAGTGCTCCCAAATGGCTAGGTGAGGTAGGAACTTTTAATTTCTTATTTATTGATTTATTGATTTTTAATTTTTTTTATTCTTTATTTTTTATTTTTTATTCATTGAGTTATTTATTGATTGATTTATCATTTATTATTGATGATGGTTCTTTATTTTTAAAAGTGAAGGTGTTTAGTGTTCTCTCTTCCATCTCTGGCTAGCTGCGCTGATTTCTTAACTCTACACAAGGTTTTTCGTGGAGTACAAAAATGGACACTTCGTTCTAAGTTAGTTTGGAATAACTTTTCGCAGTCTAAACTTGCAAAACAGGCGTAAGTGGCTGGACCAGAACCCTTTTGAAAAGAAAACTAAACTAACTCACTGAAACTGGAGCAAACTAAATGTGGAGAATTGCAATTTCTAGGATACTCCAAAAAAAAACTAGTTGCTTCAAAAAATAGGAGCAAATTCAGTTGAAACTTGGGCCCCTAGTACCATTAGATTGCACACTAACATTTGACAGATGCACAATAAAGAGAAAGACATGTGTTGGGGGTATGCCATTGAGGCTATGCCATTGAGGCTTTCAATGAGAATATATTGTCATGAAATATGAATAGCTGAAATAACAATGAAGCATTAACTACAAGATATTACAAGTACTGAAGTCAAATCAAATGTATTATTTCAATGTGTATGACACTGAAATTTAATCTATCTTTCTTTTTCTGATGCTGATTAATCTAATGTGTATTGCCAGTATGTTCTGTTTCTATAGGATTACAACCAAACTTCAAAACTAAGATTGGATCGCTGATGGTTAAGTTGGTCAATGGGCAACGTGTAACTGAGCCAAAAAGACCAGGAGGGTCAAGGTTCAATCCCTGGGCAGTGTTGAGTTAGGTGGGGTGGCAATATGAAGACACAATTTGCCTCAATTTCGCTGGGCTAGGAAAGGGAAAAGTGAATCTGGGTTCTCCACTCCTACTCTCTGGTTTAGGACAAGATGGGTCTTGGGTTTGTTGCCTCCTGATGGTAAAAGATCTTGACAATACTTACAGTATAGACTTTCACCTGACAAATGGCCACCTGAGTGACAATACTAATGGGAGGGTAGTGCTCATGGGACTGTACTCCAGCATAGGCAACAGAGCATCACAAGAGAGGGGTGAGGTGAAAGTAAACAGGGCAGAGAATTGAGTAGCGACAGTGGAGCATTGTGGGAGAGGCCTGGAACTAATAGAAACAACGCAATGATGGCAGAGTATTGTGGGAGACTGTGGCTAAGTTATGGCTGATTAATCTAGTTGAATTTTTTGAGGAGATTAGTAACATGGTGGATAAAGGATGGTCTATAGATGTTGTCCATATGGACTTCCAGAAGGCATTTGATAAGGTTCCACACAAGAAATGATTAGCACAAATGAAAGTGCATGGAATTGGAGGCAGCCTTGTGACATGGATTGGAAATTTGTTGAGAAGTAAGAGACAGAGAGTAGGGGTAAAGGGAACATACTTTGATTGGCAGGATGTGACAAGTGGTATTGCCCAGGGATCTGTACTGGGGCCTCAGCTATTCACCCTATATATATCTTGGATGAAGGAATAGAAAATTGTATATGCAAGTTTGCAGATGACCCTAAGTCCAATTTGGATCCAAGAAAACCGAATCAGAATATTTCCTTAAGGGTAGAAACTAGGAACTGTGGACAAGCAAATAGATCTGGGTGCTCATGTACATAAATCACTAAAAGTTAGTGGGCAAGTACAACAAAAATCAAAATGTCTAATGTCAAAATGTCCTTTCTCTCAAGGGGACTGGCACTAATTATTGCCAAATTGTTCCAATAAAAAATATTTTTAATAGAATTACTTAGGCACTATAAATACTTATCATCCCAGAAATTTTGAACAATAATTATTTGGAAGCTATTCTGCAAGCTCAATTGGAAAACTATATAAAAATTAAGAGCTTAACATTGATATTGTATAGGATTCATAGGCTACACTACAGTCTTGTGAAGACACTATACTAATCTTTTAAACAAATAAACTAGTGTTAATGGATGTCAACACGTGGATCAGTCTTCAATGCTGCAATTGAAGTCAGCATCTCTGGGCTAGGAAACAAATGGAAATCAGCCAGGGTCTCTGCTCTTGATTGCTTTCCAGTGACATGTTCTGGAAAATGCATGTGCTTGGATGTGGGCAAGGATAGACTGAGGCTTGGCTGTGAAGGTTTCTGTGGTAGGATAACCTGCCGACACTCAGGGGGTAATTTTGACTTTGGCCGATATTGTACAAAAGACGTTAACAGCTCGGTCACCCATTAAACACCTCTCCCGATTTTCGTTTCCATTGAAGTCAATGTGTCCCTCGTCCACGGACCAGCATGAATCAGTGCTTTCAGAAGTGAAGAGGAGGAGGAGGAAAGGACAAAATTGGAGCAAAGAGAAAAGCCAGCAAAAAAAAACACTCTTACTGAGCCTCAGCTTTAAAAGAAAATCCTTATAGTCTATAACTTCTGGCATTGTTGCAAAAGCAATCAATTTTAGTGCTGTTTATACTTTTTTTTTGCTTTGAAGGGTTGTTTTGAGTTTCGTACAAATGCCTCGAGCATAAATGTTTGCACTGCAGGATTTAAACCCGACACTGCTGAGGCACAAATGCTGAGAAACCTAAAACCATGTCCTTCTAAGGACTGTGATGGTAACACACACAGTCTAACAGACTTCACCAACCAGCCTGATGATGGATTTCCCAAGTGTTTGCGAAACAGAATGAGTGTAACATGAGCAGAATTTCAGTACAACCCCTTAAATCATTTCTGAGTTTCTCAAATATTTTTCACTTTTGTCCTAAGCAATGTGCCTGTAAACATGCTTCTTCCCTTTCATGGATGGGAAACAATTGTAGCCTTGTTATTTAATCTTTTCTTGTGTAGTTTTATATTCTGATGCTGTAAGTGTGTCTTCAATAAGTGAAGCTCCATATTTTTTATCTTCCTTTCCTGTAGGCATTGATTCATGCTGAGATACGGTTCAGTAGGTTTGAGCTACTCTCAGTATTTTGCCCAAATCGCCATTTTTTATGCATTAAGTTAGACATCAAGGTGTGAATCTTAGTTAGAATAGCAAAGAAATTACAGCAGATAAACAGGTCTATGCCAGTATTTATGCTCCACATGATAATCCTCCCACCCTATTAGCTGCTGATTTTTCATTAGTGTCAGCCATGGCTCAGAATTGGTAGCACTCTCACCTGAGTCAGAAGGTTGTGGGTTAAAGTCCCACTCAGAGACTTGAGCACAAAAATCTAGGCTGACACTCCAGTGCAGTGCTGAACGAGTGCTGCACTGTCGGAAGTGCCGTCTTTCAGATGAGACGTCTTCCCTCTCAGGTGGACATAAAAGATCCCCTGGCACTATTACGAAGAAGAGCAGGGGAGTTATCCCCGGTGTTCTGGCCAATATTCATTCCTCAATCACCATACAAAAAAAAACAGATTATCTGGTCATTATAACATTGCTGTTTGAGAGTTTGCTGTGCGCAAGTTGGCAGCCACGTTTCCCACATTACAACATTGACTACACTTCAAAAGTACTTAATTGGCTATAAAGTGCTTTAGGATGTCTGGTGGTCATGAAAGGCGCTATATAAATGCAAGTCTTTCTTTTAAAACAGATTATCTGGTCATTATCACATTGTTGTTTGTGAGACATTGCTGTGCACAAATTTGCTGCCGAGTTTCCTACATTGCAACAGTGACTACACTTCAAAAAATATTTCATTGGCTGTAACATGCTTTGGGATATTGTGAAAGGCACTATATAAATACAAGTCTTTCTTTATTAGATCCAGTACAGATATATGTTAAATTTACGCAAATAAAGGAAATGCATCCTCCAACTTGATTCCTGCCATTTTCACTGTACAAACGCTGGATGCAAGGGCCAGGCTGTAGCGTCTAGGCATTCAACGTTGAGTGGGTGGTGGAAGGAGGACAAGAAATCAACGTGCAACTAGAACTTGTGCAAGTGCACAGGCCCACAAGGGTGCCAACCCTCCGTGATTGTCCTGAAGCCTCGAGAAATTAAAAATGAATCTCCCGACATTGCTGCAAGCAACCCGGGAGAAAAATCAGAGGAGCATTCCCAAAAGTTGTGTGTTTTTTCATTTTCTTTATTAGTTATGATAATAGTAGATATTGTTTGATCGGGCAGAGCAGTTGGAGGTGGGAGGTCATGTAATGAAACCTCCAGGAATCTGTCCAGCCACAGTTCATGACCCGAAAAGGGGTAATACTTAATCAAAGAAGAAAGACTTGCAGTTATATAGCACCTTTCACAACCACCGGACGTCTCAAAGCGCTTTAAATAATAAAATGAAGTACTTTTGGAGTGTAGTCACTGTTGTAATTTGGGAATAAAGAAAAAACGTCATTTGGTGGGCAGCAGAGAGGCTATCTACATGCTGAATATGTGGCTGGTCCTGGGGGCCTGCTACATCAACCTTTTCCCTCTGTTCATCAGGACTCCTGTCTGTCTCTGATTTGATAATGAGCCAGTGGTTGGAAAGTTAGGCAGGGCCACTATCTCCAAGCTGAGCGCAAGTCCTGCCTCCCTGGAGATCCACCCAAACAAGAACTGGGGGGTGGGGGAAACAGTTAAGTGTTGGAAGCCTATTTGAGCATGGAGGGAATCACAGCTGACCCTGACACTGCCCACCCGCGCATCCTACAGCAGGAGTCACTGGATAGCAATCAGGACAAGGACCCCTAGACACCAAAACAAATTGTAGCGCCCTACCACCAGCACAGACTGGAGATCAAACTGCGACCTTCCCGATCTCAGTCCAATTCTACACTGGCAAGGCACTTATTAACTGAACTATCATAAGGTGACATCTATATTCAGAACCTTTTTACATGTATTTTCTCTTACATTAATCAATTCCAGATATCGGTCCTGCATACAACACACAGCTCAAAGGCAAATATGGAAATCAAAATTACATTAATTTTTTTTTCCTTATGTTGGCGCTTTCAAAAAATAAATTTCAGCCCACATATGATGTGATGCTGTAAAATCTATTTACGTTACAGTAATAATTCTGAGATGTCAGGAGTACCAAAATATCCACTTTTTAAAATAATAAAATTAATAAGTTTAAAAACTTTCATTCTGTTCTCTTCTCCTTCCCCCACCCCCATCATCTGTTACAATTTAAGCCATTTCCCAACACTCTTTACTTGTGCTCAATGAAAAACACAGCTTTTAGAAGCAGGCCCACACCACTTATGAAATGGACCATAAACTTTGTGGATAATACATAGGATATAGTGCGCCTCAGAGCTAACAATCTACTCTGAGTTATACCAGAAACAGTCTTGCATGATCCTGATCTTTCCAATAGATGTAAAATATCATGTGGACAGACTATGGCCTAGAAATTTGAGTAGGCCAGAAACCTGCCGGTGCCACCATGGGACTATGTTAACGGCCACCGCAATAATAGTACTGGCAGCACCGATATTTTGGTGCTGCCTGCTGATTTAAATTAGTGCAGCCCAAACTTGTAATGCAACACTCTTTTTCCGCTGATAGTCCTAGCTGGAGGCCCAATGTAGCTTGGCCATAGAGTCCCCGGAGCGAGGCAGCATTTTCTTAAAGCTAGATTGGCATTTTAGAAAGCAGTGTCGATCCCTTAAAGGGGAACTGCAATCTAAAATGAAAAAAATAAAAATATTTTTAAAAAGGCTGCCCTTAGAGCGCAACTGCCTTGGGGGAAAAAAACGTTAAAAATAATTCTGAAGTGGCAGTCTTCAGCTCTTAAAGCTGAACTGCTTTCCGCATGTAAAAAAATAGTAAAAGTGCTTAAACACTAATAAAATTGGTTCAACAGACTAGGGAAAGGGCATCCAGGGTCTCGCATTGCAGCTTTGTGCAGGGAGTCAACACTACAAGAGAGGACTTCTACCCACAGAAAGAATGATGTGAGACCAGATGACCGAGGCCATCACTGCCAGCAGTGTCACTCCCATAACCTGGCTCCAGTGCCCAAAGAAGCTTCATGACCTCAGACCAGTGGTCAAGGTCAGTGAATGCATCTTCAAAAGTCGTCTCCTACCAACTGCACCACTAGCATCACACACTGTTCATTGCATGACCATCTCCCATCACTCACTTACCAACAATCTGTACCAAACACAAGGCACACTTCCCATTCCTAGCTTCACCTCACCCCCTTGGAGGAGATGGTGCAGGCCATTCTTAGCAAGGGCATGGTTGAAACCTTAACCAGCGATGGGACTAAAAGAATACAAGATGCTGGTATCCTCATACGTTATCCTCCTTCCCCCATCCCACAATCTCTTCTGATTTACAAGGTACACATGGTGTAAGCAGACAGCTCTTGCTTTCTCACCCTCCTCACACCACAACTGTACCCTTGTGCCTTCCTCATTTCACACACCCAAGAAATCCAGGAGGAGGAGGAGGATGAGGAAGAAGAAGAAACAACACCGTGTCACTTGATTTGACACTCTGAGCCACGAGCTCCTGGAGGTTATCCTGCAAGACCATGTGCAGTGTCCCCCACTGAAAGTCAGCAGCCTTTCACCAGCCATGCTGCAGCCACTGGGCATCACAAGGATAGACAAAGACACCGCAAGACAGTCACTAAAGGAATACACAAGGGCGATTAGTTGATTTCTTGATATCATATTGGATGGATATATGTATAAAGTTGGATTGGAAAGGTTGCTTTACGGTGGCTTTTATTTTAGCCTTGTGGTCAAGAGGATGCTGTAATGGTCAGTAACAGAGGGAAGGCAAGGTGTGGGTTAAATGTTGAAAGGGAATTGGGGTTGTGTTTACTGGTATTACTGGTGGATGATTCCATCCTGGATATCCCAACAGAAAAGGGGTTGTCTGGGTTGTATCCTTCCTCTTCTGCTTCCACCTCTTCTGCATTTTCCTCTTCTGCGTCTTCCTCTTCTGCATCTTCCTCGTCCCTCTGTAAGCGAATGCTGGAAATCTAAAATAAAAGCAGAAAATGCTGGAAAAACTCAGCAGATCAGGCAGCATCTCGGCCTGAGATGTTAACCATGTTTCTCTCTCCATGAAGGCTGCCTGACTTGCTCAGTATTCCCAGCATTTTCTGTCTTCTCAAAAGCCTTCCTTTACCATCTGAAGCCTTGCAAGCAACCAGCAGCATTCCCTGCAACTTAAAAAACTTTTAACATATATTGCACCAAGCCACTACTTCAGTAAAATATAAAAAATTCAGTCCAAAAGCTTAAATGCAAACTTACCAGAGCTGATTGCCTTTGGGAAAACCAATTTTAAACACTACATAAGTAAAAAAAAAGTAAGTACTTACTACAATCACCGCTGCTCCAGTCCAAAGATCTCCAAACTCACTTTCGATTCTGACTTCTAGGCACCTCCAATGTCACCCCAGTCCCAACCTCCTAGCCACACCCTCTACAGCACTCCCGACACATCAACAATACTCCAGACCCTTGCGATCTTCATACCTGGCCCCCGACAGCCCTCTCATCGGACACCAAGGCCCAGTTGTTCCTCCTCCAGACCTCTGCAATCCAACCCAATCACTTACCTGGAAAAAATTGTGAGGGACAGTATTAATCATCACTTAGAAAGGCATGGATTAATCAAGGACAGTCGGCGTGGATTTGTTAAGGAAAGTTCATGTCTGATTAGCTTAATTTAATTTTTTGAGGAGATAACTAGGAGTGTTGATGCGGTTAGCATGTTTGATGTAGTCTATATGGATTTTAGCAAGGCTTTTGACAAAGTCCAACATGGTAGACTGATCAGAAAAGTAAAAGCCCATGGGATACAAGGGAAAGTGGATTGTAAGAATAAAAGTGTTTAGTAATGACAAAATTGATTCTGTGTATGTATAAATGTTGAAAGTGTAGATTATATGGAAAGACTGCTGTTTGAAGAGACAAAGTGGATACCTTCCCCAAGTTCATGTCTCCATGGCTTTGAAACTCACCAAACTAGAAAAGATGTTAACTGGAAAACCATTAACTTAATCAAGGTATGGCACCGGGTCCTCCAGACAGACACATGGGTGAGGAAAGCCAATAAGGAACTGCCCTGGAACCAAGACCCAATCCTGGGGCTTTCTGAGGAACAATGGACTTAAGGGATATAAAAACCCGAGCACAGATTGCTCTTTCTCTTCTCTCCTGAGCACATGGCAAACCGCCCGCTCAAGACCAGCAGGCCGTTTGCTCAGCCAACCAGCCAGAGGAAAGTGACGTATACCTTTTTATATGTCATTATTGTAACATTGTATCTGTTGTAACTAAGTCGATCCGTAGGATAGCTGATGACTGCTGATAGATGTGCATGTGTGTATGTTTAATAAACTATTCCAAATTGTTTTAAAAGTATCAGTCTCACTGTCAATTTAATGGCAGAGATTTAAAAATCTTACAAAACTGGGGGCTCGTCCGGGACCTTTGTCCAGATGATGTAGAACCTCTTCCAGGTTGTTCAGATGTTCGGCGGTGTCATGACCTGTGACCAGTATGTCATCTTGGAACATGACGGTTCTAGGGACGGACTTCAGTAAACTCTCCATGTTCCTCTGAAATATGGCTGCAGCCGAGCGAATTCCGAAAGGACACCTGTTGTAGATAAACAGTCCTTTATGAGTGTTGATTCACGTAAGTTTCTTCAACGTCTTGACCAGCTCCTGTGTCATGTAGGCCGACATCAGATCCAGTTTAGTGAACGACTTCCCCCCGGCTAGTGTTGCAAACAGGTCATCAGCCTTCGGTAACAGGTATTGATCCTGTTTCAAAACTCGGTTGATCGTAACCTTGTAGTCTCCACAAATCCCGACAGTACCATCACTCTTTAAGGCAGGAACAATGGGGCTGGCCCATTCGTTAAATTCGACTGGTGATATGACCCCTTCACACTGGAGTCTGTCCAGTTTGATTTTGACCTTCTCCCTCATCATGCACGGAACCGCCCGAGCTTTATGATGGACGGGTCTTGCATCCGAATCCACGTGGATCTGCACCTTGGCTCCCTTGAAATTGCCGATGCCTGGTTCAAACAGCGAGGGGAACTTGCTCAGCACTTGAGCACATGGAGTATCATACTCCGACGACAACGCTTTGATATCGTTCTAATTCCATTTGATTTTTTCTAGCCAATTCCTGCCGAACAGCATTGGACCATTTCCTGGAACAATCCATAACGGTAAATCATGAACCGCACCATCATACGACACCTTGACTACTGCACTGTCAATCATCGTTATGAGTTCTTTAGTGTACGTACGCAACTTGGCTTTGACTGGACTCAGCTTAGGCCTCACAGCCTTAGTATCCCAGAGCTTGCCGAATGTCCTCTGGCTCATATTGATTGACTCGCACCGGTGTTCAATTCCATCGGTACCAGCACACCGTTAAGTTTCACATTAATCATTATCGGTTAGCTCTTTGTTAGGAACGAATATAGTCCATACACTTCCTCCTCTGGTATCTTGGATTGTATATCCAGATCCATGCTATATTGGTCATCATCCTCCACATGATATGCCGCAGCACGCTTGCTCAGTTGCGGACATGCGCTGGAGATGCCCCAGTCTCGAACAGCCTTTACAAATGTATTGTCTAAATAGACACTGATGAGGCCGATGATTGCACCCACAACGCCAACACGGTGAAATTGGATTAATTTCCGTTGGCGGACTTTGGACAGCCACAGGTTTCCCATGCGCAGTCGAGTAGGCCTTGCCATATGCAGCTCTGCCAAACGATGATACAATCTTGTTTAAAGTACTTGCCGAGTTCCGATTTTTCGGTGATATCTGCTTTAAGTTTTTGTCTGTCATCTTGCAAGTCTGGGCAATCGTGATGGCCTTGCTCAAATGCAGCGTCTCCACCGCCAGTAGCTTTCACAGGATCACCTCGTGGTTGATGCCGATTACAAAGAAATCCCGCAGCATGTCTCCCAACGCGTTTTTGAACTTACATGGTCCAGCTAGGCGTCTTAGATTGGCAACGAATTCCGACACATCCTGGCCCTCAGAACAAACGTGCTTGTAGAATCGATATCGTGAGATGATGCTGGTTTGAGATGGTCACGTACCAGAGCACACAATTCCTCATAGTCCTTGTCCATTAGACTTGCAGGCGAGAGAAGATTCTTTATGAGTTCATAGATTTTCGGACCGCAAACCGTGAGGAAGACCGCCCTGCGCCTAACTGCGTCAGTGGGTTCCTCTATTTTGTTGGCCATGAAGTACTGGTCCAGATGAGCTACAAAATCTGCCCAGTACTCTCCCTCCATGAATTTCTCCAGAATTCCAATTGTGCTCATTTTTGCATGCAAAGGTTCTTAAATTACCTCATCGCCAAATGTTATGTATGTAATAACTCGATAGACTGAATACTGTAAACTTACACACGTACAAACCTGGCTCTGCTTTATCAGGGCCCAAAGTGATTACATTACATGATGGCTTGCCTTTTATACCTGGGCCGCACACCCATGCATACAGCCCAATGACCTCTGACAGTGGTGCCACCTGGTGGCTAGTAACCCCAAGCATACATACATGATAGAACCATCCAGCGAAGATGCAACAGTCTTCACAATATTCAGAAATCGGCGCACTTCTAACTGCTGTGAAGGAAACCTCAGACAGACCCGTGAATATTTGGTCTGATAGTGCCTATGCTATAAACACCATGTTCTCCTTGCCACTATACCACAAAAATGACTATCGTACGATAGACAGTAAGGCCCTGGTGCATGGGCCCTGGTTATGCCTGCTCTGGTCATACTTTAAGCAGCAATTCTAGCCCTGCTTTATAGGAAAGGTAGCTCATAAAAAAGCGGGTCCACATAGTGAGGGAAATTCCAGAGCAGACAGAGCAGCCAAGGACACTGCAATTGATGAGGAAATAGAGGATATAGTTGTTGAGCACTGCAATGCTATTAGCAAGGCCTCCCCAACAGATCACTTAGATTTAAAATCCCTGCAGCAGCAATACTGGCCATATGCTGTTGTAAGTGCCTGGCACGAGGAAGGCAGACCCCTTCCTCAACCAACAGCCTGGGCCCTCAATACCACACTAGCCACTGCCACTGACTCAGATGAGCAGTTGCTGATGTTCAAAAGAAAGCCAAACACCTGCCCAGTGGTGTGTGTTCCACCAGAGGTGGGTCAGGAACTGCTCTCCCTCTTTCACTCCCACCCCACAGCAGGGCACTATTCGGCCCTGGTAACCTTCGATAAGGTAGCATCCACAGCTTGGTGGCCTTCCATGAGGGAAATAATCAATCAATATGTGGCACGATATCTACCATGCCTGCAACACAATCCTCCCACATGCAATAACCGAGCCTTGCTTCAAAGTGCACCCCCACCTCAAGGGTCATGGACTCACCTCCAGATAGACTTCATTGGGCCACTTCCACAGGCGCAAGGCAATTTTCAGCATGCCCTAGTGGTGGTGGATCAATTCACTAAATGGATCGAAGCATTTCCCTGCCGCTCCAACACCGCAATCACAGCAGCCAAAACACTATTGAATCATGTGTTTTGTAGGTGGGGAGTACCAGTACAAGTGGACAGCGATCAAGGTTCACACTTTACCGGTAAAATTTTTACCCACCTGCAGGAAATGTTGGGGATAAAGCACACATTACATATTGCTCACCACCCCCAGTCGTCCAGAGAGGTCGAAAGGGGGAACAGGACCCTCAAGCTAATGTTAAAGAAAGTGTGTGCGGACCACCCCACTCAATGGGCTAACATGCTGCAAATGTGTTTAATGGCAATGAGGTCCACACCTCATAGAACAACAGGAGTCTCCCCATATCAGACCATGACTGGGAGGCTCATGAGAACACCAGGCCAGCTAACACTAACAGGGATGAGTCCCCTGACAATGAAACCATGTAGTTCCAAGTGGCTGGAACAAGTGGTAGATCACACCGATCAGATCAATTGATTTGTGGCCTCCAAATTGGGGAAGTCAAAAGACAAATTAAAAGGTACTTTGACAAGAAAGTACATCCCTTTGAATACTAGGTGGGAGACTCAGTAATACTTCCAAATTATTGGAAAAAGAAGCTGCCTTTGAGCCCAGGTGGTGGGGACTGCGTACAATTATAGACCGATTGAACCTCACGGTCTATTTGATTCAGTTACCAGGGGAAAAGGGCATTAAGTACAAGAAGTGGTTTCACATTAATCAGTTAAAAACTGTCAAAGAGTAAATACTGCACCGATCTTGTTTCCCACAAACCATGTTATGGATCCTCACGATTGTCAGGACGATACTGGTCACGACCAAAGCCGAGGGAAGATGGAGAAGTGGGAGCTGCAGCATGACTCACCAACATCAGCAATCATCAGTGCTTTGAGAAGCGACGGTGCACTGAAGATACGGGAAGGGGAGAGTCTCCGTTGGAGATGTTATTGTACTATAGTAAATCCCCTACGTGTGGCATACACCTTACGAGGTGGGGGACTGTCATGTATGTAGACCATGTATACTAACTGTATAGTCACATAAGGTGTGCCACCAGATGGCACTGAGGTGGGAGACGTGAGGGTTACCTGCATAGGTGTGTAGAGCCCAGTATAAAAGGATGCCCACCATGCTTGTGCCTCACTCTGAAGTTACAATAAATGGGACTAAGGTCACAACAGCTCAAGTACAATACTAGACCTCGAGGAGTCATTCATAAGAGTATTAAAGAGATAACAACTGGCGATGAGATTACGAACTTTGACACAAAAATGACCAATGTTGGTGCATTAGAAAAGTTCTCAGAGGGTGAAGATTGGGAAGCCTTTATGCAACGGCTCGACCAATATTTCATAGCAAACGACCTGGTAGATGATGATCCGGCAATACTGGCAGATAAATGCAGAGCTGTCCTGTTGACCAGTTGTGGGCCCGCGGCCTACGGCCTCGTCAGAGTCTTGCTTGCACCAGAGAAAACAACGACCAAGTCGTACGAGGAGCTGAAAGTGCTAATTCGAGATCAACTCAAACCGAAGGAGAGCATCCTCATGACCAGGCATTGATTTTATACACACCGCCGCCCCGAGGGCCAGGAAATCGCGAAGTATGCTGCCGACCTCAGGAGGCTGGCAGGACCGTGTGAATTTGGCGCATCCCTCGCCGATGCATTGCGGGATGTCTTTGTAATTGGCATCGGTCATGAGGCCCTTCTTCACAGACTACTATCTGCCGAAACCACCGTCACTCTGCAGAAGGCCATCAGCATCAGCCAGGCATTCATGACTTCAAGCTGCAGCTCCAAGCAGATAATGACTCACTCTCAGGACTCAAACCCGGCAAGTACTGTAAATAGAATGGTGCCTTTCACAGGCAGAACTGTTGAACGTGAATCTGCCCAGGGCAGAGTGTACAGGCCCCCGAGTCCTTTAACTCAGAGTCCACTGAGGCGTGCAAACATAAGTCGAGTAGCACCATGCTGTCGTTGCGGAGGTAATCACAGGGCTCATCAGTGTCGGTTCAGAGACTATGTGTGCAAAGGCTGCAGCACAAAGGGCCACCTCCAGCGAATGTGCAAAAGAGCTGTGACTCACCACGTGGGAGAGGAGTCAGCAAATAGCTGTGAATCCAGCGCGGATTACAAGGAGATGGCTCAGTCCCAGAGCGAAGTGTATGGTGTAAAGTCCTGTCCCCTCAGTACAGATTCACACGAGGCATGTAATGAAGTCAAGGTCACTCTGGACCTGCACCTTTATTTCACAGCTCTGGAATGCTGCACTTGCCTGAAACCTGTCCTTATATACCTGTCTCTTGCAAGTGCTCCCCTGGTGGTAAGGTATGCTGGTGGTTACAGGTCATATCTTATTACAGTCATGTATAGCATGTTAGGATACAGTTATATATAATAATGTAAGATACATGACATCACCCTCCCCCAAGGTCTTATTGTCTTTATAGGTTCAGTCTCTCAGGTGGTCTACGCTCTCGCGTGGAGCGTCTGAGTTGTAGTTCAGTTGTTTGCCTTGGTGTCTGTTTTTCTTTGGGTGTGGTTGCTGGTATCTCGCCTGGGCTGTCTGTTTCGATTGGTATGATTGTTGTTGACTCGCCTGGGCTGTCTGTTGAGATTGCCCTTTCCTCAGGTTGTTCCCTCTGTCTGTCCACCAGGTGTGGTGCGAGTTCCACGTTATAGTCTGCCTCTGGTTCCGCAGTGTTGTTGGTAAATCTGCTTTTGACTTGGTCTACATGCCTCCAGCAGGTTTTGCCATTGTCCATTTGCACTACCTGTTTCCTTCCTTGCCCGTTACTGTCCCTGCAAGCCATTTGGGACCCCTGCCATAGTTTAGTACAAACACTTTGTCCCCTATCTCATTTCATCTCCCCCTCGAATTTCTGTCATGGTACTCAGTCAGCTTACGGCGCTTTGCCTCAACGATTTCGTGCATGTCTGGGAGGATTAATGAGAGCCTTGTTTTTAAAGTCCTTTTCATCAACAGTTGCGTGGGGGGGGGGATCCCAGTCAGTGAGTGCGGACGAGATCTGTATGCCAGCAGCAGTCGCGACAGGTGACCCCTGCAGCGTGGGACCTTGGATTTTAAGCATGCCTTGTTTAATGATTTGCACTGCTCTCTCTGCCTGGCCGTTGGAGGTGTCGTCTTGACATGATTTATGCCGTGGTCAATTATAAAGTCTTAGAATTCTGCGCTGGTGAAGCACGGACCATTGTCACTGACCAATATGTCAGGGATTCCATGCGTTGCAAACATGGTTGCGAGGCTCTCCACAGTGGTGGAGGTTGTGCTCGAGTTTAAAATGGTGCATTCGATCCACTTTGAAAATGCATCTACAACTACGAGGAACATTTTGCCCATGAATGGGCCCGCATAGTCTACATGCACCCGCGACCATGGTTTGGTAGGCCAGGGCAAGGGGGTCAGTGGAGCCTCCCTGGGGGCATTGCTGAGTTGGGCACAAATGGTGCACCTTCAGATGCAGAGCTCCAAGTCCGCGTCAAAACCAGGCCACCAGACGTGGGATCTGGCTATAGCCTTCATGAGAACGATCCCTGGGTGATCGCGGTGGAGCTCCCAGAAAATGCCTCTCTGCCTCGCAGAGGCATGACTACTCGGCTGCCCCACATCAGGCAGTCTGCTTGTAGTGATAGCTCATGCATGCGCCTGTGAAAGGGTTTTAATTCCTCGGGGCAGGCATCGCGAGCCTCTGCCCAATCACCGGTTAGGACACATCTCTTTACTAAGGATAACGTGGGGTCGCTGGCCATTCAGGCTCTGATTTGGCGAGCCGTCATGGGCGAACCTGTGGACTCAAAGGCATTGATTGCCATGACTATTTCACAGTCCTGTTCGTCAGATCCTTCCGTGGTCGCCAGCGGTAGCCTGCTGAGCGCGTCGGCACAGTTGTCTGTGCCTGGTCTGTGCCTTATGGTATAGTCGTAGGACGCCAGCATGAGTGCCCACCGTTGAATTCGCGCCGAGGCATAGGCGTTTATTGCCTTGCTCTCGGATAGGAGGGACATGAGGGGCTTGTGGTCGATTTCTAACGTGAACTTGGCCCCGAAAAGGTATTGGTGCATCTTTTTGACACCGTACACGCACGCAAGCGCCTCCTTCTCCACCATTCCGTACCCGCACTCCGCCCGCGAAAGTGACCTGGAGGCATAAGCTATGGGTTGTAATTTGCCCGCACTATTGACATGTTGCAAAACGCACCCGACCCCATACGCTGATGCATCACATGTGAGAACTAGCTTTTTACCTGGGACAAATAAAGTCAAAACACTGTTGGAACACAGAATGCGTGCCTTATTGAAGGCGCATTCCTGGGCGTCCCCCCAAAACCAATCGCACCCCTTCCTGAGTAGCACGAGGAGAGGCTCCAGCAGCGTGCTTAAGTTCTGCATAAAGTTCCCAAAGTAATTGAGTAGCCCAAGAAAGGCGCGCAGTTCTGAGACATTCCGGGGCCTGGGTGCCCGGCGAATTGCTTCTGTTTTGGACTCTGTTGGGCAGATTCCATCAGCGGCAATCCTTCTGCCCAAAAATTCAACCTCGGGTGCGAGAAACAGGCACTTGGATTTCTTGACTCGTAGGCCTACCCGATCCAACCGCTTTAGTACTTCCTCCAAATTACGGAGATGGGAGTCGGTGTCCCTGCCCGTGATAAGTATGTCGTCTTGAAATACAACCGTCCCCGGAATGGACTTGAGCAGACTCTCCATGTTGCGCTGGAATATGGCAGCTGCCGACCTGATGCCGAATGGGCATCGATTGTACATGAAAAGGCCTCGATATGTGTTGATGGTGGTGAGTAGCTTGGATTCCTCGGTTAATTCTTGCGTCATATACGCAGATGTGAGGTCTAATTTTGAGAAAAGTTTACCTCCAGCCAATGTGGCAAATAAGTCCTCCGCTCTGGGCAGCGGGTACTGGTCCTGTAGGGAGACTCTGTTTATGGTAGATTTGTAGTCCCCACAGATTCGTACGGATCCATCAGGCTTCATGACTGGGACGATGGGACTTGCCCAGTCGCTAAATTCCACAGGTGATATAATGCCTTCCCGCAGAAGCCTGTCTAGTTCGTGTTCAATCTTTTCCCTCATCACATGGGGTACAGCTCTGACCTTGTGATGGACCGGTCTAGCATCCTGTGTGATGTAGATTTTGACTTTGGCCCCTTTGAAAGTGCCCACACCTGGCTGAAAGAGATGTTCAAATCGCTCTATAACTGTTGAGCAGGAGGTCCGTTCCTCTAATGACATGGCATGGACATCATCCCATTTCCAGTTTAGTTTTGCCAGCCAGCTTCTCCCCAGCAGTACCCTACAGGAGTGGGGGCTCTCCGGGGACAATCCACGGGGGAAGTTGGTTCACTGTCCCTTTGTGTGTGACAGAGAGCATGGCACTGCCGAGGATTGATACGATTTCTTTGGTATAGGTCCTTAGTTTGGTGTCGACCCTTGTGAGTTTTGGTCTGTCTCTTTTATGCGGCCACAGTTATTCAAATTGTTGAGCGCCCATGAGAGATTGACTCGCTCCCGTATCCAGCTCCATGTTGACAGATATCCCATTGAGTAGGACCCTCATCATTATTGGAGGCGTCCTGTTGTAGGAGCAGCGGCCATTGATCGTGTTGACCCACTGTACATCGGTGTCCTGGGTACTGTCCCCACCATCTTCTGGTCCGCTTTCCGACCCATCCAATTCGTATGCCAGCCGAGCTGCCGTTTTTTTGCACATGCGGGCCAAATGCCCTGTATATGCCCTGTATATTCACAATTTCTGCAAACAGCCTGCTGAAATTGACATCCCCTTGATGAGTGCGCACCCCCACACCTCCAGCACAGACCTGTTCCATTGTTCAAAGTGTTCCCAAAGAATGAGCTGCATCTGGCTGATCTCTCTTGAGCTTCTCTCAGTTTGTAGTTGATTGCTCGCATTGTGGGTTGATGAGGTGTGAACGGCCATTCCTGTGGCCCTTGCTGGCTTCTGCCTGCTGTCGAGAGCCTGTTCTCCCGGTTTTGTCTGTGTGTGGGGGTAGCGGCTTGTTTGGTGCTGTGAACTTCTTCTTCCGATATTTCGTTAGTTGTCGTACCTGCATTGTAAATCAACTTTGTTTCTTCTTCCCTTACCAAGAATGTCTCTGCAACCAGTGCTGTTGCCTCTAAGGTCAGGTTCTTGGTCTCTATGAGCTTTCGGAATATGCCTGCGTGGCCTATTCCTTCAATGAAAAAGTCTCTCAGCATTTCTCTCCTCAGTTCATCGGAGAACTCACATAAACTAGCCAACCTCCGAAGTTCCGCCACGAAGTCGGGTATGCTCTGGCCCACACAGCGTCTGTAGTTGTAGAACCTGTGTCTGGCCATGAGTAGGCTGCTCGCTAGCTTCAGGTGGTCTCTTACCAGTGTGCTCAATTCTTCAAACGACTTGCTTGCTGGTTTCTCGGGTGCCAACAGATCCTTCATTAAAGCGTATGTTTTCGAGCCACAGCTGGTCAAGAGATGGGCTCTTCTCTTGTCTGCCTTATCATCGCCTAACCAGTCTTTGGTTACAAAACTTTGCTGGAGCCTTTCTATAAAGTCCTCCCAATTGTCTCCCGCATTGTACTTTTCATCTGATCCGTTGTTCGCCATTCTGTGGATTCTGTAATCCTGTAACTCGTCGCCACTGTAAAGTCCTGTCCCCTCAGTACAGATTCACACAAGGCATGTAGTGAAGTCAAGGTCACTCTGGACCTGCACCTTTATTTCACAGCTCTGGAATGCTGCACTTGCCTGAGACCTGTGCTTATATACCTGTCTCTTGCAAGTGCACCCCTGGTGGTAAGGTATGCTGGTGGTTACAGGTCATATCTTATTACAGTCATGTATAGCATGTTCGGATACAGTTATATATAATAATGTAAGATACGTGACATATGGAGTATATACTTGCACGATAGGTTATCCTCCAGTGATAATGGAAGTCGAGATAAATAGCGTTCCAGTCTTCATGGAAGTGGACACGGGGGTGAGTCAGTCAGTAATGAGCCAGGAAGCCTTTGAGAGGCTATGGAACGATCAAGCTGAACGACCCAAACTGGTCCCGGTTCAGGCAAAGCTACGCACCTACACCAAGGAACTGATATCAGCTGTTGGTAGTGTGGATGTAAGTGTATCCCATGATGACGCGGTGCACAATTTACCATTGTGGATTGTTTCAGGTGATGGACCAATGCTACTTGGAAGAAGATGGATGGGGAAGATTCATTGGAACTGGGAAGACTTCATCCCTCCAGCGATCGACGTCCCCCGTGCTCAGAGGCAGAGCAAGCCCCCACCTTCGGTTGGACCAGGCACCAGAGAGCAGATCCGCACAGACCCCGAGGCACAGATCGCTCATCACGACTGCGTGGCGATGATCCGGCTGAGACGACCCAAACGCACCTTCCCGGTTTCAGTGGCAGGACTCCTGGGGAGGAAGATTGGATCCGAGGGCGCCTTCCCAGCTTCAGTGGCAGAATCCCTGGGAAAGAAGATCGCGGCAGTCGACATCATGGACAGGGAAAAGATGGCGTCCAAACCACGAGGTGCAGCGCTAATGGAGCAATGACACGTGGTTCCACGCAAGGAAGACGATTGGGGTAAAAGTAGTAAGGCCATTTCAAAGGAGGCCAGCAACCCGCCATTTTTGAATGAACTGCTTGAAATTGGTAGCCAATGTAAAAGTCCAGTTGTAACGAGCAAAATGTTGTTGAGCGATGTCGGGTGCAAATTGCAATCTGCTAATGTAGCAGGCGAACACCTAATGGTCGTATACAGGTCCAGCGGGCTACCCAATGCTATAGCCTGTGTCCCCGGGACCAGAACGACGTATAATAAAGTGTCCCCACAGCTGACAGAAGTAGACAAGCCGCAGAGTAAATGATCCCCGTAATACCAGACCTCGTGGAGTCATTCATATTAAAGACATAACAGGGATCAAGTCAGGCCATCCACTTTTCTCTCTCTCTCTCTAAGTTTAAAACAGCGATCATCCACCTCACAGAAACATAAACAGCGGAGCAATCAGAACCCCCTCAATGTTTATGATATGTGAGCTCTGAGGAGATAAACCATATGAGGAGTCAATAAGAATATTTCCCCCTCAAGGTGGGGAGTTTGTAAGAATAAAAGTGTTTAGTAATGACAAAATTGATTCTGTGTATGTATAAATGTTGAAAGTGTAGATTATATGGAAAGGCTGCTGTTTAAAGAGACAAAATGGATACCTTCCCCAAGTTCATGTCTCCATGGCTTTGAAACTCACCAAACTAGAAAAGATGTTAATTGGAAAACCATTGACCATTAAGGTATGGCACCGGGTCCTCCAGACAGACACATGTGTGAGGAGAGCAAACAAGGAACTGCCCTGGAACCAAGACCCAATCCTGGGGCTTTCTGAGGAACAATGGACTTAAGGGATATAAAAACCCGAGCACAGATTGCTCTTTCTCTTCTTCTCTCCTGAGCACACGGCAAACCGCCCGCTCAAGACCAGCCAAAACAGCAGGCCGTGTGCTCAGCCAGCCAGCCAGAGGAAAGTGACGTATACCTTTTTATAAATCATTATTGTAACATTGTATCTGTTGTAACTAAGTCGATCCATAGAATAGCTGACAACTGCTGATAGATGTGTATGTGTGTGTGTTTAATAAACTATTCCAAATTGTTTTAAAAGTATCAGTCTCACTGTCAATTTAATGCCAGAGATTTTGAAATCTTACAGGACACGCACTCCAAGATTCCTCTACACTTCTCAGTATCGTGCTATTGATTGTGTATTCCCTTGCCTTATTAGCCCTCTACAAATTACCTCACATTTCTCCGAATTGAATTCCATATGCCACTTTTTTGTCCACCTGACCAATCCATTGATATTTTCCTGCAGTCTACAGCTTTCTTCTACATTATCAACCACACAGCCAATTTTTGTATCATCTGCAAACTTCTTAATCATACCCCCTACATTGAAGTCTAAACCATTGATATATACCACAAAAAGCAAGGGACCAAGTACTGAGCCCTGCGGAACCCCACTGGAAACACCCTTCCAGTCATTAAAACACCTGTCGACCCTTTGGTTCCTGCTACTGAGCCAATTTTGGATCCAACTTGCCACTTTGCCTTGGATCCCATGGGCTTTTACTTTTGTGATCAGTCTGCCATGTGGAACCTTATCAAAAGCCTTGCTAAAATCTATATACCCTACATCAAACGTAGAACCCTCATCGATCCCCTTGTTACCTCCTCAAAAAATTCAATAAAGTTAGTTAGACACAACCTTCCCTTAACAAATCCATGCTGGCTGTCCCCAATTAATCTGTTTCTTTCTAAATGAAGATTTATCCTGGCCCTCAGAATTTTTTCTAATAATTTCCCCACCACCGAGGTTAGGCTGACTGGCCTGTAATTACTCGGTCTATCCCTTTCTCCCTTTTTAAACAACGGTACAATATTAGCAGTCCTCCGGCACCACATCTGTAGTCAGAGAGCATTTGAAAATAGTCTCTGCTATTTCCTCTCTTGCTTCTCTTAACAGCCTGGGATACATTTCATCCGGGCCTGGGGATACATCCACTTTCAAAGATGCTAAACCTCTTAATACTTCCTCTCTCACTATGTTTATTTCATCTAATATTTCACACTCCTCCTCCCTGATTGCAATGTCTGCATTGTCCCTCTCTTTTGTGAAAACAGACGCAAAGTATTCATTAAGAACTATACCCACGTCTTCCACCTCCATACCCATTACCTATATGGTCTCTAATAGACCTTACTCTTTCTTTAGTTATCCCCTTGCTCTTAATGTATTTGTAAAACATCTTTGGGCTTTCCTTGATTTTACTTGCCAATATTTTTTCATACCCTCCCTTTGCTTTCCTAATTTCCTTTTTCATTGCACCCCTGCACTTTCTATACTGCTCTAAGGTTTCTGCAGTATTGAGCCCTTGGTATCTGTCATAAGCTCCCCTTTTTTTTATCCTACCCTGTATGCTCCTTGACATCCAGGGTGCTGTAGATTTGTTAGTCCCACCCTTTTTCTTTAAGGGAACATACTTGTTCTGAACCCTCAGGTTCTCCTCCTTGAATGCCTCCCACTGCACTGACACTGATTTACCTTCAAGGAGCTGTTTCCAGTCCACTTTGGCTAAATCCCATCTCAGAATCTCAGAGAATCTGAGTATCAGAATAGATTAGCTGCTAACATACGAGGGAACCCAAAATTCCTTTATAAACATATATAAATAGCAAACGGGTAGTTAAAGGAGGGGTGGATTCAATTCGGGATCAAAAAGGAGATATTCTTGTGCAGGCTGAGGGCATGGCTGAGGTACTAAATGAGTACTTTGCATCTGTATTCACTAAAGAAGAGGATACTGTCTATGTAACAGTAAAGGAGGAGATAGTGGCAATATTGGATAGGTAAAAATAGATAAAGAGGATGTACTTAAAAGATTGTCAGTCGTCAAAATAGAAAAGTCACCTGGCCCCGATGGGATTCATCCGTAGTTACTGAGGGAAGTAAGGGTGGAAACTGTGGAGTCTCTGACCACAATCTAGCAATCTTTCTTAGATTATGGGGATGGTGCCAGAGGAGTGGAGGATTGAAAATGTTGCACCCCTTTTAAAAAGTTAAAATGTTACACCCCTTTTAAAACTACAAACCAGTTAGCTTAACATCGATGGTGGGAAAACTTAGAGACAATAATCCGGGACAAAATTAATCAGTATTTGGTAAAGGTAAGGGCTAATAAATAAAAATCAGCATGGATTTGTTAAAGGCCAATCGTGTTTGACTTTCTTGATTGAGTTCTTTGATGAAGTAACAGAAATGGGTTGATGAGAATAGTGCGGTTGATGTTATGTTTATGGACTTTCAAAAGGGTTTGACAAAGTATCACACAATGGTTTTGTTAGCAAAATTAAAATTCATGGGATTAAAGGTTCAGTGGCAGTTTGGATACAAAATTGGTTAGGGGACAGAAAGCAGAGAGCAGTGTTGAACGGTTGTTTTTTTAGAATGGAGGGAGATATACAGTGGTGTCCCCCAGTATTAGGAGCACTGCTGAGTTTGATTATATATTAATGACCTGGACTTGGGTAAACAGGGCATAATTTCAATACTTGCAGACGGCACAAAACTTGGAAATGTAGTAAACCATAAGCAGGATAGTAACAGACTGGTGAAATTGGGGATGCAACAAAATTAATTGCTGACCCAGGTCACTTGTGGGCCCAGACAATAGATTTGGTTGTAAACTGCAACAAATTTTTGATATGTATCCCTTTACAAGAAGGTGGATGTCACCGGGGCCAAATGTTTAGTCCTGAACCTGGCCTGGAACACTCTAATGGTGCCACTTCCACCATACAAATGTAATGTATCTCTCTTTCTTTCTGGTTTTCAGTACATTAGGGCATAGTGGGAGTTCTCAGAATAGTGCCATCCCATCGTTCCCACTTCTTGCTGCAAAGGAGCAGATGTAACTCCTGCCCAACTCTGCCTCCAAAGGAAATCCCAGTCTCAATTTCTTTGGGACAGAGGTTGGGTGAGGGGAGGGGTTTGCAGGTTCCCCTGGTGAATTAAGTGTCACCACAGCTTCCTTTATAAGGGAGCTTCTTTTAAATATTAAAAACAAACACTTCCTTGAGTTTTCTCAGGGTCCGGGCCCCAATGCCAGCCTGGTCCCCTAGGCGAGCATCACATCTGCCATTTGGGAGCCTGGTACACCTGGAACCACTGCCCTGGTCCTGCTGACTGAGAGGCCGGGAAACACGACAATTCTGACATTTGGACTCTCCAGGCCCGGCTCTGGCCCCAGTCCCACCTCCTCTTGCTGATCTTGTAAAGGGTGGGCTGAGGCCCCACACAACTTTCTCCTAATGCAGTCAGGCAGAGTCAGCATGGATTTATGAAGGGGAAGTCATGTTTGAGAAATTTGCTGGAATTCTTTGAGGAAGTAACGAAGAGGGTGGATAAAGAGGAATCAGTGGATGTGGTGTATTTGGACTTCCAGAAGGCATTTGACAAGGTGCCACATAAAAGGTTACTGCACAAGATAAAAATTCACAGGGTTGGGGGTAATATATTAGCATGGATAGAGGATTGGCTAACTAGCAGAGAACAGAGAGTCGAGATAAATGGTTCATTCTCAGGTTGGTAATCAGTAACTAGTGGGGTGCCGCAGGGATCAGTGCTGGGACCCCAACTATTTACAACCTATATTAACAACTTGGAAGAAGGGACTGAGTGTAACGTAGCCAAGTTTGCTGATGATACAAAGGTGGGAGGAAAAGCAATGTGTGAAGAGGACATAAAAAATCTGCAAAAGGGCATAGACAGGCTAAGTGAGTGGGCAAAGATTTGGCAGATGGTAAGTGTGAGATTGCACACTTTGGCAGAAAAAAATCAAAGAGCAAGTTATTATTTAAATGGAGAAAAATTGCAAAGTGCTGCAGTACAGCGGAACCTGGGGGTCCTGGTGCATGAAACACAAAAGGTTATTATGCAGGTACAGCAAGTGATCGGGAAGGCCAATGGAATCTTGGCCTTTATTGCAAAGAGGATAGAGTATAAAAACAGGGAAGTTATACAGGGTATTGGTGAGGCCAGACCTAGAATATTGCATACAATTTTGGTTTCCATATTTAAAAAAGGATATACTTGCTTTGGAGGCAGTTCAGAGAAGGTTCACTAGGTTGATTCCGGAGATGAGGGGGTTGACTTATGAGGAAAGGTTGAGTAGGTTGGGCCTCTACTCATTGGAATTCAGAAGAATGAGAGGTGATCTTATCGATTATGAGGGGGCTTGACAAGGTGGATGCAGAGAGGATGTTTCCACTGATAGGGGAGACTAAAACTAGGGGGCATAATCTTAGAATAAGGGGCCGCCCATTTAAAACTGAGATGAGGAGGAATTTCTTTTCTGTAGATTCTCTTGTAAATCTGTGGAATTCGCTGCCTCAGAGAGCTGTGGAAGCTGGGTCATTGAATACATTTAAGACAGAGATAGACAGTTTCTTAACCGATAAGGGAATAAGGGGTTATAGAGAGCGGGCAGGGAAATGGACCTGAGTCCATGATCGGATCAGCCATGATTATATTAAATGGCGGAGCAGACTCGAGGGGCCATATGGTCTACTCCTGCTCCTATTTCTTATGTTCTTATGTTGTGCCCCTTCCAGCGGACTCCTGCTAAAGTTATACGTTGAGAGTGTTGTGAATTTTGGGACCCTACTGTCTAGATTCACCCATGAAGAATAGATCCTTGTCTGAGGTACTGAAAGGTTACTGATGCCCATGGAACCACACCTCAGCAAGAGCCGCTAGCTGAACCAGAAGGATTCTGGTGTACGTTCCTATGAGAGTCAGTGCCTTCCCAAAAGAATGGCAGAATAGGGTGAAAACAGGTGAATAGGGTGGAAAATGGTGAATAGGATGGAAAAGATATTTAGCAACAATAATCTTGCAACACATTTTGTCCCTCTGCCCCTTTCCCTCCATTTACCTGAAATCAGACTTGGCTTTTATACAGAAGACAGTCTCTGTGCTCCATAATGTGGTATACTCAGCAGCAGCAGCTGGAGCCCAGTCTGATGTCAACCAAATGTCAATCAAACACTCACCCTGCTGCAAACAATCCCAACTCATGTTTGAGCCAGCTGGAATGCGATCGTTGATTAATAATAAAAGAGTGTGACTGCAAGAAAAGAGTTACAGTAAATGTAAAAAATGTGCCATTTTGGCCAGGCTGTCATTTGTTCCAACAGTGAGACAAGTTTGAGGATAAACGTGGAGAGAATTGGCTTGCTCTATAATTTTCAATGGTGCTCATTTCCTGTTCATAACATCTATAACCAATCCGTTGGTCCTTTCCTCTCCAAACTAAAAATAAATAAAGCTTTGCCAAAAGCAGCTCAGCAGCTTCACACATATCTAGCTGTGAATGGAACTGGAGTTACAGAGATAGAATGAGATCACATGATCAATTGGGTATAGTGATTGCTGTTCTACAGATGCTGGGATGTGGTGGGGGTGTTGTTCTATGTGAAGTAGAGCAGACCAGGGTTAAATAGTAACAATGCTTATTTTTTATTTGATTACAGGATGTGGGCGTCACTGGCAAGGCCAGCATTTATTGCCGATCCCTAATTGCTCTCGAGAAGATGGTAGTGAGCCCCCTTCTTGAACCGCTCCAGTCCAGTGCTGACTTTGTTACAACTGAGTGGCTTGCTGGGCCATTTAAGAGTCAGCCACATTGCTGTGGGTCTGGAGTCAATTTAGGCCAGACCAGATAAGGACAGCAGGTTTCCTTCCCTAAAGGACATTAGTGAATCAGTTGGGTTTTTTCGACAAATGGTCACCATTACTGATACTAGCTTTTTAAAATTCCAGATTTTTTTAATTGGTTGCTGCCATGGTGGGATTTGAACTTATGTCTCCAGATTATTACTCCAGACCTCTGGATTACTAGTCCAGTAACATAACCACTTTGCTACTTAGGAAGGATGGAGTTTAAAACAAAATAATTTTCAGGATGTTGGCATCACTGGCAAAGCCAGCATTTATTGCCCATCCCTAGTTGCCCTCAAGTAGGTGGTGGTGGGCCTTCTTCTCGAGTTGCTGCCAATCTGTGTAGTGAAAGTACTCCCACAGTGCTGTTAGGTAAGGAGTTCCAAGATTCTGACCCAGCGATGATGAAATGACGATATGTTCAAGTTGGGATGGTGTGCGACTTAGAGCGGAACATGGAGGTGATGGTATTCCTGTGCACCTGCTGCCCTTGCCTTTCTAGGTGGTGGAAGTTATGGGTTTGGGAGGTGCTGCCAAAGAAGCTTTGGTGAGTTGCTGCTGGTGAGTGGATAGTGCATACTGCAGTTATGGAAGGGGGTCAATGTTTAGACAAGTGGATAAAGTGCTGATTAAGTAGGCTGCTTTGTTCAGGATAGCATGGAGCTTCTTGAGAGTTGTTACAGCTGCACCCATCCTGGCAAGTGGAAAGTATTCCATTACACTCTCAACTTGTGTCTTATTAGGGACTTTGGGAGGCGAGCCACTCTCCACGGAATACCCAGCCTCTGATATGCTCTTGTAACTGTAGCATTTATGTGACTGGTCCAGGGGAGTTTCTGGTCAATGGTAACCCCTAGGATGTTGATAGTGGAGAACTTGGCAATGGTAAAATCATTAATTGTCAAGGGTTGGACTCTCTTTTGTTGGAGATAGTCATTGCGTGGCACTTGCATGGCATGAATGTTATTTGCCACTTTTCAGCCCAAGATTAGGTGTTGTTCAAGTCTTGCAGTGTGCGGGTTTGAACTATTTATCTGAGGAATTATGAATAGAGTTGAACACTGTGCAACCATCAGCCAACAGCCTACTTCTGACCTTATGAAACGGCTGAAAATAGTTGGGCCTAGGATGCTGCCCTGAGGAACTCCTGCAGTGCTGTCCTGGGGCTGAGGTGATTGGCCTCCAACAACCACAACCATCTTCTTTAGTGCCAAGCATAACTCCATCCACTGAAGAGGTTTTCCCCCCTCACTCCCCGATACCCATGGACTTCAGTTTTATTAGGGCCCCTTGGTACCATTTTCAGTCGAATATTGCCTTAATGTCAAGGGTAGCCACTCTCATCCCATCTCTGAATTTCAGCTCTTTTGTCCAATTTCAGACCAAGCCTGTAATGAGGTTTGGAGCATTGGTCCTGGCGGAACGCAAACTGAGCATGTGAGCAGATTATTGGTGAGTAAGTGCCGCTTGATAGCAGTGTTGATGACTCAGTCCATTAGTTTGTTGATGAAACATAGAAACATAGAAAATAGGTGCAGGAGTAGGCCATTCGGCCCTTCGAACCTGCACCACCATTCAATAAGATCATGGCTGATCATTCACCTCAGTACCCCTTTCCTGCTTTCCCTCCATAACCCTTGATCCCTTTAGCCGTAAGGACCATATCCAACTCCCTCTTGAATATATCTAACGAACTGACATCAACAACTCTGCGGAAGAGAATTCCACAGGTTAACAACTCTCTGAGCGAAGAAGTTTCTCCTCATCTAGGTCCTAAATGGCTTGCCCCTTATCCTTAGACTGTGTCCCCTGGTTCTGGACTTCCCCAACATCGGGAACATTCTTCCTGCATCTAACCTGTCCAGTCCTGTCAGAATTTTATATGTTTCTATGAGATCCCCTCTCATCCTTATAAACTGCAGTGAATACAGGCCCAGTTGATCCAGTCTCTCCTCATATGTCAGTCCTGCCATCCTGGGAATCAGTCTGGTGAACCTTCGCTGCCCTCCCTCAATAGCAAGAATGTCCTTCCTCAGATTAGGCGACCAAAACTGAACACAATATTCCAGGTGAGGCCTCATTAAGGGCCTGTACAACTGCAGTTAGACTTCCTTACTCCTATACTCAAATCCCCTATCTATGAAGGCCAACATACCATTTGCCTTCTTCACTGCCTGCTGTACCTGCATGCCAACTTTCAGTGACTGATGTATCATGACACCCAGGTGTTATTGCGCTTCCCCTTTTCCTAATCTGCTGCCATTCAGATAATATTCTGCCTTCGTGTTTTTGCCACCTCACATTTATCCACATTATACTGCATCTGCCATGCATTTGCCCATTCACCTAACCTGCCCAAGTCACCCTGCAGCCTCTTAGTATCCTCCTCACAGCTCACACCGCCACCCAGCTTAGTGTCATCTGCAAACTTGGAGATATTACTCTCAATTCCTTCATCTAAATCATTGATGTATATTGTAAATAGCTGGGGTCCCAGCACTGAGCCCTGCCTGTCATTCTGAAAAGGACCCGTTTATCCTGACTCTCTGCTTCCTGTCTGATGATTGGCTGATCGGGTGGTAATTGGCCAGGTTAGATTTGTGCTGTTTCTTGTGGACAATTTTCTACTTTATTGTAGATATGTCAATATTGTAGCTGTATGAACATTTTGTTCGGATAGTTCAAGAACACATGTCTGCAGCACTACAGCCTTTGCTGTGTGAAGTGCACTCAGCCATTTCTTAAGGTTACATGGAGTGAATCAAATTGGTGGAAGACTGGCCTCTGTGATTGTGGGGACCTCAGGAGGAGCCGAGAAGGACCATCCACTCAGCACTTCTGCCTGAAGATGATTGCAATCGCTTCATTCTTGTCTTTTACACTCAAAACTGTGACCTGATCCATTGGTTGTGGGATTGCTTAGCTATCTATAGATTGCTATTCCTGTTGTTTAGTATGCATGTCACCCTGTGTTGTAGTTTGACTAGGTTGGGATCTTATTTTCAGATCCCACTGCTCCCGGCATGCCGTTCTACACTCTTCATTGAACCAAGGTTATTCATCTGCCTTGTTGAACTAGGATTCGTTACTTAGCTTGATGGTGATGGAGGAGTGAGGGATATGCCAGGCCATGAGGTTACAAATTGTGGTGGTACTAAATTCTGCTGCTGCCACATCAAGCAGCTCAAGGATTCCCAGCTTTGAGTTGCTAGATCTGTTCTTAATCTATCTCACTTAGCACGGTGATGGTACTACACAATACAATGGAGGATGTCCTCATTGTGACTTGCTCCACAAGGATTGTGCGTTGGCCACTATGTCCATGACTATCATTGTAAAAGCGCATCTGCGATAGATAGATAGGCAAGATCGAGGTTAAGTAGGTTAATCCCTCATTATGATTCTCTCACCACCTGCCACAAGTCTAGTTTGGCAGTTAAGTCCTTCAGGATTCGGCCAGCACAGTCAGTGGACATTGTAATTCCCCATCCAGAGTACGTTCTGTGCCCTCAATACTTCCGCTATGTGATGTTCAACATGGAGGAATACTGATTCATCAGTTCAGGGAATGCAGTAAGTGAAAATTAGCAGGAGTTTTCCATGCCCATGTTTGAACTGAAAACATGAGACCATGGGGTCTTAGAGTTAATGTTGCAGACTCCCAGGGACACTCCCTCGGATACTTCCTCTCAACTGTGTACCACTGTGCCCCCACCATTTGAGTCTGTTCTGTCAGTGGGACAGGATATATCCTGTGATAGTATGGAGGAGTTTGGAACATAAGAACATAAGAAATAGGACAGGAGTAGGCCATACGGCCCCTCGAGCCTGCTCTGCCATTCAATAAGATCATGGCTGATCTGATCTTGGACTGAGGTCCACTTCCCCGCCCGCTCCCCATAACTCCTTATCACCTTATCGTTTAAGAAACTGTCTATTTCTGTCTTAAATTTATTCAATGTCCCAGCTTCCACAGATCTCTGAGGCAGCGAATTCCACAGATTTACAACCCTCAGAGAAAAAATTTCTCCTCATCTCTGTTTTAAATGGGCGGCCCCTTATTCTAAGATCATGCCCTCTAGTTCAGAGAAACATAGAAACATAGAAAATAGGTGCAGGAGTAGGCCATTCGGCCCTTCTAGCCTGCACCGCCATTCAATGAGTTCATGGCTCAACATGTTCGAGTTTCCCCCATCAGTGGAAACATACTCTCTGCACCCTCATAATCTTATACGTTTCGATAAGATCACATCTCATTCTTCTGAATTCCAATGAGTAGAGGCCCAACCTACTCAACCTTTGCTCATATGTCAACCCCATCATCCTCAGAATCAACCTAGTGAACCTTCTCTGAACTGCCTCCACAGCAAATATATCCTTTCTTAAATATGGAAACCAAAACTGTACGCAGTATTCCACGTGTGGCCTCACCAATACCTTGTATGGCTGTAGCAAGACTTCCCTGCTTTTATACTCCATCCCCTTTGCAATAAAGGCCAAGATACCATTGGCTTTCCTGATCACTTGCTGTACCTGCATACTATCCTTTTGTGTTTCAAGTACCCTCAGGTCCCGCTGTACTGCAGCACTTTGCAATCTTTCTCCATTTAAATAATAACTTGCTCTTTGACTTTTTCTGCCAAAGTAGATGACCTCACACTTTCCAACATTATACTCCATCTGTCAAATTTTTGCCCACTCACTTAGCCTGTCTATGTCCTTTTGCAGATTTTTTGTGTCCTCCTCACTCATTGCTTTTCCTCCCATCTTTGTATCATCAGCAAACTTGGCCACGTTACACTCAGTTCCTTCTTCCAAGTCGTTAATATAGATTGTAAATAGTTGGGGTCCCAGCACTGATCCCTGCGGCACCCCACTAGTTACTGGTTGCCAACCAGAGAATGAACTATTTATCCCGACTCTCTGTTCTCTGTTAGTTAGCTAATCCTCTACCCATGCTAATATATTACCTTCAACCCCGTGAACTTTTATCTTGTGCAGTAACCTTTTATGTGGCACCTTGTCAAATGCCTTCTGGAAGTCCAAATACACCACATCTACTGGTTCCCTTTTATCCACCCTGTTCGTTACATCCTCAAAGAACTTCAGCAAATTTGTCAAACATGACTTCCCCTTCATAAATCCATGCTGACTCTGCCTGACCGAATTTTGCTTTTCCAAATGTCCTGCTACTGCTTCTTTAATAATGGACTCCAACATTTTCCCAACCACAGATGTTAGGCTAACTGGTCTGTAGTTTCCCACTTTTTGTCTGCCTCCTTTTTTAAATAGGGGCGTTACATTTGCAGTTTTCCAATCTGCTGGGACCTCCCCAGAATCCAGGGAATTTGGTAAATTACAACCAATGCATGCACAATTCCTGCCGCTACTTCTCTTAAGATCCAAGAATGCAAGCCATCAGGTCCAGGGGATTTATCTGCCTTTAGTCCCTTTATCTTACTGAGTATCACCTCCTTAGTGATTGTGATTGTGTTAAGTTCCTCTCCCCCATAGCCCCTAGATTATCCACTGTTGGGATATTTTAGTGTCCTCTACCGTAAAGACTGATACAAAATATTTGTTCAGAGTTTCTGCCATCTCCATGTTCCCCATTACTAATTCCCCGGTCTTGTCCTCTAAGGGACCAACATTTACTTTAGCCACTCTTTTCCTTTTTATATACCTATAGAAACTCTTGCTATCTGTTTTTATATTTTGCGCTAGTTTACTTTCATAGTCTATCTTCCCTTTCTTAATCATTTTTTTAGTCGTTCTTTGCTGTTGGCTGATTGGTATGATTCTAAATGGGTGTGGCCGGTGGATGGGCTAAATGGTCTTGTTCCTTGTTATTAAAGACCTTTTTCATGGATACACTGTTTCCTTCAGTTTTCTGTAACAATTTTGTATTGCCATATAGCAGATGTTGAGCTCAGGCACCAAGATCATTGAATTGTAGTTTCGTTCCTGAGCCAATAGTGCAGTAATTGTGGTTATGGGTGCACAACACAGGGACAAGGTCTCCACTGCTTTCTAAAGATGGATAAACTAGCTTCACTTCTACCCTAACTGACCTTAGCCGTCAAAGCCAGATTTGAAGTAATGTGGTTGCTGTCAAAGTCAATAACAAGCAAGAACTAGGCTGAACTCCAGGGACATTTTGTTTGCTTTTTTGTGTTCTTGTAGAACAGAGAAATTTACTACTCGAGAGGAAACCAAACCCCAGTTTAATCAAACCAAGCAAACTTGCATTGGCTCAGAGTCCCACTCTGAGCTTTCCTCGCCTTGTAGCTTGTTCAACTTTCCTCACATAAGATTCTACATCATACTAACACTATCAGTGTTTCAGTCTCACACACACAATTTATTTACAAAAGCTTATTTTCTTAATGCTAAAACATGTCACCACCATTTAGCAAGTTTTTTCTCCATATGCTTGTCTTCTGATATATTTCAACAGGGAAAAACAAGATCATTCACTAAAATAAATACGAATTACATTCTTGTTTTACAGCACAGGTCTTTGGTGCCATCTGATGGCAGATATATGGAATAGCTATTTCACTACCTTGACAAGAGGCTTTTATCCAAAAATGTCCAGCAAACCTTTGTTTTATTTAAAACTTTATGTCTAGAAAGAAAGAAGAAAGATTTAGATTTACATAGCACCTTTCACAACCACCAGATGTCTCAAAGCATTTTACAGCCAATTAGGTACTTTTGGAGTGTAGTCACTGTTGTAATGTAGAAAACACTGCAGCCAATTTGTGCACAAGCAAGCTCCCACAAACAGCAGTGTGATAATGACCAGATCATCTGTTTTTTTGTTATGTTGATTGAGGGATAAATATTGGCCAGCTTTCTTTGAAATAATGCCGTGGGATCTTTTACGTCGAATTGAGAGAGCAGACGGGGCCTCGGTTTAATGTCTCATCCGAAAGATGGCACCTCCAACAGTGTAGTGCTCCCTCAGTACTGCACTGGAGTGTCAGCCTAGGTGTTTGTGCTCAAGTCCCTGCGACTTGAGCCTATAACCTTCCCGACTCAGAGACAAGAGTGCTGTCCCCGGAGCCACAGCTGACATTAGAGGAGTAGATATGGCAATTCTGACTAAAGTTATTAAAGACTTCAGGAGAACATAGGTAGGCTAGCAGGATGAGCAGATAGGTGAGAAATGTAGAAAAACGTAAAGTAAAACATTTTGGATGTAAAAATAGAAGGAAGAAAATAGGTCTTAAATGAAGTAAAGAATCTGAGGGACCCTGATATTCAAACACACATGATAATATCATAATGGAGAAAACTGATTTTTCTTTAAATAAGAAATATGTAACTAGTAGGTGATCCAAACAGAGGATGTCTTCAGCAGTTAAAATTCACAGATAAGATGCTCAGCAGAAAGATGTTGAATCAAGGGAAACACTACAAGGAAACACAAATATAATCCCAACCAGCAACCAGTAATAACATTGGGCCAAGTAAAAACATTTTTTAGGAACAGGAAGAGTCGATGGGCTCAACAAGCCCATCCCTTTTGGTTGATCACAATTCCACCTGATCACCCAATTCTTCAATCTTCTCTGTCAAGAAACATCTAATTGCCTGGTAAATCCAATTATATTCTCTGCTTCACTGGTCTTTCCTTGTAATCATATCACAAATGTATTACCCCTGGGCAAAGAATATTCTGCCTGACTTGTGTACCTACTCCTAAATTTGTCATTTTAACTTCCAATTCAAGCTTGTCCTATATTATCTTGCTTGAACATATTCTTAACCCCTAATGAGATCAGCTGTTCCTGTTGCACCTATGATTATTTAACCGCTCAACCACTGCCCTTGTGAGATTTTCAAACACTTGCCATGAATGCTGAGATCAGATAGTAATTTGTGATGCAGACTCATGCTGCAGAAAACTGCATCAAAACTTTGTACTTGTTTCACTTTGAGTGGAGAACAGTGGTCCGAGTGAATGGTCTCATTCAATGTCTGGGCTAGATTCAAAGCCAATTCTTTGAGCTGGAAAAACTTTAGGATAAATACATCAAATATGTTTATTTAAGAACAGACTTGTTGGAGGCATTTTGAACCCACCCAGTCAGGCAAAACGGGGCGACCGTGCAGTTATATTACCTTGCCTGATGTTATTAAAATTCTGGATGCACTGGCCGGCAGACCTGGGGGTGAGAAAGTTAGCAGTGCTAGTGCACCTCCCTCCAGGTGGCACGAGCGACATTTCTGCCAGGTTTGCTGCCACCAACACTGAGAAGTATGTATCTCTTGAAGTCAATTTATTCAAGGAGAGCTTGGGCAGGTCACAGTCTGTGAAATTCTGGCTTTTAATTCTGTGTCTTTGAGCCATACTCTGTGCCTTGTTTGGCTATGTGTGCCAACTGCTCCTGTAGTAGACATTCTTACAACAGTAACTACACTTCAAAAATACTTCAATGGCTGCAAAGTGCTTTGGGTTCTGCGGTGGTGAATGGAGCTATAGAAATGCAAAGTTGTTATTTTTTTCTTTCTTGAAAAATGGTAGGAAAAGATTCATGAG
This sequence comes from Pristiophorus japonicus, assembly GCF_044704955.1. Taxonomy (NCBI): domain Eukaryota; kingdom Metazoa; phylum Chordata; class Chondrichthyes; family Pristiophoridae; genus Pristiophorus; species Pristiophorus japonicus. Next base: position 90,805,777 of record NC_091984.1, read on the forward strand.
TAATGCAGTGAAGTTAGCTGACACTCATGTGAGTGAGCAAAACACTGCTCGTTCCTTACCTGCTTGTCCCATGGTCTGCGGTTAAATAACTGTCTTCTTAAAGACTAATTTCCATGCACTCCAGCAGATTATACCCATTTTACATGGAATTTAGGCCAGTTAATCCTCTCATGGATTTTCAAATGAGTTGATATAGGAATCTCTCGTGTAAATCCCTCTCTTGATTACCGGCGGGTACAAACCTTTCTCCATTGGCATAAAAGCGGCGCAACTCACAGCGTGAAAATTCTACACCGGTGTTTTCAGAAGAAGAGAAAATTGGAGAAATAAATCAATAATTTAATTACATTTTACAAAGAAAAAGATGCATTGAGTCAGACCATTTCTAGATAAACACCACATTGTGCACTGGAACTGGATAGTTTGGAATCATCGTCAGATTCCCTGAAGTGATTTGGAGAGATATTGAAAGCTATGCAAGTCTGCACTGGTTTTAATGAAAGATTTAATCATGTTTCACTCACCACAACAGGATTGTAAATTGTTTTTTCCCCCCTTATCTTCAGTGATGTCTGGGATTTGCTTTACTACTATCCATCTACAGAATTGTTGGCTATCTCAGAAGCAGATGTTATCACACAAATGTTAAAGCTGCCAGCTTTGCTTTTATTTTTAAAAGTTGCTGAAATACTCATCTGGAGTCATACAGACCAGAGGGGCCCAGGTTCAAGCCCCCAGGTTCTCACTTAAACTCTGGGACAGTTTTCACTGGACGAGTTTTAGTTTCAGTTCAAAACTCACCCGTTGCAGTCAAAAACAGACTCAGGATATTGTAACTGCCGTGCCTCATTATAATCTCACCAGCGGGACAGACCCACCAGGGATTGTGGCATAGTGGTATACAGTCTGGGGGTCTTCAACATTGACTCCGGACCACATGAATGAAACCTCTTGCTGATTACCACCAACTGCCCTCCCTCAGCTGATGAATCAGTATTTCTCCATGTTGAACACTACTTGGAAGAAGCATTGAGGGTAGCAAGGTCACAGAATATATTCTGGGTGTGGAACTTCAATGTTCATCAAGGGTGGTCCGGTAGCACCACCTTTGACCGAGCTGGCCAAGTCCTGAAGGATATAACCGCCAGACTGGGCCAGTGGCAGGTGATGAGAGAACCAACACGGGGGGGAAATCTATTTGACCTCAACTTCACCAATCTACCTGTCGAGATGCATCTGTCCATGATCGCATTGGTAGCAGTGACCACCGCACAGTCATTGTGGAGACCAAGTCCCGTCTTCACTCTGAGCACACCCTCCATCGTGCTGTGTGGCACTACCACTGAGCTAAATGGGATAGATTCAGAACAGATATAGCAGCTCAAAACTGGGCATCCATGAAGCGCTGTGGGCCATCAGCAGCAGCAGAATTGTATTTCACCACAATCTGTAATCTCATGGCCCAGCATAATCCCTCACTCTACCATTACCATCAAGCCAGGGGACAAACCCTGGTTCAATGAGGAGTGCAGAAGAGCATGCTCGGAGCAGCACCAGACGTACCTAAAAATGAGGTGGCAACCTGGGGAAGCTGCAACATAGAACTCCATGCATGCTAAAATGTAGAAGCAGCATGCCATAGACAAGGCTAAGCAATCCGACAACCAACGGATCAGATCAAAGCTCTGCAGTGCTGCCGCATCCAGTCGTGAATAGTGGTGGACCATTAAACGATTAACAGGAGGAGGAGACTCCATGAACATCCTCATCCTCAATGATGGCGGAGCCCAGCATGTGAGTGCAAAAGACAAGCCTGAAGCATTTACAACCATCTTCAACCAGAAGTGCCGAGTGGATGATCTATATCAGCCTCTTCCTGAGGTCCCCACCATCACAGAAGCCAGTCTTCAGCCAATTTGATTCACTCCACATGATATCAAGAAATAGCTGAATGCACTAGATACAGCAAAGACTATGAGCCCCAACATCATCCCAGCTGTCGTGCTGAAGACTTGTACTCCAGAACTAGCCACGCCTGTAGCCAAACTGTTCCAATACAGCTACAAAACTGGCATCTATCCAACAATGTGGAAAACTGCCCAGGTATGTCCTGTCCACAAAAAGCAGGACAAATCTAATCCAGCCAATTACCACCCTATCAGTCTACTCTCAATCATCAACAAAGTGATGGAATGTGTTATTAATAGTGCTATCAAGAGGTACTTACTCACCAATAACCTGCTCACCGATGTCCATGTTGGGTTCCACCAGGGCCACTCAGCTTCAGACTTCATTACAGCCTTGGTCCAAACATGGACAAAAGAGCTGAATTCCAGAGGTCAGGTGAGAGTGACTGCCCTTGACATCAGGACAGCATTTGACCGAGTGTGGTATCAAGGAGCCCTAGTAAAACTGAAGTCAATGGGAATCAGGGGGAACACTCTCCACTGGCTGGTGTTATACCTAACACAAAGGAAGATGGTTGTGGTGGTTGGAGGTCAATCATCAAGACCCCAGGACATCATTGCAGGAATTCCTCAGGGCAGTGTCCTAGGCCCAACCATTTTCATCTGCTTCATCAATGACCTTACCTCCATTATAAGATCAGAAATGGGGATGTTTGCTGATGATTACATAGTGTTGACTGCCATTCGCCACTCCTCAGCTAATGGAGCAGTCCATGCCCGCATGCAGAAAGACTTGGATGACATTCAGGCTTGAGCTGATAAGTGGCAAGTAACATTCGCGCCACACAAGTGCCAGGAAATGACTATCTCCAACAAGCGAGAATCTAACCTCGGCCCCATGATATTCAACAGCATTAACATCGCCAAATTCCCCACCATCAACATCCTGGGGGTCACCATTGACCAGAAACTGAACTGGACCAGCCACATGAATACTGTGGCAACAAGAGCAGGTCAGAGGCACAAGTCAGGAGTGTGATGGAATACTCTCCACTTGCTTGGATGAGTGCAGCTCCAACAACACTCAAGAAGCTCAACACCATCCAGGACAAAGCAGCCCACTTGATTGACACCCCATCCACTACCTTAAACATTCACTCCCCCCATCACCGATGTACCATGGCTGCAGAGCGTACCATCTACATGATGCACTTCAGCAACTCACCAAGGCTTCTTTGGCAGCACCTCCCAAACCCGTGACCTCTAGCACCTAGAAGGACAAGGGCAGCAGGCGCATGGGAACACCACCACCTCTGTGTTCCCTTCCAAGTCACATACCATCCTGACTTGGAAATATATCGTCGTTCCTTCATTGTCACTGGGTCAAAGTCCTGGAACTCCCTCCCTAGCAGCACTGTGGGAGTAATTTCACCACACGGACTGCAGCAGTTCAAGAAGGCAGCCCACCACCATCTTCTCAAGGGCAATTAGGGATGGGCAATAAATGCTAGTGTTGTCAGCAACACCCACATCCCATGAACGAATAAAAAAAAAGACGTCAACCATTGAGGGATTGATGAAGCAAGTGGATAGGGGCTTTCATGGTGTCACCTATCCTAAGCACAGGGAGCAATATCTCAGGGACCTAGATGAGATTTAATGGCCCAGAAATTCCTGCCTCCCAGGTCTGTATGGAGTGTGTACGGACCCGGGAAGGCATCGCAAAAGTTGTTTTCCAGCGCACAATGCACATGTGCTGAAAACCGGCTTTTCCGATCTGTCAAGCTGGAGCTTGACAGATCCTCCGCATCTCGGGAGCGAGGACATTTGCAAGGGAAAGATTATGGTATTTACCCATAGCTTACTTTTGTGGTATTTACGTATAGCCTACTTTTACAGGCGTAAGAGTTTTAAAATACACAAAAACATTTTAAAATAAAATTATAAAAACACATTTTATTGTTAAAAACCCTCCCCACTACAGTAAGTTTATTTTAAACCATAATTAAAAAAACATTTTTAAAAATCGGAAAAATATCTTTTTTATAATACATAAATAACTTTAATTTAAATTAATTTTAAAAAGTGGTGTATTTTTTCTATTTTTTTATTAGTGTTTTGGGTGTATGGGGGGGGGAGTGGTTCTCATTCATAATAATGGAATGCCAACATACTTTGTCTGATTGGCTGCCCAGAGCCATGTGACTGCAGCTCCAGCCCTGCGCACATCCTGAGCTGCACGTACTCCAACTCGCAGTCAGTGGAGGCCTCATGACCAGGAACTCGTGTGGGAGCAGCAGGAACAGGTAGGTGCGCATCTTTTTAAAGTTTTTCCCTCGATTGCCCACGGAAAGCAGCCGTCCGGGATTTCTGGGCCAATGACTTGACCTGGACAGCATAGGTGAGATGCAGGTCTTCCTGATCTCATTGTTATGTCACACATCTTTCCATGGCAGTTTCTTAGTGCCTTACCCCTGAAGCACACTGAACTGTTCACCACACAATCTGCATCCTTTTTCTATAGTCCCAGCAGGTCTAGGCAGCAGCTCTTCCTCTCGTTACAAACACAAATGTGCCTCTCATACTCGCACAATAGTCGCAAACAGCAGTCTGGGTTCACCTGCTCACAATTGAAGGCTTTTCACTATTGCTTGGACCTTTACTCACTGCAGCCACTGCTGTGTAGAAGAAAACCTTCCCATCCTTCTACAAGCTTGCATCTTCTTTCTCTCGCCATTCTCTCTAGATGAAGCCTCACACAGCTGAACAGCACTTTACAACCAATAAATACTAACTTTCTATAACTCTTTTTGCAGAAGATGGCACACAACAAATGGGAAAAGACCTGAACTGGAGTGGGAGAGATAGGTGCCCCCATCCGCCCCCTCACTCAGATCGAGAAGGAAGCGATGCAGATCTTGAGGGTTGGAGAAATGAGAATCATCAGAGATGGTAAGGCTTGCACAAGATAACAGCAGGGTGTCTATCTTTTTTCACTACACTCTATTTCCTCTCACTGTGCTGTATGAAGGTTGTGTGGCACTTTGGTGCTGTCTAGCTATCCACTGCTTCCTTAACTTTTACTGCCATAATATCTCATATCCATTCTACCCTTCTCTCAGTTCTCCTCATCCTTTGGAGCTGCAGCAGAAAGCTTGGAGGGGGAGGATGCTCCTAAAGAAGCACCATCACTCACTCTGTCTCTTCCAAGCATCAGTGTAGAGATCTATCCGGTTAGAATAGTTAGCGAGCTGGAAGCGGGTGCACAATGTAATTCGCACAGCACGAGTGAGCAGGAGTTATGGAAAGGGAAGCCCAGGGCATGGCTTACCAGCGAGCAACCCTGTGTCCTAATTCAGTTGCAGAGGTTTGAGATGCAGAACCTAGACACTCATCCTACAAAAGGAGACTCCCTTGACATGCACCTGTAGTTGTTGAGGGTATTGGACTGCCTGCCTAGGAGTTATTGCAACATGTAAGAGACTATGGAGGCGTTCCATTCCAACATGTGTGGCATTCTAGCCAGTCTACCATGGAGTGTGTAGTCACTTCAAGTAGTAAAGTGCTTTGAGATGTCCAGTGGTCATGAAAGGCGCTATATAAGTGCAAGTCTTTCTTTCTTTTCTTATGCATACCAATGGCTTGCTCCATTACTGCACTGGTGCTTCCATGACTGTCCACCTCTCAGCTCGGGTTCATGGGTATTGGACTGGTGTCATCAGCCATGGAAATAACAGGTAGGCCTTGTCCCCCAATAGCCATCCTTGGACCTGCTGCTCTTGGTCATAAAGTGCAGGGATGTTGGACAGATGCACGATGAACGCATCTCGGGTAATGTGAACATAACTGCATAATTAATAGATGATGGTCACATACCGACTGCTCAATGAGAGCATGGCACCCCTTCCTGTTCATAAAAGGTACTTGCTCATGTGCTGGTGCCTTAATCGCCATGTGAGTGCAGTCAGTAGCAGGCTGGACTTGTGGGAACCCAGCAATTGCTGCAAACCCCACTACCCTGTTATATTGATTAGCGGTGCCCTTTGGAGACTTGATGTACTGGCTTGCCTCAGTGAACAAAGCATCCATCACTTGTTTTATGCAGGTATGTGCAAACAACTGGCTAACATGTACCATGTCCCCCGCTGCAGCCTGGAAGGGTCCTGAAGCAAAAAAGCTGAGGGCAACCATTACTTTGACTGCCACTGGCAGGGAGTGGCCAGATGATACTGAAGCCTGCAGGAGGCTGTACAAGTCTATCACTGCCTGCCAGGAGAAACTGAGCCTCTGTACACATTGCTCCTTGGTGAGCTCCCTGTAACTGATTCAGGGTCTATAAACTCTATGTGCAATCCCCTTCAATGTGGTGCTCTGAAAGCACCTAATGTAATAAAAAGTCCCAAGGCGCTTCATAGGAGTGTTTTCACAAAAATATTTTTGACACTGAGCCATATAAGGAGATGCTAGGGCAGATGAGCAAAGCTTGGTCGAAGAGGTAGGTTTTAAGAAGCGTCTCAATGGAGGAAAGAGGTGGATAGGCGGAGAGATTTAGGGAGGGAATTCCAGAGCTTAGGACCTAGGCAGCTGAAGTCATGACCGCCAATGGTGGAGCATTTAAAATCGAGGATGTTCAAAAAGCCAGAATAGGCAGAGTGCAGAGTTCTAGCGGGATAATAGGGTGCTCTCACCTCAGTAAGCTCCCCACTGGAGTGGAGCTAATCTCATCATCATCATAGGCAGTCCCTCGGAATCGAGGAAGACTTGCTTCCACTCTAAAATTGAGTTCTCAGGTGGCTGTACAGTCCAATGCGGGAATTACAGTCTCTGTCACAGGTAGGGCAGACAGTGGTTGAAGGAAATGGTGGGTAGGGAGTCTGGTTTGCTGCACGCATTTTCCGCTGTCTGCACTTGATTTCCGCATGCTCTTGGCGACGAGACTCAAGGTGCTCAGCTCCCTCCTGGATGCTCTTCGGTCAGGGATTCCCAGGTGCTGGTGGGATGTTGCAATTTATCAAAGAGGCTTTGAGGGTGTCCTTAAAACGTTTCCTCTGCCCCCCTGGGGATCACCTGCCATGTCGGAGCTCCGAGTAGAGTGCTTGCTTAGTGTAATGTATGTATGCCTGGGTTTATCTGCCACCAGGGGGAGCGACCATTGGAGGTCATTGGGCCACAGGCACACACGTGCAGCCCTTATATATAGAGAAAGCCTCCATGTTTAATCCTCACTTTGAGAGCTAATAAACTAGAGTCAGGTCGCACCTGATTGAGTTCACGTTACTAAGCCTATTGTGTTATTGCATACATAACACTTAGGGAGTCTCATGTTGGGCAAATGGTCATTAATCGTTCAATACAGGGAAAGCCTGTTGCACGAAGATGGGAGCTTGTATCCTGGAATATGGGTGGGTTAGTGATAACAGACACTGGGTAATATCTCCTAGGAGCACAAAACTAGTCTTTAGGCAAAATACTTAAAATTAAAACTTAGTTAGAAACACATTTTTTTTTTTAATCCTTAAATGGATTTTGAATATAACTTCTGATTGAGGGAAGATGACACTAGTTCCAAAACCCAATGGCAGAATCTTAATACACTAACTGGAAATTACACCAAAACAGGGACAAAAGACATTTCCTGGCATGATGCCTGACTTTTCACTGAGGATTGCTGAGGGTAGTGCAGTTGACTTTGTGTGATTCTTACCAAAGGATCCATTACAGACCCAATCCACGTCCGGGCCGGGGTCAAGCAGGGTTGCGTCATCGCCCCAACCCTCTTCTCAATCTTCCTCGCCGCCATGCTTCACCTCAGTCAACAAGCTCCCGCTGAAGTGGAACCAAACTACAGAACCAGTGGGAACCTGTTCAATCTTCGTCACCTCCAGGCCAGGTCCAAGCTCACCCCAACCTCTGTCGTCGAGCTACAGTACGCGGACGATGCCTGCGTCTGCGCACACACAGAGGCTGAACTCCAAGTTATAGTCAACGTATTTACTGAGGAGTATGAAAGCATGGGCTTTATCTTAAACATCCGTAAGACAAAGGTCCTCCACCAACCCATCCTCGCTGCATAGCCCCCCCCCCCCCAGTCATCAAGATCCATGGTGGGCCCTGGACAACGAGGACCATTTCCCATCCCTCGGGAGCCTCTTATCAACAAGAGCAAACATTGGCGACGAGATTCAACATTGCCTCCAGTGCACCAGTGCAGTCTTCGGCCGCCTGAGGAAAAGTGTGTTTGAAGACCAGGCCGTCAAATCCGCCACCAAGCTGATGGTCTACAGGGCTGTAGTAATATCCACCCTCCTGTATGGCTCAGAGACATGGACCATGTACAGTAGACACCTCAAGTCGTTGGAGAAATACCACCAACGATTTCTCCGCAAGATCCTGCATATCCCCTGGGAGGACAGACGCACCAACATTAGCATCCTCGACCAGGCCAACATCCCCAGCATTGAAGCACTGACCACACTTGATCAGCTTCGCTGGGCAGGTCACATAGTTCACATGCCAGACACGGGACTCCCAAAGCAAGCGCTCTACTCGGAACTCCTTCACGGCAAACGAACCAAAGGTGGGCAGGGGAAATGTTGCAAGGACACCTTCAAAGCCTCCCTGATAAAGTGCAACACCCCCACTGATACCTGGGAGTCTCTGGCCAAAGACCGCCCTAAGTGGAGGAAGTGCATCCGGGAAGGCACTGAGCCCCTAGAGTCTCATCACCGAGAGCATGCAGAAATCAAACGCAGGCAGCAGAAAGTGAGTGCGACAAACCAGTCCCATCCACCCTTTCCCTCAACGACTATCTGTCTCACCTGTGACAGGGACTGTGGTTCTCGTATTGGACTGTTCAACCACCTAAGGACATTTTAAGAGTGGAAGCAAGTCTTCCTCGATTCCGAGGGACTGCCTATGATGATGATGATGATGACGACAACGACTTTGTATTTATGGACCTTCAAAAGGCATTAAAATACTTAACTGGAGGAGGGCTAACTTCGGTGAGCTGAAAAGGGATCTGGCCCAGGTGGATTGGAATCAAAAATTGTCAGGCAAAACAGTAATTGAACAAAGGGAGGCCTTCAAGGGGAAGGTGGCTTGCGTACAGAATACACACATTCCCACAAGGTGGAAAGGAAGGGCGTACAAAGCTAGAGCTCCCTGGATAACAAAAGAGTAAGGGCTAGAACCCCCACTTTTGTGGTTATTGCCCAAAACTGGGAGTTATTTCAGGCGTGGGCGGTAAAAAAGGGGTTTCAGATCGCCGGCTTCTCGCCCATTCTCAAAACACCTAGTTTATATTTTTGAAAATGGGCGTTACCGCGAGCGATGTCAAAAGGGCGGCAGCCTTAAATTTTTCTGACCTTCTGCCATAAAGTGTGGCCGTCCTTAGCAATGGCATGGTAACGCTCGATTCCCGCAATTTTGAGGTCAAAGGTCACCATGACATGCGCAGAAGAGACAGAGAGAGAGAGAGAGCTCAGAGGGACTGAAGGCGTGGCTGGGTGTGGTGTGGCTGCTCTGGGAGGAAGGAGGGAGACTTTAGAGCTTCACAGCAGGTAGGCAAACAAAAAGTAGGTGTTACCAGCCACATATTTGACCGAATTTGCCTATAATGGAGAGGAGGAGGTATCACAGCACACTGTAGAGACTGACGCTGGAGAGATTAGTGAGGTGGGAGAGGAGCACATTGGAGGCCGCAAAAGAGCCAGGAGGTTGTCGGACGAGGCAAATGCCTCCCTCCTGCAGGAGGTCGAATTACGCTGGGGTGATTTGACACAGGGAGGGCGTGGGAAGCCCACGCCAAAGTCCTACCAGAGGATATGGACCGAGATAGTAGAGGGAGGCTCATTGGCGACCAACGAGGCGCGTGAGGGCAACCAATGCCGTAAACGATGGAACGACCTTGTGGGATCCCCAAGAGTAAGTATTACATTGATTTACATGTATTTATGTATTTATATAATTTGATTTGTAACTGTCATAAGTGACTATCAGCAGATGTGAGGTCTTGCACTTTTATCGGGAATGTTTTACTCAAAGCCTGCGGTCACAGTATACGTCTCTAGGTAAAGAATGATAATAATCATAATAATCATGATTACATCTGTCATGTATCTTACATGGTTACTGTTGGTACTATCACAAGGTGTGCCACCAGAGGGCACAGCAGTGAGAGACTTGTAGGTTACCTGTACAGGTGTGCCTGGCCTAGTATACAAGGCAGGCCACCAGGTATGATCCTCACTCTGGAATTAACAAATAAAGGACTAAGGTCACTACAGTTCAAGTACAACACATTGCCTCGTGGAGTCATTACTAGAGCATTTAAGGACAAAATAACATCTGTTGGTTATGTCTTGTATCAGAGTCTGTGACAGTACCTCACAATGATATCATGTAATGATCTCATGCCATGTCGTCCTTGTACCTTTTACAGAAGAAGCAAACGTCGATGAGATCCGAGCAGAGGCAAACGGGTGGGGGGCCACCAGTCCCCAGCGACATCATTGAGATGGAGGAGCGCGTGCTAGCACTCATGGGGAAGCACCCCCAGACAGCCACGGACGCATCTGCAGACTCTGAAGTGATGCCACGTGAGTAAAGCTTACACCATTGCGTGATCTAAACTCAATAGATGTCACACCAACTCATATCCGACAATCATATATGATAGATGATTTCTAAAAGTGTCACATAAATAATGCTGGCCTCATGAGATTCATTGCAATGTACAATGTGTTGATGGTCATGAAATGTGATGTCTGCGTTGATTTTGAGAGCGGTGGTGCTTTTGTCATGCATATGCTGTGTGTAGCTAGACTCACCTTGTTACCCTAGCACCCCCTTCTCCTCTAATAACCTCATTTGTGTCTTGCAGCTCAGCCAGCAGCGCGGCCCCAGAGGCCAGAAGGTGGGGGCGCGGGGCAGGAGTCGGCAAACGATCAGATTACATCTGGTGCTGAGGAGCTCCGATTGCCACCCGTCAATCCGCTGGGTCTGTTCTCGATGGATGAAAGCGCGGACTTCGAAGAACCTGTATCGCCACTCTCCAGAAGCCATTCCACCCCAAGGCCATCTAGTGGTCCTCCGGTCATTCCCGCCTCCACTCTGGAGGTACCGGCCCAGGGCACCCCATTTGTCCCCAGGACAGTGCCGACCTCACGGAGGCCTCGTGGATGCGGCAGGTCTGTTCCACGAGCGCGACATGACAGCGGAGAGATGGTACAGTTGTCCAAGAGGACTGTAGACATTGGTGACCAGCTCATCGAGGCATTGGGGGCATATCCAGACACCTGGCCACCATGACCGAGTATATTCCGCGCATGGCGGATGCCCTGGATGCGATAGCCAGGAACACGGCTGCCACAGGCCTCCCAGTGGTCCTCAAGTACGGCACTTCACCCCTTGGTTCCGCCCCACCACTGCGAACGAGATGAGAGTAGAGACCAATATCCTGTTTCTGCATCAGAGAATGTTGCCCCCTCGGCACACCCCGCTCCCGTACCCGTGCAACCACCGCATCTGCATTCATCCCTCCAATGAGGCACCGCCTGAGGAACTCCTCGGCCAGAGGAGGAGGAGGGGAAGTGGTAGAGGTGGGGAGAAAAGGAGGGGGGAAGGAAAGTGAGTTGCATATGCTGTTTTATATCTCCATCTGGGTGTATGCAATTTGTTGCAATGTATGGAGGCTGGTGACCACGCTCCTGCTTTGCCTTTGTATTCTGTGTTGGTGGACATGTTGAACATGTGATTTATGTCAATGGTGGTAAAAGTTGGGTATGGGCAGGGATTGGATGTTATTGGCTGTGATAGTTATGATTTCAGACCAATGTTGCTATTAAACTTTTGTTATTGAACATAACCTTGTTGTGCATTGTCTCAGATAGCTGGACCATTACACACTGGTGATTCCTTAACATGAAATCAATCAACGTAAGCTTGAACTGGCACCAAGGTGACGGGCACCATTGATGTCTGAGCTGCACACACACAGCAATGTGTCAGCGTTGTCACTCACATCAGCGCTCTTTCAGGCAAATCTTTCCAATATCAGCTCCTAACATAAGAGTGGGATTTAACAAATGCCAGCCACACCGCTGGTGTCTGTCCCGGTTAGTTCTACTTTTTGTGGGCGGTTTTTTGAGCGGGCGATATTCTGGGCAATGTGTGTGCGAGGTGGTGAAATTGACGATGGGCAATCTCCATGGCCGCTAGTTTGGGTAAATATGCTCTTTGTGACAAAAAACAGTTGCCGGCCGTTAATATTGAATCTCGACGATAATATGGACATTGAAATCGCCCATTCTGCTGATTCCACCCCAAAAAAATGGGCGGGCGGTAATACTTTTTCTCGGCGTTAAGCCCATTGGGAAAATAACGCTCGGCAATAAGCCTCCTAAAAAAGCGAGTCAGTTTCCATTTTGTGCCAAAATGGGCGATATATGGCCGTTATATGTCATTTCAGTGGTAAAATGGGCGTTAAGCATGCAAAAAAAAGTGGAGGTTCTAGCCCATAGAGATTAAAATGATAGAAAAGGGAGGCTTATGACAAATGTACGGTTCATAATACAGTAAAGAACCAAACTGAATATAGAAAGTACAGAGATCTAAAAAAAAGGGAGTAAGAGCAAAGAGAGAGTACGAGAATAAATTAGCTGCTAACATAAAATGGAACTGAAAGTTGTTTTATAAACATATAAATAGTAAAAGTGTAGTCAAAGAAAGGGTGGGACCAATTAGGGATCAAAAAGGAGATATTCAGGTGGAGGCTGAGGGCATTGCTGAGATACTAAAGGTGTAGTCTGTTTTCACTAGAGAAGAGGATGCTGCCAATGTATCAGAAAAGGAGGTAGTAGTGATATTGGATAGGATAAAAATAGATAAAGAGGTCCTTAAAAAGTTGGAGGTCCTCAAAGTAGAAAAATCACCCGGTCCTGGTAGGATGCATCCTAGATTACTGAGGGAAGTAAGAACGGAAATTGAAGAGGCTCTGGCCACAATCTTCCAATCCTCCTTAGATATGGGAGAGATGCCAGAGGACTGGAGGATTGCAAATGTCACACACCTATTTAAAAAAGGGGAGAGGGATAAATACAGAAACTACAGGCTAGTCAGTCTAATGTCAGTGGTGGGGAAATTTTTAGATACAATAATCCGGGACAAAATTGCCATTTGGAAAAGTATGGGCTAACAAATTAAAGTCACCACGGATTTATTAAAGGCAAATCATGTTTGACTAATTTGATTGAGTTCTTCGATGAAGTAACGGAGAGGGTTGATGAGGGTAGTGCAATTGATGTGTATATGGACTTTCAAAAGGCGTTTGACAAACTACCACATAATAGACCGGTTAGGAAAATTAAAACCCATTGGATTAAAAAGTGGCAGTGTGGACACAAATTGGTTGAAGGACAGAAAGCAGAGAGTAGTGGTCAACGATTGTTTTTAAGACTGGAGGGAAGTATACAGTTATGTTTCCCAGGGGTCGGTATTAGGACCATCATCATAGGCAGTCCCTCGAAATCGAGCAAGACTTGCTTCCACTCTAAAAGTGAGTTCTCAGATGACTGAACTGTCCAATACGGGAATTACAGTCTGTATCACAGGTGGGATAGACAGTCGTTGGAGGAAAGGGTGGGTGGGGAGTCTGGTTTGTCGCACGCTCCTTCCGCTGCCTGCGATTGATTTCTGCATGCTCTCGGCGACGAGACTCGAGGTGCTCAGCATCCTCCCGGATGCTCTTCCTCCACTTAGGGCGGTCTTTGGCCAGGGACTCCCAGGTGTCAGTAGGGATGTTGCACTTTATCAAGGCGGCTTTGGGGGTGTCCTTGCAACGTTTCCTCTGCCCACCTGGGGCTCGCTTGCCGTGTAGGAGTTCCGAGTAGAGCGCTAGCTTTGGGAGTCTCGTGTCTGGCATGCGCACAATGTGGCCCGCCCAGCGGAGCTGGTCGAGTGTGGTCAGTACTTAGATGCTGGGGATGTTGGCCTGATCGAGAACAACGTCTGTCCTCCCAGGATATTTGCAGGGTCTTGCGGAGACATCGTTGGTGGTACTTCTCCAGCGATTTGAGGTGTCTACTGTATATGGTCCATGTCTCTGAGCCATACAGGACCACTGCTGTGTTTGATATACATTAATGACCTGGACTTCAGTATAATGGGCTCAATTTCAAAGTTTGAAGATGACGTGAAACTTGGAAATATAGTAAACAATGCGGAGGATTGTAACAGACTTCAGGAGGACCTCGACATACTGGTGAAATGGCATATGGCAGATGAAATTTAATGCAGAGAAGTGTCAAATAATACATTTTGGTAGGAAGAATGAGGAGATAATATAAATTAAATTTGATACAATTTTAAAGGGGGTGCAGGAACAGAGAAACCTGGGGGTGTATGTCCACAAATCTTTGAAGGCTATTAAAAAAAATATGGGATACAACATAAGAACATAAGAATTAGGAACAGGAGTAGGCCATCTAGCCCCTCGAGCCTGCTCCGCCATTCAACAAGATCATGGCTGATCTGGCTGTGGACTCAGCTCCACTTACCCGCCCGCTCCCCATAATCCTTAATTCCCTTATTGGTTAAAAATCTATCTATCTGTAATTTGAATACATTCAATGAGCTAGCCTCAACTGCTTCCTTGGGCAGAGAATTCCACAGATTCACAACCCTCTGGAGAAGAAATTCCTTCTCAACTCGGTTTTAAATTGGCTCCCCCGCATTTTGAGACTGTGCCCCCTAGTTCTAGTCTCCCCGACCAGTGGAAACAACCTCTCTGCCTCTATCTTGTCTGTCCCTTTCATTATTTTAAATGTTTCTATAAGATCACCCATCATCCTTCTGAACTCCAACGAGTAAAGACTCAGTCTACTCAATCTATCATCATAAGGTAACCCCCTCATCTCCGGAATCAGCCGAGTGAATCGTCTCTGTACCCCCTCCAAAGCTAGTATATCCTTCCTTAAGTAAGGTGACCAAAATTGCACGCAGTACTCCAGGTGCGGCCTCACCAATACCCTATACAGTTGCAGCAGGACCTCCCTGCTTTTGTACTCCATCCCTCTCGCAATGAAGGCCAACATTCCATTTGCCTTCCTGATTACCTGCTGCACCTGCAAACTAACTTTTTGGGATTCATGCACAAGGACCCCCAGGTCCCTCTGCACCGCAGCATGTTGTAATTTCTCCCCATTCAAATAATATTCCCTTTTACTGTTTTTTTTCCCCCCCAAGGTGGATGACCTCACATTTTCCGACATTGTATTCCATCTGCCAAACCTTAGCCCATTCGCTTAACCTATCTAAATCTCTTTGCAGCCTCTCTGTGTCCTCTACACAACCCGCTTTCCCATTAATCTTTGTGTCATCTGCAAATTTTGTTACACTACACCCTGTCCCCTCTTCCAGGTCATCTATGTATATTGTAAACAGTTGTGGTCCCAGCACCGATCCCTGTGGCACACCACTAACCACCCATTTCCAACCCAAAAAGGACCCATTTATCCCGACTCTCTGCTTTCTGTTAGCCAGCCAATTCTCGATCCATACCGATACATTTCCTCTGACTCCGCATACCTTTATCTTCTGCAGTAACCTTTTGTGTGGCACCTTATCGAATGCCTTTTGGAAATCTAAATACATCACATCCATCGGTACACCTCTATCCACCATGCTCGTTATATCCTCAAAGAATTCCAGTAAATTAGTTAAACATGATTTCCCCTTCATGAATCCATGTTGCGTCTGCTTGATTGCACTATTCCTATCTAGATGTCCTGCTATTTCTTCCTTAATGATAGCTTCAAGCATTTTCCCCACTACAGATGTTAAACTAACCGGCCTATAGTTACCTGCCTTTTGTCTGTCCCCTTTTTTAAACAGAGACGTTACATTAGCTGCTTTCCAATCCGCTGGTACCTCCCCAGAGTCCAGAGAATTTTGGTAGATTATAATGAATGCATCTGCTATAACTTCTGCCATCTCTTTTAATACCCTGGGAAGCATTTCATCAGGACTTGGGGATTTGTCTACCTTTAGATCCAATAGCCTGTCCAGCACTACCCCACTAGTGATAGTGATTATCTCAAGGTCCTCCCTTCCCACATTCCCGTGACCAGCAATTTTTGGCATGGTTTTTGTGTCTTCCACTGTGAAGACCGAAGCAAAATAATTGTTTAAGGTCTCAGCCATTTCCACATTTCCCATTATTAAATCCCCCTTCTCATCTTCTAAGGGACCAACATTTACTTTAGTCACTCTTTTCCATTTTATATATCGGTAAAAGCTTTTACTATCTGTTTTTATGTTTTGCGCAAGTTTACTTTCGTAATCTATCTTTCCTTTCTTTATTGCTTTCTTAGTCATTCTTTGCTGTCGTTTAAAATTTTCCCAATCTTCTAGTTTCCCACTAACCTTGGCCACCTTATATGCATTGGTTTTTAATTTGATACTCTCCTTTATTTCCTTGGTTATCCACGGCTGGTTATCTCTTCTCTTACCACCCTTCTTTTTCACTGGAATCTATTTTTGTTGAGCACTATGAAAGAGCTCCTTAAAAGTCCTCCACTGTTCCTCAATTGTGCCATCGTTTAGTCTCTGTTTCCAGTCTACTTTAGCCAACTCTGCCCTCATCCCACTGTAGTCCCCTTTGTTTAAGCATAGTACGCTCGTTTGAGACACTACTTCTTCACCCTCAATCTGTATTACAAATTCAACCATACTGTAATCACTCATTCCGAGAGGATCTTTTACTAGGAGATCGTTTATCATTCCTGTCTCATTACACAGGACCAGATCTAAGATAGCTTGCTCCCTTGTAGGTTCTGTAACATACTATTCTAAGAAACAATCCCATATGCATTCTATGAATTCCTCCTCTAAGGCTACCCCGTGCGATTGGATTTGACCAATCGATATGTAGGTTAAAATCCCCCATGATTACTGCCGTTCCTTTTTCACATGCCTCCATTATTCCCTTGGTTTAGGTGATTATTTTAAGTTTGTCTTGTGTGTCAGCCAGCCTGAGAGCAGTTCTCAAGTGCAGGATCCCGACATTACCAGGAGACCAATTGATGTTGTTTAATTTTAATCTAAGTTTTTTTTCCTTCTGTAATGTGGTTGTACGTTGCCTATATGCTGGTGAATATAATGTAACTGAAATGAAATGTAACTGCTGAAATGCAATTGTAGTGATTGAACCCGCTCCAAGCTGGGAGGGTATAAATGTAAAAGGTTTGTACCTGTAAAAGGAAAAGTGTGCATCTATGGATATGTTGCATAAGTGTAATGCATTTTGGGTATTAGTTTAGCTAATTTAGGGGGAAGGTTATCTCTTGGGAGTCAGGAACTTTGCTCACCTCGAAGAATGATACCATAAGTGATATGGTATCACAGGGGGGAATGTAGAATTTACCAATATCTCGCAAAGATTCCAGGTACCTTTCCCCTACAGAGGAGAAGAATCTCTTTCTGGGCTTTTAAAATGAGCTTAAAGGGGCAGACGAAGCCTGCGGGGGATAAAAGGGGATGCATTCATGAAGACCCCCCCCCCCCCCAGTGTTTGGACTCATAGGAAAGGGAATTCAAAATGGACCTAAATTACAGAAGCTTGAGATCCCCTAAACATCTATGGGAAGGAGCATATCAATTTTAAGATTCTACAACATTTTGGCTGCAAAAAAGAGTTACCAAATACAGGAGGTGGGGCCAAATTCGTATATTAAAGACCCCAGACTGCCTGGAGGAACTATTCACCCTCTAAGAGATAATCGAATTACCCAATCAAGCACAATGGAAATCATGGTCAAGAAACTGGACAATTCTAAAACAATGCAAAACCAGTGATAGCACATTCTCACACCCTAATCGAGTTACTGCTGACAAAGGAGACATTTGAAAATCAGTGGACAGTACAGTTTAAACAGAGCCCAAGAGATTTGATGGGAGATAACGGAGCCTTTTTTTTGAATATATCTATCCCCCAGTTTTACAAGGAAAGACCAGCAAGGAGCAGCACGCAGACTAGCAGAACACAGAAACTAGCAGAAGACAGGAGAGAAGCAGAGCACAGACTGGAACACAGACACAGACACAAGCAGCCGGAGCTGGGGAGTGAAGAAATGGAGCAGTGAAGGAAACTACTAGAACTCATCAAGAACTGACCGAGCACGAGGCCCACGAAACGGAAGGTTGTCAGCAACCAAATTGACAACCCGGGCCACCACAACCAGCAAAACGACCAACCAAAACCAACTCAGCAAAAACCGAAGAATTGACATTTATTTCCACTCTACAATCGACTTCGGAACGACCAACGGGTGAGAAATTACCAAAAGGGACTAACTAAACTATTCCTAACCAAAGAAAGTGGGTACTTACCCCATACATCCAAAACGCAACTTACCGCATCAACGGACGCACCCCAACCGAAGACTACGCAGTCCGAAGTCCTCTCCTCCGACCGGGGTACGGCTCGCCTAGAAGGCCAAGTGCAGCGAACCCCGAAACCACGATTCACCGGCAACTGTCAAAAGGGATTGATGAGCATAGCCCCTGAACCCCTAGAGCTATAACTTCGTTAGTTAGGGGAATTGGGAGGAGGGAGGCTGGGATAACTTGTGTAAATGTATCTGCATTCGCCTTTTTACCCCATTTAGAGTTTAAGCTGTATTCTTTTCCCCACAGACTGTAATTGGACAATTTATTCAATGTGTTGTACCCCTCAGTGTGTATTGGTCTGTGTGTGTTATTAAAGGTGTGCCTTTTACTTCTTTGTAAACACAATAAAGCCATACCTGCTTCCTACCTTGAAACCGATTGTCTGTCCAAGTCTGTCACAGTCCCTTCATAATTCCAGTGTCTAGAACCAAGGGTGTGGGAGCGATTCGGAACCGCTCATATAAGATCAGAAGGGAAAGCTGAACCCCTGCAAACCACCCCTTACATAAGAGGATATCATCCTTTATTAATATAGAGCTACCCCACCTCCTTTCCCTTCTTGTCTATCTTTCCGAATTGTCAGATACCCCTGTATGTTTAATTCCCAGTCTTGGCCACCCTGCAACCACGTTTCTGTAATGGCCACCAAATCATACCCATTTGTAATGATTTGTGCCGTCAACTCATTTACTTTATTTCGAATGCTGCGTGCATTTAGGTAGAGTGTTTTAATACTAGTTTTTAAACCATGATTTTTAGTTTTGACCCCTCCTGCAGCCCCTTTATATTCATACATATTGTCCCTTCCTATCACCTTGTGGTTTATAATTACCTCAGTGCTACTCTGCTCTGTTGCCTCCTGCCTTTTGCATTCTTTCTTGGGGTCCTGTTCATCTGAACTCTCACCCACTCTAACTAGCTCAGAGCCCTCTCGTGGGTTCCGAATACTCCTCGCATTGAGGCACCGAGCTTTCAGGCATGCCTGTGTATTACACTTTGACCCTTTAGAATTTTTCTGTACAGTGGCCCTTTTTGTTTTTTGCCTTGGTTTTCTCTGCCCTCCACTTTTACTCATCTCCTTTCTGTCTTTTGCTTCTGTCTCCATCTCCCTACATTGGTTCCCATCCCCCTGCCATATTAATTTAACTCCTCCCCAACAGCACTAGCAAACACTCCCCCTAGGACATTGATTCCGGTCCTGCCTAGGTGCAGACTGTCCGGTTTGTACTGGTTTCACCTCCCCCAGAACCAGTTCCAATGCCCCAGGAATTTGAATCCCTCCCTGCTGCACCACTGCTCAAGCCACGTATTCATCTGAGCTATCCTGCGATTCCTACTCTGACTAGCACGTGGCACTGGTAGCAATCCCGGGATCCTTGGCTTTATTAATGGAGGCATAAAGTACAAAAGCAAGGATATAAACCTTTATATAACACTGGTTAGGCCTCAGCTGGAGTATTGTGTTCCACAAATTGAGCACCAGACTTTAGAAAGAATGTCAAGGACTTAGAGATGGTACAGAAGAGATTAACTAGAATGGCACCAGGGGGGAGGGACTTCCATTTATATGGAGAGGTTCTGGAGAAGCTGGGGTGGCTCTCCTTAGAGCAGAGAAGGTTAAGAGGAGATTTAATAGAGGTGTTCAAAATTATGAAGGGTTTGAAAAGAGTAAATAAGGAGAAATAGTTTCCAGTGGCCAAAGGGTTGGTAAGCAGAGGATATAGATTTACAGTAATTGGCAAAAGAACCAGAAGCGACATGAGGAAAGATTTTTTTACGCAGCGAGTTATGATCTGGAAATGCACTTCCTGAAAGGGTGATGGAAGCAGATTCAATAGTAACTTTCAAAAGGGAATTGGATAAATACTTGAAGAAAAAAAATTACAGGGCTAGGGGGAAAAGAGCAGGGAATTGGGACAATTGGATAGCTCTACCAAAGAGCCAGCAGAGGCGCAATAGGTCGAATGGCCTTCTGGGCTGTATGGTACAAAGATAAAATAAATTATGCACTACCAGCGTTCATGTCCTCCTTCAAAAACTTCTAAATCCATCATTACAAAAATTGGATTTTTTCATACTTTATTTTCACCCTAGATTACAACTGACAAGAATATTGGATACAGTTGGGTTTCGGGGATGGGGATAGGATCCTAGGAAGGCAGCAGCACAACCTTTCTTGTGGAGCTTAGAGGAGCCTCTAAAGATAAGTTTTAAACTTACATGACAGGGTCTCTGCTGGGTGTCTGTCAGGTTTGACTAAGCAGAGAACCCTCATAGCTCCGCTTAGTGGGCAGTTTAGTGACATCATAGGACCCTGATTTATGTTTATTCGTGAGACTCCCACCTCAATACAACCAAACTTTGCACAATTTCCTGAAATTATCAAAGACAACATTTTGTGAACAGCATGAAAGCAATTACTTGCAGTATACTCAACCAAATAAATGATCTGTATCACTGCATGGGTACAATGTAATGCTTTATTTTAAGGGGATGTAGACAAGTATTTATCAACAATCTAATTGCAAAGTAGTAAACTATTTTACATTCTGAACTTAGATGAAAATTCTTATTGTAATGAAAATGAAATTGGTTTTCTATTGCTTAATCGATTAATGACAGTGGAATTTAACCCAGATCAATAGAAACAAGTATTAATGACTTAATTTTGTTTGGGCATTGATTGAATCTTAATTGCACTTTTGAAATAACCAGCTGTATGCCTGTCCATTTTAGCATCACCCCTTCAGGATGAAACAGGCTGCAATTTACAAGTTTGCTATCAACTGAAGGACTTGCTTTTTATAACTGTTGATCATAAAAACATAGTATCAGGAACGTAATTCCTGAACAAGCACCAATATGATCAACAAAATTTCTCTGAAAAGAGTTGAACTGAACAAACAAATGGCTACTCTGTGACTTAAACAACCACGCATGTCAATGAACCTAACAGAAAAACATGGTTATTTCATATGAAACAGGGTGTTGCTGTTTTTGTTGATGCTTGTTTATGTCACCTTAGAATAGATTTTTTGTGTGTGTTGTCCTTTCACGTACTAATTTGCATAAGTTGCTGGTTGTAATACAGTACTGGTGTTGATATGGAAACACATTTAATTACAAACCAAAATTAATTTAGACCATTTAGGAGGCTTGAAACAACATATCACCAATAGAGTATATATATATATATATATATATTTATATTTTATTACATTTTTACTTCAACTTTCTTAACCTATGTTCATTTTCCCTGAAAAGTTTTCCTCTCTACAATATTCAGGAAACTTGAACATGGAGTAGGAGATGATAGTTTACAGTAACACTTTTCACATTTTTCAGGTTTCTATCCTTTACTTATTTCTTCTTCGATATTTTATCTTCTGATTTAATATTCTTATGTGATCACTGTAGGGCTGGTGCGGCCTGTGCGTTCATGAATCTGAGAAACCTTCAAAGCAATTTTTATTACAGGAGAGAGCATCGCCTGTAAAAGAGAAATTACATTTTTGAAATCAGGCTTTTTAAAAATAAACATTTTCTTGGCTCCTTTCATTGAGTGTGTGTACCCGAGAAGGTACAAGTCCCAGTGTTTGAGTGTGTGCACATGTGAAGGTACATCTCATTGAGTGTGCACATATGAAGGTACAAGCCCCATTTTTTAAATACTTTTTCTCTCTACTCAGATCTCCCCAAACTATGCACCATCTATGCATCATGCAATTCAGGACTTTGACAGATGCCAGGAATTAGCTTTGTGCCTCTGCTCTAAATAAGCTGCAGGATTTTAATGTCTCCCTTGAATCTCGGTGGTCAGAAATAGACAATCTTTCTAGAAGATATAGTTTGAACATGACTTTGTCAGACTTGTATTCTACTGCTTTGACTCTATAGTTCAGCATTCAATTTATTTTGTTAATTGCTGCTCTGCCACTAGTGATTGGACTACTGAGAGTTGAGTCGAGTCTATTGAACTCCTCTTTCAACTTCAGTCTTTGCTATTTCACATCTTTTCATGGAGACCAAAGATAGCTAAGGTCTGGATCTCTTTCAGATTTCCCTCTCTGTGGGAGGAGACCAGTACTTCACTTGGCTCTTCTCAAAAATGACATGGGTGAGATCAAAACTTCAGTAGTGCAAGGAATCACGGGTGCTAACCAATGGCCCATTTCAGAGCAACGCGTCTTGGTGTTCCAGTAAACAGCAACATCATGCTGCACAACCCCTTAAGTTTCATTGCTCCTTCTCTCTTGAAAATGTTGAATGATTCTGGACAATTTCACCAGCTGTGGGGGGGCCTCTGGCACCCCATCAAATTGGCCATTCTTCATGTATGAACCTAGATGCTGAGTGATTTCCTAGTAGGTATGGTGGACTTTGATCGTGGAGAAGCACCACACCAATCCCGATCTGGTTTTCACCTCATGTTTACACATGCACACATTGCAGCATAAGTCACACAAGTAGAAGCAGAACCTTGGCTGCATTTTCCTCATTTTCACCCA
Organism: Pristiophorus japonicus; assembly: GCF_044704955.1. Lineage (NCBI taxonomy): Eukaryota > Metazoa > Chordata > Chondrichthyes > Pristiophoridae > Pristiophorus > Pristiophorus japonicus. The sequence continues at coordinate 90,828,641 of NC_091984.1, forward strand.
GGAACACTATGGCCCACTACAGAACCCTAATTGTTGCCCTGGCTAAGATCAGCTAACTTGGCACAGACTGAAGATCAAATCCAGAACCTTCCTAGTATGTAGCTCTGTCCCATTTAACCATTGAGCCATTAAAAAAGATAGCTATGATTTTTAACTCAATGCACAAAAGGATTGTGTTTACTGCACATTGGGTTTGTCATAGAGAGAAATTCAAGCCAATAATTTAAAAACTAACAAAAATCTTTAGCAATGCACACACAAGTACAGAAACAACAGTAATTTAGCAAATAGGTCACCAGATTTAGTTTTATTGAAATAAGTCAATAAGTGCAGCCAGATGTTGATAAGGTAGGGCACAAGGACACAGTTCATATCTCTGAAGCTCTTCTACTGTCAACCTTACGAACAAAACTGGCTTATGGGTAGATAGGACAAGATGGCAATGAAATATGGTGTGTGTCCGCACAACAAAACACCCTTTCCTCCCAATTTTCTTCCCACTTCTCATGAGGTCACAAAGTTCCATCGGTGCTGGCAATCCTCCAGTACCTTGCTCAAGTGGCCATATGTTATCCTAGATAGTGAGTGCTGGCAGAGTATTTGACTGTGGAGGAAATTGTATTCAAGCCCAACAATCTCAAAAGGTATGCTTTTCAGCAGAGATCACTGAATAGCGAGGAAAGGAAACATTTGCTTGGTGCAGAGGCACTGGACCAATGTGTAGCACCCCTACCTCTGATGAGCTAATCTACAGAGACCAGCAACAAACGCCACCTTCTAGAGCTGTATGGCTAAGTACCATAATATGCAGTGCATTTACAAGCTAAGTCACTGGGAGCCATTCAGTTAGTAACTGAACAATGCAAACCAGGAAGTTTCACAAGAGTAACCCCCGAGCTGTGTTGTGCCAACTAATCGTAGTCGGGGTAGCTTCAATACCCATGGGTTAAGGAGACAACAAACTCCCACAGTGCCACTGCTGACTGCTATCCGGCGACTCCTGCTACCTAGACTCATCTTTTGTTTCTTAACTTGCCCCATTACCATCTCCTTTTGCCTTACACCATCATCGCTTTTATCTCGTAATCTCTTCTGCCTTCCACACTATCGCAAACCTTCCCTTTTGTTCTTTCGACCCCCTCCCCTTGCTTAAAAACTTGTTACATCTCTAACTTTTTTCAGTTCCGATGAAGGGTCATCGACCTGAAATGTTAATTCTGCTTCTCTCTCCACAGATGCTGCCTGACCCGCTGAGTATTTCCAGCATTTTCTGTTTTTATCTCTTATCATATTAGTGTTTTCCATGGCAATATCCTTTTAGCCCTCATTACCAAACCTGGGTAGGAAGGTGACCTGCTCTTAGAACTTTCCCTGTAACTGTCCACGGGAGAACAGACTGAGATGGTTATTTCTAAATAAATGCCTAACTGTTGCTTGGAAAATCATGCAGATTGCCCAGCCAAGATTGGGAACTCAATATGTAAGGAAATCACAGTTCAAACACATATTCTACTTCAACTAAATTTATTGGGCCACATGGCCTTTTCCTATTCCTCAACTTGCTTATGTACTGCTTTATACGTTTGCTTTCATTTGAACCAACTTTTTTAGAAAGTCATAACTTTTCCACTGAATGATCTCAACCATTGTTACAATTCTGACCAAAAATAGTATTTAAGAACGTAAGAAATAGGCTCGAGGGGCCGTATGGCCTACTCCTGCTCCGCCATTCATTAAGATCATGGCTGATCATCGACCTCAACTCCACTTTCCTGCCCGATCTCCATATCCCTTTATTCCCCTAGACTCCAAAATCTATCTATCTCAGCCTTGAATATATTCAGAGACTCAGCATCCACAACTCTCTGAGGCAGAGAATTCCAAAGATTCACAACCCTCTAAGTGAAGAAATTCCTCTTCATCTTTGTCTTAAATGGCCTACCCGAGACTGTGCCCCCTAGTTCTGGACATTCCAGCCAGGGGAAACAACCTCTCAGCTTCTACTCTGTCAATCTCCTTCAGAATCTTGTATGTTTCAATGAGATCACCTCTCATTCTTCTAAACACCAGAGAGTATAGGTCCATTCTACACAATCTCTCATCATAAGACAGTAAGGCAAGTATATCCTTCCTTAGATAAGGAGACCAAAACTGTGCACAGTACTCCAGGTGTGGTCTTACCAAGGCCCCATACAATTGTAGCAAGACATCTTTACTCTTGTACTCTAACCCCCTTGCAATAAAGGACAACATGCCATTTGACTTCCTTATTATTTGTTGTACCTGTATGCTAGCTTTGTGTGTTTCTTGCACAAGGACACCCAAATGTCTCTGAACACTAACATTTAAAAGTTTCTCACTATTTAAAAATATTCTGTTTTTCTATTCTTCCTATCAAAATGAATAACCTCACATTTCCCTACATTATACTCCATCTGCCAATTTACTGCCCATTCACTTAGTCTATCTGTATCCCTTTGCAGATGCTTTGTGTTCTCCTCACAGCTTACTGTCCTACCTAGCTTTGTATCATCAGCAAACCTGGATATATTACACTCAGTCCCTTCATCTAGTCATTAATATATTTCACCAAGTATATTGTGGATTATTAATATTGTTAAAATATAGTAGACTGTGACTCCAACATGAAGTGAATTCACAGTTTCCCAGATGGTTAGCTCCCAATCTGAGTCAGGCTTTCAGTAAGTGCGAACTTTCAGGCTGTTATCATATAGCTCATGCTCAGCCACTTCAGAGCAGTACTGTCTGGCAGCAGGTCACAATGTATGGTGGACAGATGCAAGATAACAAAGCAGAATGGGGACAAAATCCCAATTTTAAAAATATGTAAAAAAAATTACCTGTGGATCTTTGAAGATTTTAGTTGCATCTTTATAATAGCTATCAATGTAAATCCTGATGGTCGCTCCAGCGCTGCCAGTTCCACTCAATCTAAAGATAAGGCGTGATCCATCTGTGAAAATGATCCTCAACCCCTGTCAACATATGATTTATGGGAATTATTTATGAGCTGACACTGATGCTATGACCTGTTAATGATATGGCTAACATTCTAAATATATACAGCATGCTGCTATAATGAGTTACTGGTGTATATTTCCACATAAAATGTAAAAGTAGAACATATTGTAACATCTTCTAGCAGGAAATCAAAAAGTATTTAAAACATTTCTGAGGGTTCGATTCCTAGTCTTTGCTGAGTTAGCCGATCCTCGCCAGTGTAGCAGTTGGGTGCTACAATTGCTCTCAGCGTTCTTGGGGAAAGAGATGTGGGGGGGTGGGGGAGAGGAACCATGGTCCCTCCTCCTGGCAACAATCCAGCGACTCTTGCTGGGATGTGTGTGTGCATGAATTTCTGATTAGTGTAGAATTGGACTTTGGTTGATGTCGCCCATGGTTGAATAGCTTGCTAACTCTCATCATCTAGGCTCATATCTGAAGCAAGGCCACTTGGGTAAGGTATCAGAAGCCTGCAGGCAACTGCGCAACTATACCAGCATCAGTCAGCACTTTGAGGAAGGAAACTGAGAAAGGGGAGAAAACTGGAAAAAAAGAACTTCTGGGACTGTTAATCCCTGCCTGAAGTAAAGTTAAAACACACCTCCAAGTTTTCACTTGTTCTGTAGGTTATAACCTTTCCCAAATAACTGTTATGGAAGGTTAATGGTTAAATGGATTGTAGAAGCTACTGGTTATATTAAAATATTTAGTGTAATAGCAAAACAATCCCAACATTTTCTTTGGTGCTTCTGGTACTTTTCAAAATTATTTATTTGAGGGAATTTAGTGCTAGAAATGCAACACATTCCCATTTCAGGCATCTATTTTTGATATTGAGTGTTCCCAAGCCAGATGCAGCACAGTCAAATGCAAAGTAAAGTTCCGTACTATTCAAATACAAAGCTTTTGCTTGTACTTCAGTCTCACATCAGCCTTCCTTATGGCCTCTGAATGAAGTTGATAATTTTCAGCAAAATTTATGGCATTTTAAGCTATAGGCTCGTTTCCATTTGAAACCACATTGAGACTGCCAAAACGTTGTTCACAAAGTAGTCTCATAGCCAGCAAACAGGGGAGACTTTCATTAATGACTGGGAAAGGGCTAATGTTCTAACCCATTGCAGTTCATGGTTCGCCCGACATAACTCTTAACCTGGATATTCAAAAAAAAAAATCAGCATCCTGATTTCCAGTCAATCACAGGTAGGAATCTGAGGCTGCTTTGCAATTTATGCTCTTTCCCATGCTAATATTCTTGACTGGCAACTCTAAAGATAAGCAAAACATAGGAAGCTATTGTTATAGGTCAGCATCTGTATTTCTTTCCCCCCCCCGAGGGTTATTTTGGGGCATAATCATCCAGATTCATGCAGGTTTCAGTTACAGAAACTTCAAGTTGTAATTTACTTCTGTGTTTGCAGGTAACTGATGAATTAGATAAATATTGTGCACATGCAGCATCTCTCAATCTCCTACCTGATTTCTGGAGATACTGCCATCAACAGGGTCACAGTATTCAAAATTATCAGCCTTGTCCACAACGTACTCTTCCTCACAAACCGTGAACTTGTGGCCAATGAAAGCGCGGTCCAACATCATAGTCTCCAGATCCTTCATTATCTTACCCGCTGCCTCGGCATCTACTTCTTCATAGTCGTACCTGCCGCAGAAAAACTCAGTGAACAATGTGTATACAGCTAAGAAGGTCAAGAGATGATTCGATACAGGTCTTCAAGATTATGAAGGTAAATATGATGAATTGTAACGACAGACCGTAATTTTAAGATAATCACAGAAAGAATTCAAAGGAGGTTGGAAAAAATTCTTCGTTGACAGGGTGGTTAGAATATATAATTCTCTGCCACAAATCATTGCTGAAGCAGAGTTCATAGTTCTTTTGAAAGAGAATTAGACAGTTCATTGAAAAAGAGGAATATTAAAAGATATGGGATGAGACCAGAAGAGTGGCATTAGACTGGGTGGCTCATGTGGGTGAAAACATCAGCGCAGATTTGATGGGACAAATGCCCTCTTTCTGTGCTGTAATATGATTCTATCTGATTTACATCCTAGTTGATTTGTTACATGACTTACTAATGCAGTATTCCTTCAAATTTGGCTAATTAGAGACATCGCAGTTGTACTTTTTTCATGGTTTATTAAACACAATTGCATTTCTGTTTCTCCCGTGCTCTCCTCAAAGTGTCGATTTGTGCTGGGAAATACTTCCACAGAAACTGGAAGCCTTCTGATACCTCACTCATGTTGTTATTCTTTGTTTATAGACTTAGACGGTAAGCTATTTGATTGTGATGGGCTTCACAGCTGACCCCAATCCTGTCCTTACTCAAAGTTTGTATATGGACTTTTTATGGACGGGGCTGACAGGATAGAAATAAGGAGCAAGAACTCTAGCTGATTCCCCCCCTCCCCCTCCCCCCCCATCATAACCCAGGGATCCAAGACCAATTCTAGAGCCCAAATAAAGGTCAGCTGGAGTGGAAGAGAAACTTCGACTGACCTCAATTTTTCACTTTCTAGTCTGTATGGCTTAGCACTACACCATTTACAAACCAACATCAGGGGAATTCAAATGCTTCATTTTATTTTACTCAAAGACAGGATCTTGATAACTCAGTTGTACTCCACAGTTCTCCACTGAATATCCTAATTTTTTACATGAAGGATGAAATGGTGAATCAAGTCAGCTCCTTCCAACAGATCAAGTAAAAATTACACTATCGGGGGATCTCCATAATCCATTTATCATAGTTTATCATTCCACAGATGAGCAGAAATGGAAAATGTGTTTAAAATAAATATTATAGTTCATATCAAATAAGCTAAGTGTGGATCGTAGGCATTTGTGATATGTATCACAATGAGTTGTTCATTTTTAACAACCACTCATCTCTGATATGTATTCTGTTTATACAACAAGTATAGTGCAACTTAAGCCATAATTTATTTTAATACTTAATATTTTGACCATTTATGTAGACTTAGTAAAAGGAACTGTGAGGTGACCTGCAAGATTATGTGAAGGACCACAGAATCAATAAACACCAGAATAAAATAATTTAAACTCTATAAAAACTGTGTTCTTTTTAACAAAGCAAAACAGAACATTTCTCCATTGGGATTGGGTTCAAGACGTCTTGGCCTGAAGGGTTACAATATACAAAACAAGGGTCTAGCTGTAGCCCGTTTAAAAGCATAAGTCGCCAGACAGAAAGCACCAATTTACAGTCAGAGATAATTAAATGGTAGATGGCTGCGCAAAAAGCATACTGCAATAGTTTGCATATATGCTATCTGCTGCAGCACAAATTTTCCAGGTAACAAATACTATGGTTGTGGAAACATTTTTCAGAGCAGGATCTTTCAGCAACTAAAAACACAGAAAGTGTTGGAAATACACTGCAGATTGGTCAGTATTTGAAACAGAGAGACACAGAGTAACATTTCAGGTATTACCTTTGTCAGATCAGAATTCTGAAAGGCTCTGACTGAAATGTTAACATATCTTTCCCTTTCAGATCCTACTTAAGGAGTTTTGGTTTTGTATCATTTTCTACTTTTGCTGGAGATTTCCAGCATTCACAAGAGTCCTGTGGGATTGGAGGGCAGATTCTAATACGGATAAGAATTGGTTGCATTTTTGCAGATAGAGGCCATTAACGGCAGCGGCTCCATGTGGAGACTGGTGACTACTCGAATCCGGCAGGGATCAGTGTTAGGGCCATTACTCATTGCAATATACATCAATGATCTGGATGAAGGCATTGGGGGTACTGACGTAAGTTTGTGGATGACACAAAATCTGTGCTGGATCCCGAATCCTTTGCGAAGAAAAGATTACAATCGGATAACAGTAATGAAGAAAAATTACAGTTATGAAGAAAATAATGGCACTAAAGAGCGACAAATCCCCAGGACCAGATGGTTTCCATCCCAGGGGTTTAAAGGAAGTAGGTGAACACATTGCAGATGCCCTAATTATAATCTTTCAAAGTTCTCTCGATTCAGGATCCGTTCGTTTAGATTGGAAAATTGCATTTGTCACTCCACTATTTAAGAATGGTAAGAGAGGGAAACCATGGAATTATAGACCAATTAGCCCACCATCTGTTGTCAGGAAATTACTAGAGTAGGGTGACTGAACACCCTGAACATTTTCAGCTGATCAGAAAGAGCCAGCATCGACTTGCAAATGGTAGGTCATGCCTGACAAACCTAATTCAACTTTTTAAAGAGGTGACTAAAGTACTGGACAGGGGAATATCTATGGATGTTATTTATATGGACTTCCAGAAGGCATCTGATGAAGTCCCTCATAAAAGACTGTTAACTAAGGTTGAAGTCCGTGCAATTGAAAGCAAATTATTGACCTGGTTAGGAAATTGGCTGTGCAGCAGGAGACAGAGAGTAGTAATAATGGGCAGGTGCTCCAATTGGCAGGATAGAAACATAGAAAATAGGTGCAGGAGCAAGCCATTCGGCCCTTCGAGCCTGCACCACCATTCAATATGATCATGGCTGATCATGCAACTTCAGTACTCCACTCCTGCCTTCTCTCCATACCCCCGATCCCTTCAGCCGTAAGGGCCACATCTTACTCCCTTTTGAATATATCCAACGAACTGGACTCAACAACTTTCTGCGGTAGAGAATTCCATAAGTTCACAATTCTCTGGGTGAAAAAGTTTCTCTTCGTCTCGAGCCTACATGGCTTACCCCTTATCCTTAGATCCCCTGGTTCTGGACTTCCCCAACATCGGGAACATTCTTCCTGCATCTAATCTGTCCAATCCTGTCAGAATTTTATATGTTTCTATGAGATCCCCTCTCATTCTTCTAAATTCCAGTGAATATAAGCCTGGTCGATCCAGTCTTTCTTCATATGTCAGTCCTGCCATCCCAGAAATCAGTCTGGTGAACCTTTGCTGCACTCCCTCAATAGCAAGAATGTCCTTCCTCAGATTAGGAGACCAAAACTGCACACAATACTCAAGGTGTGGTCTCACCAAGGCCCTGTACAACTACAGCAAGACCTCCCTGCTCCTATACTCAAATCCTCTCGCTATGAAGGCCAGCATGCCATTTGCTTTCTTAACTGCCTGCTGTACCTGCATGCCTACTTTTAGTGACTGATTTTACCATGACACCCAGGTCTCGTTGCACCTCCCCTTTTACTAATCTGTCACCATTCAGATAATAATCTGCCTTCCTGTTTTTGCCACCAAAGTGGATAACCTCACACTTATCCACATTATACTGCATCTGCTATGCATTTGCCCACTCACCTAAACTGTCCAAGTCACTCTGCAGTCTCTTAGCATCCTCCTCACAGCTCACACTGCCACCCAGCTTAGTGTCATCTGCAAACTTGGAGATATTACATTTAATTCCTTCGTCTAAATCACTAATGTATATTGTGTTAAGTCCTGACTCTAATGTGCTGACTTACACGAGACACATGCTGAAGTCAAGGTCACTCAGGACCTGCACCTTTAATTCACAGCTCTCCAGTGCTGCACTTGCCTAAGACCTCCCTTTATATACCTCAGTGGGACAGGGATGGAGTGTCTCCTGCAAGTGCACCTCTGGTGGTAAGGTATGCTTATTGTTACAGATCATATCCAGTTAGTCATGTATAGCATGGTAAGATACACAGTTATATATAGTAATGTGAGATACATGACATATTGCAAATAGCTGGGGTCCCAGCACTGAGCCTTGCGGTACCCCATTAGTCACTGCCTGTCATTCTGAAAAGGACCCATTTATTCCCACTCTTTGCTTCCTGTCTGCTGACCAGTTCTCTATCCACGTCAATACATTACCTCCAATCCCATGTGCCTTAAATTTGCACACCAATCTCTTGTGTGGGACCTTGTCAAAAGCCTTTTGAATGTCCAATTACACCACATTCACGGGTTCTCCCTTATCCAACCTACTAGTTACATCCTCAAAAAATTCTAGAAGATTTGTCAAGCATGATTTCCCTTCCATAAATCCATGCTGACTTGGACCGATCCTGTCACTGCTATTACATCATTAATAATTGATTCCAGCATTTTCCCCACTACCGATATCAGGCTAACCGGTCGTAAATTCCCTGTTTTCTCTCTCTCCCTTCTTTTTTTAAAAAGTGGGGTTACATTAGCTACCCTCCAATCCATAGGAACTGATCCAGAGTCCATGGAAAGTTGGAAAATGACCACAAATGCATCTACGATTTCTAGGGCCACTTCCTTAAGTTCACTGGGATGCAGACTATCAGGCCCTGGGGATTTATCGGCCTTCAATCCTATCAATTTCCCTGACTAGTGGTGTGCAGGAAGTGTACCCAGCTGCAGCTCCTGACAGACCGTATTGCGACACTGGAGCTGCGCATGGATTCACCCTGGAGCATCCGCGATGCTGAGGATGTTGCGAATAGCATGTTTAGTGAGTTAGTCACACCGCAGGGAAAGGTTTCAAAGGCAGATAGGGAATGGGTGACCATCAGGCAGAGCAGTGGAAGGAAAGTATTGCAGGGGTCCCCTGTGATCATCCCCATCCAAAACAGATACATCGTCTTGGGTGCTGTTTGGGGGGCTGACTCATCAGGGGAGGGCAGCAGCAGCCAAGTTCATGGCACCGTGGGTGGCTCTGCTGCACAGGAGGGCAGGAAAAAGAGTGGGAGAGCTATAGTGGTAGGGGATTCTCTTGTAAAGGGAATAGATAGACGTTTCTGCAGCCACAATCGAAACTACAGGATGGTATGTTGCTTCCCTGGTTCAAGGGTCAAGGATGGCTCAGAGCGGTTGCAGGACATTTTGGAGGGGGAAGGTGAACAACCAGTTGTCGTGGTGCATATAGGTAAAAAAACGGGATGAGGTCCTACAAGCTGAATTTAGGGAGCTAGGAGTTAAATTAAAAAGCAGGACGTCAAAGGTAGTAATCTCAGGATTGTGACCAGTGCCACGTGCTAGTCAGAGTAGAAATCGCAGGATAGCTAAGATGAATACGTGGCTTGAAGAGTGGTGCAGGAGGGAGGGATTCAAATTCCTGGGACATTGGAACCGGTTCTGGGGGAGCTGAGACCAGTACAAAGCGGACGATCTGCACCTGGGCAGGGCCAGAACCAATGTTCTAGGGGAGGTGTTTGCTAGTGCTATTGGGGAGGGGTTAAACTAATATTGCAGGGGGATGGGAACCGATGCAGGGAGACAGAGGGAAGTAAAAAAGGGGCAGAAGCAAAAGATAGAAAGAAGTAAAAGTAAAAGTGGAGGGCAGAGAAATCCAAGGCAAAAGGGTCACATTACAACAAAATTCTAAAGGGACAAAGTGTGTTAAAAAGACAAGCCTGAAGGCTCTGTGCCTCAATGCGAGGAGTATTCATAATAAGGTGGACGAATTAGCTGCGCAGGCAGCTATTAATGAATATGAGATAATTGGGATTACGGAGACATGGCTCCAAGCTTACCAAGGCTGGGAACTCAACATCCAGGGGTATTCAACATTCAGAAAGGATAGACAGAAAGGAAAAGGAGGTGGGATAGCGTTGCTAGTTAAAGAGGAAATTAATGCAATAGTAAGGAAGGACATCAGCTTGGATGATGTGGAATCTGTATGGGTAGAGCTGCGGAATACCAAAGGGCAGAAAACGCTAGTGGGAGTTGTGTACAGACCACCAAACAGTAGTAATGAGGTTGGGGACAGCATCAAACAAGAAATTAGGGATGCGTGCAATAAAGGTACAGCAGGTATCATGGGTGACTTTAATCTACATGTAGATTGGGCTAACCAAACTGGTAGCAATACGGTGGAGGAGGATTTCCTGGAGTGTATAAGGGATGGTTTTCTAGATCAATATGTCAAGGAACCAACTAGAGGGCTGGCCATCCCAGATTGGGTGATGTGTAATGAGAAAGGACTAATTAGCAATCTTGTTGTGCGAGGCCCCTTGGGGAAGAGTGACCATAATATGGTAGAATTCTTTATTAAGATAGAGAGTGACACAGTTAATTCAGAGACTAGGAAACTTAAGGAAAGGTAACTTCGATGGTATGAGACGTGAATTGGCTAGAATAGACTGGCAGAGGATACTTAAAGGGTTGACGGTGGATAGGCAATGGCCAACATTTATAGATCACATGGATGAACTTCAACAATTGCACATCCCTGTCTGGAGTAAAAATAAAATGGGGAAGGTGGCTCAACCGTGGTTAACAAGGGAAATTGAGGATAGTGTTAAATCCAAGGAAGAGGCATATAAATTGGCCAGTAAAAGCAGCAAACCTGAGGACTGGGAGAAATTTAGAATTCAGCAGAGGAGGGTTTAATTAGGAGGGGGAAAATAGAGTATGAGAGGAAGCTTGCTGGGAACATAAAAACTGACTGCAAAAGCTTCAATAGATATGTGAAGAGTTAAAGATTAGTGAAGACAAACGTAAGTCACTTGCAGTCAGAATCAGGTGAATTTATAATGGGGAACAAAGAAATGGCAGACCAATTGAACAAATATTTTGGTTTTGTCTTCACGAAGAAAGACACAAATAACCTTCCGGAAATACTGGGGGACCGAGGGTCTAGCGAGAAGGAGGAACTGAAGGAAATCCTTATTAGTCAGGAAATGGTGTTAGGGAAATTGATGGGATTGAAGGCCGATAAATCCCCAGGCCCTGATAGTCTGCATCCCAGAGTACTTAAGGAAGTGGCCCGAGAAATAGTGGATGCATTGATTATCATTTTTCAACAGTCTATCGACTCTGGATCAGTTCCTATGGACTGGAGGGTAGCGAGGATTTAACATGGATGTCAACATTATATACACGGCTTGCATGTGTCTGCCAGTGACCATTAGGACTCCGACAGTCGCACCCTCCGGTGGCAGGTAAAACCCAGTTAACATACATAACTAGAATGATACCCGGATATCAAGGATTAAATTACGAGGAGAGATTACACAAACTTCGGTTTATTCCCTAGAATTTAGACGGTTATGGGGTGTTTTGATCGAAGTTTTCAAGATATTAAGGGGAACAATATAGGGTAGATAGAGAGAAACTATTTCCGCTGGTTGGAGAGTCTAGGACCATGGGGCATAGTCCAAAAATTAGAACCAGACCTTTCAGGAATTAAATTAACACTTCCTCACATAAAGGGTGGTAAAAGTTTAGAATTCTCTTCCCCAAACGGCAATTAATGCTAGATCAATTGTTAATTTTAAATCTGAAATTGATAATACCTTTGGTTAACAAAGAACTATGTTTCTATGATATGGAGCAACGGCGGAGTTAGGTCGCAGATCAGCCATGATCTCACTGAATGACGAACAGGCTCGAGGGGCTAAATGGCCTACTCCTGTTCCTACATTCCTATCTTGCCGATGCGATGGGAAAAAGGGCATGTATCTGGCAGATGTTGATAAACATATGTGATGCATATGGATAGGGCTAATGCCAACCATTCTGGTATCAGAATTAAAGACTGGGTGTTATAGTGCATAAGTCACTAAAAGTTCACAACCAGTGCCGAGAAGCTACAGCAGAAGCAAACAGGGTATTAAGAGCTATAGCTAGGGTGATGCAACACAAAACAAAAGCACCACTGTGTTCCTGTCCAAGACAATGACTAACCCAACCAGAATATTGGTGGGAGATACAGAAGCAAAGAACTAGATTAGATGTCAGGGGGTTTTTCATTTGACCTTTGGAATAGGTTGCCGGCTCATGCAGTGGATGAAGATTCATTGCAAATAGTCAAAAGGGAGCTGGACAAGTTCCTGGAAGGGTTTGATCGCGGAGTACAAAAGGTAGGTGGAATGTTGGGTAATGTACCTCATGTTCATTATTATCACCTGGAATTCTTTTCTTCTTGACTTCAAGGTTAGGAGAGAAATTTCCCAGGTTGTTTTCCCCCAAATTGGTATAGGGTTATTTTTATCTGTTTTGTTGCTTCTCCCAGGAGACTGGTGGGTGGGGAGTATTGGGGGTCGTGTTGCTTAGCTACAACATAGCTAAACGAGACAGACCTGGTCTGTTTCTTTCCACCCATTTGTATGTTCGTATGTGTATATGACTTTTCTTTTTAACGCCATTCCTGAAAATAAACCGGAAAATGCCCTGAAACAGCAATCAACAAGAACTTGTTCAAAATACTACCTTACTGACAAATTATAATCTAGGACTTTGCATAATTTGACCATATAATGTGCAGAACAACATGAGATTCAGATCTGGTGCATATTTTTGCTTTTTTTTTGTTGAAACCCTGCATGTTAGTGCAAAAGGCAAAGGATGATTTTGAATGAGATGATCTAACCTGGTGAAAAAATTGCGACCATATTTCTGCCAATGTTCCTGCATAATCGCCTCCACACTTTGTTTGCGTTTGGCAATAATGGACAGCCAGGCAAGCACAGCCCACAGACCATCTTTTTCACGAATGTGGTCAGACCCTTGAGAGGTAATAAACAGAAGTCATTAGGAATCAAAATTACAATTAGAAAAAAAACTTTTTGTGAATATCATGGTGAGGGAATGTTGGCAAAAGGAACACTTTTCCAATGTCATCATCAAGCACTCGCAGGTCAGGTTAGATTAAGAGAAAGCTCCCTCTACTCTGCATACCTGAGAGTGTTCAATGCTCAGAGAATAAAGCTCCTTCTACTGTATTCCAACAATGGCCTTACCCTTAACCTACTTCACTGGATAATTTTCAGGATTGGAAACACCAGTTGATTTTCTCCTTCATAGCCCAAAGAGAACAATGTTCATGATGAATCAGATCAGATAGCTCAGCAGAGATCAGGAATTGAGCCTGTTACTTTCTGGTATGCATGGCTTAGCATTGCACAAGTCAGTGGGGCAAAATTGCCCCGTGCCTTGTTTGAAGGCGGCAACCTTGCTGGGCCAGGATATTTATCGCCTAGCCCGGAAGTTCTGCCCCTGCCGTGGAATTCGGCCCTTCCGCCCCTCAACGGAGGCAGAGCGCGATTGGAGGCAATCCGTGTCCATGGAGGGGGTGCTCCTGGGGCGGTAGCGTGGTGTCCTGCCAGAAACTTCAATTAAAGGGGAGGGCCACTGTGCACTCTGTAGACCCTTTGGCGGCCGCCACTGGGCCACCAGGGACGCCCTCGACTGAGCCAACAACACGGCACCCAAAACGGAGTGCTGGGCTGCAGGATGGCCGCCTGGTCGAGGTGAGGGCCGCCATTGTTGGGCCGACAGAAGTGTCGGCCAATAGAAAAACATGGCGGACCACAGTGCAAACGGCTTCCCCTTTAAGGGGCGTCCCAGCGGCGGATGTCCGCCAGCTTTGCGCTGGCGGTGACATCGGCCGGCGCCATCCTCGCTGCCCGCCGAACACAAAGGGATCAGTGCGGAGCAGTGAGGAGTCGGCATGCATGGAGATGACGTCATTGCCATGCGTGCGCCAGCCCAGGGCACAATGCTAATGACACAACGTCCCCCAAACCTCCAGGGCAATTTCCCCAGAGACATTATCAACCCCTTACCCCGGGCGATAACCTCATTATGCCTCGTTAGCGCCTGCCGGAGGCGCTAATGGGGCTATAAAAAAGGGCAATTTCGCATCCAGTGTCTTTACCCACTTACTTTACTGGAGGAGATATCAGCTCAGGGTTTTTTTTTAAATGAACTTTTTGGAATTTTTTTAATTAAAAAACAATACTTTCAAGACCTGGTGGAGATTAAACAAAAAACATTTCAAAGTAAAATTTAAATTAAAAAAAGGATCAACAGATTATATTAAAAAGCAAAAAACTTGCAAAAGTTGAAAATCTGAAACGAAAACAGAAATTGCTGGAAATGCACAACAGGTGAGTCAGCATCTGTGGAGAGAACAGATAGGTCAATGCTTTGAGCTATATCTTTAATCTCTAACATTTCTTTCCATTGTCTGGCTGAGATTATTTTTTATGTAATTTCAGCTACAGGCACAATGGGCTGAATGGCCTCCTTCTGTGCTGTATCATTCTATGTTGCGGAGTTGGAGCTGAGGGTGGATTCACTCTGGAGCATCCACGATGCTGAGAATGACGTGAGTATCACGTGTAGCGAGTTGGTCTTACCGCAGGAGAAGGGTCCACAGCCAGCGAGGGAATGGAAGACCAGCAGGAAGAGTAGTGCAAGGAAGGTAGTGCAGGGGTCCCCTGTGGTCATCCCACTGCAAAACAGATACACTGCTTTGAGTGCTGTTGAGGGGGATGACTCATCAGGAGAGGGCAGCAGCAGCCAAGTTCATGGCACCGTGGCTGGCTCTGTTGCACAGGAGGGCAGGAAAAAGAGTGGGCGAGCGATAGTGATAGGGGATTCAATTGTAAGGGGAATAGATAGGCGTTTCTGCGGCCGCAACCGAGACTCCAGGATGGTATGTTGCCTCCCTGGTGCAAGGGTCAAGGATGTCTCGGAGCGGGTGCAGGACATTCTAAAAAGGGAGGGAGAACAGCCAGTTGTCGTGGTGCACGTTGGTACCAATGACATAGGTTAAAAAAAGGGATGAGGTCCTACGAAATGAATTTAAGGAGCTAGGAGCTAAATTAAAAAGTAGGACCTCAAAAGTAGTAATCTCGGGATTGCTACCAGTGCCACGTGCTAGTCAGAGTAGGAATCGCAGGATAGCTCAGATGAATACGTGGCTTGAGCAATGGTGCAGCAGGGAGGGATTCAAATTCTGGGGCATTGGAACCGGTTCTGGGGGAGGTGGGACCAGTACAATCCGGACGGTCTGCACCTGGGCAGAATCGGAACCAATGTCCTCGGGGGAGTGTTTGCTAGTGCTGTTGGGGAGGAGTTAAACTAATATGGCAGGGGAATGGGAACCAATGCAGGGAGATAGAGGGAAACAAAAAGGAGGCAAAAACAAAAGACAGAAAGGAGATGAGGAAAAGTGGAGGGCAGAGAAACCCAAGGCAAAGAACAAAAAGGGCCATTGTACAGCAAATTCTAAAAGGACAGAGGGTGTTAAAAAAACAAGCCTAAAGGCTTTGTGTCTTAATGCAAGGAGTATCCGCAATAAGGTGGATGAATTAACTGTGCAAATAGATGTTAACAAATATGATGTGATTGGGATTACGGAGACGTGGCTCCAGGATGATCAGGGCTGGGAACTCAACATCCAGGGGTATTCAACATTCAGGAAGGATAGAATAAAAGGAAAAGGAGGCGGGGTAGCATTGCTGGTTAAGGAGGAGATTAAGGCAATAGTTAGGAAGGACATTAGCTTGGATGATGTGGAATCTATATGGGTAGAGCTGCAGAACACCAAAGGGCAAAAAACGTTAGTGGGAGTTGTGTACAGACCTCCAAACAGTAGTAGTGATGTTCGGGAGGGCATCAAACATGAAATTAGGGGTGCGTGCAATAAAGGTGCAGCAGTTATAATGGGTGACTTTAATATGCACATAGATTGGGCTAACCAAACTGGAAGCAATACGGTGGAGGAGGATTTCCTGGAGTGCATAAGGGATGGTTTTTTAGACCAATATGTCGAGGAACCAACTAGGGGGGAGGCCATCTTAGACTGGGTGTTATGTAATGAGAGAGGATTAATTAGCAATCTCGTTGTGCGAGGCCCCTTGGGGAAGAGTGACCATAATATGGTGGAATTCTGCATTGGGATGGAGAATGAAACAGTTAATTCAGAGACCATGGTCCAGAACTTAAAGAAGGCTAACTTTGAAGGTATGAGGCGTGAATTGGCTGGGATGGATTGGCGAATGATACTTAAGGGGTTGATTGTGGATGGGCAATGGCAGACATTTAGAGACGGCATGGATGAACTACAACAATTGTACATTCCTGTCTGGCATAAAAATAAAAAAGGGAAGGTGGCTCAACCGTGGCTATCAAGGGAAATCAGGGATAGTATTAAAGCCAAGGAAGTGGCATACAAATTGGCCAGAAATAGCAGCGAACCTGGGGACTGGGAGAAATTTAGAACTCAGCAGAGGAGGACAAAGGGTTTGATTAGGGCAGGGAAAATGGAGTATGAGAAGAAGCTTGCAGGGAACATTAAGACGGATTGCAAAAGTTTCTATAGATATGTAAAGAGAAAAAGGTTAGTAAAGACAAACGTAGGTCCCCTGTAGTCAGAATCAGGGGAAGTCATAACGGGGAACAAAGAAATGGCGGACCAATTGAACAAGTACTTTGGTTCGGTATTCACGAAGGAGGACACGAACAACCTTCCGGTTATAAAAGGGGTCGGGGGGTCTAGTAAGGAGGAGGAACTGAGGGAAATCCTTATTAGCCGGGAAATTGTGTTGGGGAAATTTATTGGATTGAAGGCCGATAAATCCCCAGTGCCTGATGGACTGCATCCCAGAGTACTTAAGGAGGTGGCCTTGGAAATAGCGGATGCGTTGACAGTCATTTTCCAACATTCCATTGACTCTGGATCAGTTCCTATAGAGTGGAGGGTAGCCAATGTAACCCCACTTTTTAAAAAAGGAGGGAGAGAGAAAACAGGGAATTATAGACCGGTCAGCCTGACATTGGTAGTGGGTAAAATGATGGAATCAATTATTAAGGATGTCATAGCAGTGCATTTGGAAAGAGGTGACATGATAGGTCCAAGTCAGCATGGATTTGTGAAAGGGAAATCATGCTTGACAAATCTTCTGGAATTTTTTGAGGATGTTTCCAGTAGAGTGGACAAGGGAGAACCAGTTGATGTGGTATATTTGGACTTTCAGAAGGCGTTCGACAAGGTCCCACACAAGAGATTGATGTGCAAAGTTAGAGCACATGGGATTGGGGGTAGTGTACTGACATGGATTGAGAACTGGTTGTCAGACAGGAAGCAAAGAGTAGGAGTAAATGGGTACTTTTCAGAATGGCAGGCAGTGACTAGTGGGGTACCGCAAGGTTCTGTGCTGGGGCCCCAGCTGTTTACACTGTACATTAATGATTTAGATGAGGGGATTAAATGTAGTATCTCCAAATTTGCGGATGACACTAAGTTGGGTGGCAGTGTGAGCTGCGAGGAGGATGCTGTGAGGCTGCAGAGCGACTTGGATAGGTTAGGTGAGTGGGCAAATGCATGGCAGATGAAGTATAATGTGGATAAATGTGAGGTTATCCACTTTGGTGGTAAAAACAGAGAGACAGACTATTAGCTGAATGGTGACAGATTAGGAAAAGGGGAGGTGCAAAGAGACCTGGATGTCATGGTACATCAGTCATTGAAGGTTGGCATGCAGGTGCAGCAGGCGGTTAAGAAAGCAAATGGCATGTTGGCCTTCATAGCAAGGGGATTTGAGTACAGGGGCAGGGAGGTGTTGCTACAGTTGTACAGGGCATTGGTGAGGCCACACCTGGAGTATTGTGTACAGTTTTGGTCTCCTAACCTGAGGAAGGACATTCTTGCTATTGAGGGAGTGCAGCGAAGGTTCACCAGACTGATTCCCGGGATGGCGGGACTGACCTATCAAGAAAGACTGGATCAACTGGGCTTGTATTCACTGGAGTTCAGAAGAATGAGAGGGGACCTCATAGAAACATTAAAAATTCTGACGGGGTTAGACAGGTTAGATGCAGGAAGAATGTTCCCAATGTTGGGGAAGTCCAGAACCAGAGGTCACAGTCTAAGGATAAGGGGTAAGCCATTTAGGACCGAGATGTGGAGGAACTTCTTCACCCAGAGAGTGGTGAACCTGTGGAATTCTCTACCACAGAAAGTTGTTGAGGCCAATTCACTAAATATATTCAAAAAGGAGTTAGATGAGGTCCTCACTACTAGGGGGATCAAGGGGTATGGCGAGAAAGCAGGAATGGGGTACTGAAGTTGAATGTTCAGCCATGAACTCATTGAATGGCGGTGCAGGCTAGAAGGGCCGAATGGCCTACTCCTGCACCTATTTTCTATGTTTCTATGTTTCTAATAATCATTCCACCAATTCTTCCTCGATGCTTGCCCATATTTTTGTTGCTGTCTCCTATCCTTCTTTCTGATTCTATAAAATCTTGTTCACTTTCATTTTCAGGTCTGAAGAAGGGCCCAAGTCAATCATGGTGATTTGCCTAATCCGAGACAAGTGTTGTATTGAGTGTTGAGGACTAAGCTGAGTAGAAGCATAAAAAGCCTATTCAGGTCTGATATTGGCTGGGGTGGATGGGACAAAGGCAGCAAGTCATGGAGTTTAGTGAAAGAAAGATCTTATCCAGTTGAGGTGCTGCCGCAATAAGGTCATATTGGGGTTCCATAGCAAGAGGTATGGAATATAAAAGTCAAGGTGTAATGGTGAATCTATATAAAACCTTAGTAAGACCAGCAGTTTTGGGGTCCACTCTATAGAAAGGATGTTGAGGCAATACAGAAGGTACAGCACTGATTCACTAGGATGCTGGAAATAAAAACAGAAAAAGATGGAAATACGCAGCAGGTCAGACAGCATCTGTGGAAAAATGGGAGTTAGCCAACATTTCAGGCCTTGTGACCAATCCTCAGAACTAGGAGGTATTACAGATGAGCAGCATTTAAAAGGGAATACAACAAAGGAAAAGGAAACAGGTAAAAGAAAAACACACAAACACGCAGGGAAAGAAATAGAATGACTACTGAAATGCTTAGGTGGTGAACAGGAGATGATAAAATGGCAGTCCTGATAGTAGCAGAAGGCAAAAGGAGTTATAATGAACTAAAATAAAAATATATTTGTGACACAGAACGTGTATGAATAGCTAAAGGGGATAGGTAGAAAGGGAAGCATTAAAAAAAAATCGCAAAGTGGCGCAGGCTCCAGTGGTCCAGATGTCTGGTGGAGCAAAAGCAGCAGATCAGCATGAAGGGTGCAACAGACCACCCCCATCAGTAATGTTCCAATGGGGAATGTCCATCCCAAGTAACAAGTAGCTCTCTCCCTCATCCCACCATCGCTGGAAACACCGGCACTGTTTGTTCACTAGGTTGCTGCCTGTTAAGAGGAAAGGCTTGAAAATTGAACTGTTTTCACTAGAATAGACAACATTAGAGTAATTTGATAGAGGTGTTTAAAATTATGAATGGATGAACTTCCAAATTCAAATAATCATGCAAGTAAAATTAAGTAAATGTATTTAATCATGATACATTGCTCAATTCACAAAGATGTTATAATGTTGTTTTTAAAATTGGTCCCAAAAGGTTTGCCCATTTAAAATCAGTAGTAAAACTGAATCTTACATTAAACATCTACTAATAAATTGTTCTGTGAATAAAATTAGCATAGAATTCAGTCAGGGTTCAAATAAATCACAGTGAGCCCGCACACATTCATTTTCATGCAGGGTCACTAAATACTGGTCAGGGGTAGAAACCCAAGCTAACTTATCCCTTCTTTTGCCCAAGGGCACTGAGGCAAATTATAGAACTCCAAATTGCTACCTCAGCCAAGGTGAGCACAGACCAGGAATCAATTCAACAACCTTCAAGTCTGTATGACTTCGTACCACACCAGCCTTTACCTATTGAGCTACAAGAACAATTAACTTGTTTACACAATTCCTCAATCATTTAGTATCATAGAAACATAGAAAATAGGTGCAAGAGTAGGCCATTTGGCCCTTCGAGCCTGCACTGCCATTCAATAAGATCATGGCTAATCATTTCTTCAGTACCCCTTTCCTGCTTTCTCTCCATACCCCTTGATCCCCTCAACCGTAAGGGCCATATCTAACTCCCTCTTGAATATATCCAATGAACTGGCATTAACAACTCTCTGCGGCAGGGAATTCCACAGGTCAACAACTCTGAGTGAAGAAGTTTCTCCTCATCTCAGTCCTAAATGGCCTACCCCTTATCCTAAGACTATGTCCCCTGGTTCTGGACTTCCCCAACATCGAGAACATGCTTCCCGCATCTAACCTGTCCAATCCCGTCAGAATCTTATATGTTTCTATGAGATCCCCTCTCATCCTTCTAAACGCCAGTGAATACAGGCCCAGTTGATCCAGTCTCTCCTCATATGACAGCCCAGCCATCCCTGGAATCAGTCTGGTGAACCTTCGCTGCACTCCCTCAATAGCAAGAACATCCTTCCTCAGACTAGGAGACCAAAACTGAACACAATATTCCAGGTGAGGCCTCACTAAGGCCCTGTACAACTGCAGTAAGACCTCCCTGCTCCTATACTCAAATCTCCTTGCTATGAAGACCAACATACCCTTTGCCTTCTTCACCGCCTGCTGTACCTGTGTGCCCACTTTCAGTGACTGATGAACCAGGACACCCAGGTCTCGTTGCATCTCCCCTTTTTCTAGTCTGCCGCCATTGAGATAATATTCTGCCTTCGTGTTTTTGCCCCCAAAATGGATAACCTCACATTTATCCACATTATACTGCATCTGCCATGTATTTGCCCACTCACCTAATCTGTCCAAGTCACCCTGCATCCTCTTAGCGTCCTCCTCACAGCTCACCGCCACCCAGTTTAGCGTCATCCACAAACTTGGAGATATTACACTCTATTCCTTCATCCAAATCGTTAATGTATATTGTAAATAGCTGGGGTCCCAGCACTGAGCCCTGCGGCACCCCACTGCCCCTGCCATTCTGAAAAGGACCCTTTTATCCCGACTCTCTGCTTCCTGTCTGCCAACCAGTTCTCTATCCATGTCAGTACATTACCCCTAATACCATGCGGTTTGATTTTGTACACCAATCTCTTGTGCGGGACCTTGTCAAAAGCCTTTTGAAAGTCCAAATACACCACATCCGCTGGTTCTCCCTTGTCCACTCTACTAGTTACACCCTCAAAAAATTCCAGAAGATTCGTCAAGCATGATTTCCCTTTCATAAGTCCATGCTGACTCGGTCCGATCCTGTCACTGCTTTCCAAATGGGCTGCTAATTCATCCTTAATGATTAATTCCAACATTTTCCCCACTACTGATGTCAGACTAACCGGTCTATAATTACCTGCTTTCTCTCTCCCTCCTTTTTTAAAAAGTGGCGTTACATTAGCTACCCTCCAGTCCATAGAAACTGATCCAGAGTTGGAAAATGATCACCAATGCATCCACTATTTCTAGGGCCACTTCCTTAAGTACTGTGGGATGCAGACTATCAGGGCCCGGAGATTTATCGGCCTTTAATCCCATCAATTTCCCGCCTAATAAAGATATCTTTCAGTTCCTCATTCTCACTAGACCCACTGTCCCCTAGTACATTCGGAAGATTATTTGTATCTTCCTTTGTGAAGACAGAACCGAAGTATTGGTTCAATTGGTCTGCCATTTCTTTGTTCCCCATTATAAATTCACCTGAATCCGACTGCAAGGGACCTACGTTTGTCTTTAATAATCTTTTTTTCTTCACATATTTATAGAAGCTTTTGCAGTCAGTTTTTATGTTCCCTGCAAGCTTCCTCTCGTACTCTATTTTCCCCTTCTTAATTAAACCCTTAGTCCTCCTCTGTTGAATTCTAAATTTCTCCCAGTCCTCAGGTTTGTTGCTTTTTCTAGCCAATTTATATGCCTCTTCCTTGGTTTTAACACTATCCTTAATTTCCCTTGTTAGCCATGGTTGAGCCACCTTCCAAGTTTTATTTTTACTCCAGTCAGGGATATACAATTGCTGAAGTTCATCCATGTGATCTTTAAATGTTTGCCATTGCTTATCCACCATCAACCCTTTAAGTATCCTCTGCCAATCTATTCTAGCCAATTCACAACTCATACCGTCGAAGTTACCTTTCCTTAAGTTCAGGACCCTAGTTTCCGAATTAACTTTGTCACTCTCCATCTTAATAAGGAATTCTACCATATTATGGTCACTTTCCCCCAAAGGGCCTCGCACAACAAGATTGCTAATTAGCCCCTTCTCATTACACATCACCCAGTCTAGGATGGCCAGCTCCCTGGTTGGTTCCTCGACATTTTGATCTAGAAAACCATCCCTAATACACTCCAGGAAATCCTCCTCCACCGCATTGCTACCAGTTAGGTTAGCCCAATCTATATGTAGATTAAAGTCGCCCATGAAAACTGCTGTACCTTTATTGCACACATCCCTTATTTCTTGTTTGATGCTGTCCCAAACCTCACCACTACTATTTGGTGGTCTATACACAACTCCCACTAGCGTTTTCTGCCCTTTGGAATTCCGCAGCTCCACCCATACCGATTCCACATCATCCAAGCTAATGTCCTTCCTTATTATTGCATTGATTTCCTCTTAAACCAGCAACGCTACCCAGCCTCCTTTTCTTTTCTGTCTATCCTTCCTAAATGCTGAATACCCCTGGATGTTGAGCTCCCAGCCTTGGTCACCCTGGAGCCATGTCTCCGTGATGCCAATCACATCATATCGTTAACTGCTATCTGCGCAGTTAATTTAGCCACCTTATTCCAAATACTCATCGCATTGAGGCACAGAGCCTTCAGGCTTGTCTTTTTAACACACTTTGCCCCTTTTGAATCTTGCTGTAATGTGGCCCTTTTTGCTTTTTGCCTTGGGTTTCTCTGCCCTCCATTTTTACTATTCTCCTTTCTATCTTTTGTTTCTGCCCCCCTTCTATTTCCCTCTGTCTCCCTGCATAGGTTCCCATCCCCCTGCCATATTAGTTTAACTCCTCCCCAACAGCACTAGCAAACACTCCCACTAGGACATTGGTTCCGATCCTGCCCAGGTGCAGACCGTCCGGTTTGTACTGGTCCCACCTCCCCCAGAACCGGTTCCAATGTCCCAGGAATTTGAATCCCTCCCTTCTGCACCATCTCTCAAGCCACGTATAAAAACTGAGCTACCCTGCGATTCCTACTCTGACTAGCACGTGGCACTGGTAGCAATCCTGAGATTACTATTTTTGAGCTCCTACTTTTTAATTTAACTCCTAGCTCCCTAAATTCGTCTCGTAAGACCTCATCCTGTTTTTTACCTATATCGTTGGTACCAATGTGCACCACGACAACTGGCTGTTCACCCTCCCTTTTCAGAATGTCCTCACCCGCTCCGAGACATCCTTGACCCTTGCACCAGGGAGGCAACATACCATCCTGGAGTCTCGGTTGCAGCCGCAGAAACGCCTATCTATTCCCCTTTCAATTGAATCCCCTATCACGATCGCTCTCCCACTCATTTTCCTGCCCTCCTGTGCAGCAGAGCCAGCCACGGTGCCATGAACTTGGCTGCTGCTGCTCCCCCATGATGAGTCATCCCCCTCAATAGTACCCAAAGCAGTGTATCTGTTTTGCAGGCGGATGACCACAGGGGACCCCTGCACTACCTTCCCTGCACTGCTCTTCCTGTTGGTCTTCCATTCCCTATCTGGCTGTGGACCCTTTACCTGTGGTAAGACCAACTCACTAAACGTGCTATTTCCATCATTCTCAGCATCGTGCATGCTCCAGAGTGAATCCACCCGCAGCTCCAGCTTCGCAACGCGGTCCATCAGGAGCTGGAGGCGGACACATTTCCCGCACACATAGTCATCAGGGACACCGGAAGTGTTCCTGACTTCCTACATATTAAGGATAGACTGAGTTTTCAATGCATTCGATCTTTTCTAAAAACTAAATCTTCAGCATTGCTGCTCCAGTTCCATATAATTACTTTTAATTCTCATCTGTGGTGGTTCCCTGAATTCCTACACAAAATACCATTGCCAACCAATATTCAGTGCCATCTGACAGAAATGGAGCCTCTGTTCGCCAATCTCAGAAAACACTGGCAGAACCTGCTGAGAAATTTGTAGCCTGGGATATCCCAGGTTGAAGAAGGAGCATGCTTATGATGGAGAGCAATATAGACTGCTAGAGGGAAAGAAATAGGGCAGTACCTTGCTGTATTACTTGGGATTGAAAGTAGTACATCACAAAATCAAAGCAAAGTCAACTGTGTATGATCAGATGAGGTACTCTCTGATTAGATTCAAGTGTCCACCTCTGCAATGAAAACAATTTACAAAGTACAGGAATATTTCTGATCTACTATACCATAGTGACTCTTACTATGCATGTACACCTAAAAAGTTCAAGGGACACAAAGTGACTTAGCTTACTGCCACATGATTCATCTCACTCCAATCTGAAGGTGATGACTCATGTAGGGTTACAGTTCCAAAAGTGCCAGGCTCCCTCCCTGACCTTGCCAAAATGACCATCCTTCATGAATCAGCATAGGCAGAGAGTTAACGAATTACTCAACTATAGGGTGAATCACAACCTAGCCTGATCCTGATCCTCCCCAGACATCCACATAGGTATACTTTCCAGCTGAAGTCACTGAGCAGTAATCAGAAATGGGAGCCCTAGCTCATTTTACCATCGCTCACCGAGAGGTTCTGAAACCAACCGCAGCTCTGTTACAGCCCACTTCTGTGACAGCCACCCTGACTGAAATCAGCCAAACCTGCACAGACCAAGGATCAGAACTGAGACCTTAGGGTCTTTGTACCTCAGTTGCCTACAGCTTTTACCATCTGAGTTACTGCAAATATGTTTTTGAGGGTATAAATCTCACAATATTGTCCCTTAGTACCCCACAAGAGGCCAAAGGAAGTGACAAATCTGCTCTCAGCTCACTGCCACTACTGCTGCTAGGAGGCACACCTTCAGATAGGAGTGAGAAGAATCATGTGGCAGTAAGGGAAGTCACTTTGTGTCTCTTTATATTTCTAGGTGTACATGTATAGTAAGAGTCTCATCTAGGGATGGCTTAGTATCATAGAAATTTACAGCACGGAAGGAGGCCATTTCGACCCATCGTGTCCGCACCAGCCGACCAAGAGCTATCCAACCGAATCCCACTTTCCAGCTCTTGGTCCATAGCCCTGTAGGTTACGGCACTAAGTGCACATCCAAATATTTTTAAAATGTGGTCAAGGTTCTTGCCTCTACCACCCTTTCAGGTAGTGAGTTCCTGGCTCCCACCATCCTCTGGGTGAAGAAATTTCCCCTCCTATCTCCTCTATACCTCCCCCGAATTAGTTTAAATCTATGCTCCCTGGTTGTTGACCCCTCTGCCAAGGGAAACAGGTCCTTCCTATCCACTCTATCCAGGCCCCTCATAATTTTACACACCTCAATCAGGTCTCCCCTTAACCACCTCTGTTCCAAAGAAAACAGACCCAGCATCTCCAATCTTTCCTCATAGCCAAAATTCTCCAGTCCAGGCAACATTCTTATAAATCTTCTCTGCACCCTTACCAGTGCAATCACATCTTTCCTGTAATGTGGTAACCAGAACTGCACACAGTACTCCAGTGGTGGCCTAACCAGCTATATACAGTTCAAGCATAACCTCCTTGCTCTTGAATTCCATGCCTCGACTAATAAAAGCAAGTATTCCATATGCCCGCTTAACCATCTTATCTACATAGCCTGCTACCTTCAGGGATCTGTGGACCTGCAATCCAAGGTCCCTTTGTTCCTCTACACTTTTCAGTGTCGTACCATTTAATGTGTATTCCCTTGCCTTGTTAGAACTCTCCAAATGCATTACCTCACGCTTATCCGGATTGAATTCCATTTGCCACTGTTCTGCCCACAAAAGAACATAAGAATTAGGAACAGGAGTAGGCCATCTAGCCCCTCGAGCCTGCTCCGCCATTCAATAAGATCATGGCTGATCTGGTCGTGGACTCAGCTCTACTTACCCGCCCTCTCCCCGTAACCCTTAATTCCCTTATTGGTTAAAAATCTATCTATCTTTGACTTGAAAACATTCAATGAGCTAGCCTCAACTGCTTCCTTGGGCAGAGAATTCCAGATTCACAACCCTCTGGGAGGAGAAATTCTTTCTCAACTCGGTTTTAAATTGGCTCCTCCGTATTTTGAGGCTGTGCCCCCTAGTTCTAGTCTCCCTTACCAGTGGAAACAACCTCTCTGCCTCTATCTTGTCTATCCCTTTCATGATTTTAAATGTTTCGATAAGATCACCCCTCATCCTTCTGAACTCCAACGAGTAAAGACCCAGTCTACTCAATCTATCATCATAAGGTAACCCCCTCATTTCTGGAATCAGCCTCGTGAATCGTCTCTGTACCCCTTCCAAAGCTAGTATATCCTTCCTTAAGTAAGGTGACCAAAACTGCAGGTGCGGCCTTACCAATACCTTATACAGTTGCAGCAAGACCTCCCTGCTTTTGTACTCCATCCCTCTCGCAATGAAGGCCAACATTCCATTCGCCTTCCTGATTACCTGCTGCACATGCAAACTAACCTTTTGGGATTCATGCACAAGGACCCCCAGGTCCCTCTGCACCACAGCATGTTGTAATTTCTCCGCATTCAAATAATATTCCCTTTTACTGTTTTTTTTCCCAAGGTGGATGACCTCACACTTTCCGACATTGTATTCCATCTGCCAAACCTTAGCCCATTCGCTTAACCTATCCAAATCTCCTTGCAGTCTCTCTGAGTCCTCTACACAACCCGCTTTCCCACTAATCTTTGTGTCATCTGCAAATTCTGTTGCACTACACTCTGTCCCCTCTTCTAGGTCATCTATGTATATTGAAAAGAGTTGTGGACCCAGCACTGATCCCTGTGGCACACCACTAACCACTGATTTCCAACCGGAAAAGGACCCATTTATCCCGACTCTCTGCTTTCTGTTCGCCAGCCAATTCTCTATCCATGCTAATATATTTCCTCTGACTCCGCGTACCTTTATCTTCTGCAGTAACCTTTTGTGTGGCACCTTATCGAATGCTTTTTGGAAATCTAAATACACCACATCCATCGGTACACCTCTATCCACCATGCTCGTTATATCCTCAAAGAATTCTAGTAAATTAGTTAAACATGATTTCCCTTTCATGAATCCATGCTGCATCTGCTTGATTGCACTATTCCTATCTAGATGTCCTGTTATTTCTTCCTTAATGATAGTTTCAAGCATTTTCCCCACTACAGATGTTAAACTAACCGGCCTATAGTTACCTGCCTTTTGTCTGCCCCCTTTTTTAAACAGAGGCGTTACATTAGCTGCTTTCCAATCCACTGGTACCTCCCCAGAGTCCAGAGAATTTTGGTAGATTATAACGAATGCATCTGCTATAACTTCCGCCATCTCTTTTAATACCCTGGGATGCATTTCATCAGGACCAGGGGACTTGTCTACCTTCAGTCCCATTAGCCTGTCCAGCACTACCCCCCTAGTGATAGTGATTGTCTCAAGGTCCTCCCTTCCCACATTCCTGTGGCCTGCAAATTTTGGCATGGTTTTTGTGTCTTCCACTGTGAAGACAGAAGCAAAATAATTGTTTAAGGTCTTAGCCATTTCCACATTTCCCATTATTAAATCCCCCTTTTCATCTTCTAAGGGACCAACATTTACTTTAGTCACTCTTTTCCGTTTTATATATCTGTAAAAGCTTTTACTATCTGTTTTTATGTTTTGCGCAAGTTTACCTTCGTAATCTATCTTCCCTTTCTTTATTGCTTTTTTAGTCATTCTTTGCTGTTGCTTAAAATTTTCTCAATCCTCTAGTTTCCCACTAACCTTGGCCACCTTAGTCTTTGTTTCCAGTCTACTTTCGTCAACTCTGCCCTCATCCCACTGTAGTCCCCTTTGTTTAAGCATAGTACGCTCGTTTCTGTCACAACTTCCTCATCCTCAATCTGTATTACAAATTCAACCATATTGTGATCACTCATTCCGAGAGGATCTTTTACTAGGAGGTCGTTTATTTTTCCTGTCTCATTACACAGGACCAGATCTAAGATGGCTTGCTCCCTTGTAGGTTCTGTTACACACTGTTCTAAGAAACAATCCCGTATGCATTCTATGAATTCCTCCTCCAGGCTACCCCGTGCGATTTGATTTGACCAATCGATATGTAGGTTAAAATCCCCCATGACTACTGCCGTTCCTTTTTCACATGCCTCCATTATTCCCCGCCCCACCGTGAAGTTATTATTTGGGGGCCTATAAACTACGCCGACCAGTGACTTTTTCCCCTTACTATCTCTAATCTCCACCCACAATGATTCAACATTTTGTTCATTAGAGCCAATATCATCCTTCACAACTGCCCTGATATCATCTTTTATTAACAGAGCTACCCCACCTCCTTTCCCTTCTTGCCTATCTTTCTGAATCGTCAGATACCCCTGTATGTTTAATTCCCAGTCTTGGCCACCCTGCAACCATGTTTCTGTAATGGCCAGCTGATTGATATCTTCCTGCAGTCCGCAGCTTTCTTCTTCATGATCAACCACACAGCCTATTTTAGTGTAATCCGCAAACTTCTTAATCATACCCCCAACATTTAAGTCCAAATCATTGATATATACCACAAAAAGCAAGGGACCCAGCACTGAGCCCTGCTTACCCCTTGACTTTCGATCCACTGTGGAATCAACCACTCAATGGTGCTGGGAACTGAACCTCTGTTTCAGCGTTTCCAAGGCATCACATGTGGGGGCGTGCCTGCTACAACAAGTTTTCATGTTTAGACTATACCTCATGTACTAAAGCAATGATTTTAAAAATCATCCCATGACAATCAAGCTCAAATGTGAGAATTATTTCTAGGGCTCGAGGAGCACACAGTTATTACCATAGACAACATTTTACAATTCTAAAAAAATGTCTTTGACCTGGCAGCAGAAAAAAATCCAACTGCACTGAAATTTAGAAACTACAAAAAATCCTCCCTTTCATTTCCCAAACAAAAAATAAAACACCTTACCGGTACCAAAGCTTTCTTCTCCACAAAGGGAAAGTTTGTTGGCATCCATCAGATTTCCAAAGAACTTCCAGCCAGTAGGGGTCTCGTACAAAGCTATTTTTGTTGCCTTGGCAACCCTTCAAAGAAAGGAGTTAAGAAGTCCAGTTTTCAATGTTGTTCAACTCATTAAGAAAACAGCTCAGAAAATGTACCCATTATGTATTGTGGAACCTGACCTCACGTCTTCGGATCCTGTTGTCAAGGGGGAGTATGTAGAATAGGACGAAGAGGTAACTAAGGACTAGATCCTTGGGAAATCCGATTGGAGAGAGTCAAGCATGGACTTATCGGAAAGTTGGGCAAGGATTTGGAACACAACAATATGTTCAAGGATTTCAGAGAGGAAAGGAAGCTGAAAATGGAGTGGTAATTAGCAAGGTCTGTGGGTTGAAGGAGGGTTTTATGAGGAGAGGGTGATGACAGTGATTCTGAGGGACAGTACCCGAGGAAAAGCAACCACTTACAATATCAGGGAGGTTGGGCAGTCAGAAGTTTAGTGCAAATGGGGTCAAGAGAGGAGGTGGTGAGCTCGGAGAGGTATGAGGAAGATAGGAGCCAAACTAGAGAAAGGGATGGGTTCAGGGCTAGGATGCGGGGAGTCTTGGAGTAAGTTTGACTTAGTGGGCAAGAGAAACGGGGGGCGGGGGGTGAAGAATACAGCAGGAAGCATTGAACAGATTACCTCTGGACAAAGAAATCCATGAGCTGTTTGCATGTTGTTCAAGGCGAGGATGGAAGGGACAAGGGAGGGAGGTTCAAGGAGCTGGTTGGTAACAAAGAAAAAGTTATTTTTGCTCTCCAGGATGATGTTAGAGTTGTGAGTAGTGATGCCAGAGGAGAGCAAAGCTTGATGGTGCTTGTTAAACTACCAACAAAAAACAAATGGGTTCCTTGCTAACTTACTACTTATTTTATCACTTGTTTGTCTTCGAATTTGCACACCCTAAAATTATTCAAAATAAAGCATTTCTTTTTGAAAGCATCTTTGTGTCAATTTTTCTGGATAACTAAATGTGGAGTTAATTCATGGTGTACATGCCAAGTCAACATCACCAGCTACCTGTACCACCTTCATAAGAAATGTCATATGATAGCTATTGCAAAACTTCTACATTCAAATGACATTCATAGACTATCTAAAATAGCTTTAAAGTAAGAACTGAAGGTAGGCTGGCAGCGCAAGTGATTTAAATTCTTGACTCCCAACCAGATTATTGCGATCTGAATTCTAAAAGAGCCGTGCGATTTTCAGTTGTGGGCAGTAGATAAGAGTTTCTTGGGAAGGGACACATGGGGGTGAGGAGGAGAGAAAAGCTAAAACGTATCCAAGTCAGGCAGCACAATGATGGGATATGGGTTTGTGCCATGAGCCCACACTAAGAGTTGTCGACATTGGTTGCATTGCTGTGGAGAGGGTCTAGGCACTCAAGTACAGGAGGAAAATTAACAGGGAGGAGCATCCTCAGGCTTCTTTCACACACTACTAGTGATAGGTTTCTCAGCTGTATTGGCAGAAACATTGGTGCAAGTCACCTAGAGATTATTTTAGCCTTGGATGATGGGGATACCTGGAAGGAACAAAAAAATAAGTGGGAGATACACCCTCAACAATGTTATCTGACTGGTCCTACCTACCCTGTCATCTGACTTGTTGGTGCACCGTTTCAAATCAGAGAAAGTGGTGGTGGGGGGTGCGGGAGGGGGGGGGGGTAAGGAATAAAGAGAACAGTCAACCACAGCATGTAGAATATAGACAAGGCTGAAATGGTTAACTCTGGAATGCTAGCTTTGGAACGTTAAAAGACTTACTCAGACTCATTCACTTTTTCGTGCTCCATCTTGGGGGATAGGAGAGAGTGAGTGGGCCAATTCCCATTAAAATATAGCAGCATTGGTGGTAGCTACTTAAAAGCTTACAGTCAAGACCATATTACCATCTTGATTGAAAAGAGGCATAAAGAGACAGAAGGCAATGTTGAGGAAGTGAGAATACACACAGGCAGAAGAGGTGGCACTTACCTTGAGCTGGGAAATGTACTGGTTGTTCAAACATCATTTGTTGTAAATTATTCAGTTAATTATTGCAAATCACAATTCTTTGGAATAGTGTGAAATTTAAACTATAATTTTCATAATATAGTTCAGAGGAGTAATGCAGCTTTAATTAAAATTAACTAGGACTTTCTTATTCACGAAAGCTCTTGATTAGCAACACTTTTTGCACAATAGTGTTTGTAAGTATGGTACCTTGCCAACATGCAAATAGTTTTGGCAAATGGGAAAAAATACAAGAGTACTGAAAATGTTCCAAGGAAGCATTTTCTGGTTAGAGGAAATCTTGTCATCAAAGCTCTTCAAAAAAATAATCAATCAAACTGCTATAAAGAATTATGATTAAGATCCTTTTGTTCTGTCCATTTGACTTGATTTTTAAAAAGTTTAAACAGTGACGACATTGGTGGTATTGCCTTGGAATGGTTACTGAGCTCAACAGTGTGTGGGAGCTGAATTACCAGCACTGTTAAACAAGTGAGCTTCGCTGTAAATTGGACTAGTACACAGTGTTTAGACTCCTAACAGGCCATGGTTAGTCTATTAACACGGGTCCGACTTGAGGGCAGAAGGACTTTTGGAACATTTTGGTTAATAATTTGTTCTGGAGATCCTGTGGAACTGGTCATGGAATTCTCCCACTCACAATATGACCATATAACCATGCTCCCATAAGCAAAATCACAGGAGCTATGCTTTTTAAAAAAATATATCAAATGAAAAAGGACAGAACAAAAGGTTAACATTCTCATAAATGTACATTTTTTAAAGGATTCCTCTTTAAAAAAAAAAAGAGATAAAAACAAGAGGTATTAACTTACTAGAGTTTCAGAGTACGAGAAAATCATACCCACCGATCCAGTGCTCCACTAGTGGGCATGCTGCGAGCAAATCCTCGGACACCAGTTTGTTGGAAGTACGGAATAGTGAAGATGTTTGCAGCAATCACAGCCACCGAATCAGATGGGTTTACGAAGAATCCATGCTTTCCAAGGATCATGTTCCGATCCTACAGGAATATAAATACAGCTGTGCTTCATTTCTTTTCGAAGTGATCAAATGTAAAAAAAAGTACAATTTAAAAGATGTTATCCTTAGTAAAAGGTGTATCAAAAGGCGGCCATCAAATCAGGGTGGTATGAACATGGATACTCTGATACATTGAGCCACAGAATAGTAGGATGTGGCTTAATGTGCAAAATTCCAATCTGCTGAGTAGCAGTCAGACCTATGTGGTTGAGGAATTGAGGGGTTGGTGGTTGGACAAGGGGTGGTGATTGGGATTACGGAGACGTGGCTCCAGGATGATCAGGGCTGGGAACTCAACATTCAGGGGTATTCAACATTCAGGAAGGATAGAATAAAAGGAAAAGGAGGTGGGGTAGCATTGCTGGTTAAAGAGGAGATTAATGCAATAGTTAGGAAAGACATTAGCTTGGATGATGTGGAATCTATATGGGTAGAGCTGCAGAACACCAAAGGGCAAAAAACGTTAGTAGGAGTTGTGTACAGACCTCCAAACAGTAATAGGGATGTTGGGGAGGGCATCAAACAGGAAATTAGGGGTGCATGCAATAAAGGTGTAGCAGTTATAATGGGTGACTTTAATATGCACATAGATTGGGCTAGCCAAACTGGAAGCAATACGGTGGAGGAGGATTTCCTGGAGTGCATAAGGGATGGTTTTCTAGACCAATATGTTGAGGAACCAACTAGGGGGGAGGCCATCTTAGACTGGGTGTTGTGTAATGAGAGAGGATTAATTAGCAATCTCATTGTGCGAGGCCCCTTGGGGAAGAGTGACCATAATATGGTGGAATTCTGCATTAGGATGGAGAATGAAACAGTAATTTCAGAGACCATGGTCCAGAACTTAAAGAAGGGTAACTTTGAAGGTATGAGGCGTGAATTGGCTAGGATAGATTGGCGAATGATACTTAGGGGGTTGACTGTGGATGGGCAATGGCAGACATTTAGAGACCGCATGGATGAATTACAACAATTGTACATTCCTGTCTGGCGTAAAAATAAAAAAGGGAAGGTGGCTCAACCGTGGCTATCTAGGGAAATCAGGGATAGTATTAAAGCCAAGGAAGTGGCATACAAATTGGCCAGAAATAGCAGCGAACCTGGGGACTGGGAGAAATTTAGAACTCAGCAGAGGAGGACAAAGGGTTTGATTAGGGCAGGGAAAATGGAGTACGAGAAGAAGCTTGCAGGGAACATTAAGGCGGATTGCAAAAGTTTCTATAGGTATGTAAAGAGAAAAAGGTTGGTGAAGACAAACGTAGGTCCCCTGCAGTCAGAATCAGGGGAAGTCATAACGGGGAACAAAGAAATGGCAGACCAACTGAACAAGTACTTTGGTTCGGTATTCACTAAGGAGGATACAAACAACCTTCCGGATATAAAAGGGGTCAGAGGGTCTAGTAAGGAGGGGGAACTGAGGGAAATCTTTATTAGTCGGGAAATTGTGTTGGGGAAATTGATGGGATTGAAGGCCGATAAATCCCCAGGGCCTGATGGACTGCATCCTAGAGTACTTAAGGAGGTGGCCTTGGAAATAGCGGATGCATTGACAGTCATTTTCCAACATTCCATTGACTCTGGATCAGTTCCAATGGAGTGGAGGGTAGCCAATGTAACCCCACTTTTTAAAAAAGGAGGGAGAGAGAAAACAGGGAATTATAGACCGGTCAGCCTGACCTCAGTAGTGGGTAAAATGATGGAATCAATTATTAAGGATGTCATAGCAGTGCATCTGGAAAATGGTGACATGATAGGTCCAAGTCAGCATGGATTTGTGAAAGGGAAATCATGCTTGACAAATCTTCTGGAATTTTTTGAGGATGTTTACAGTAAAGTGGACAAAGGAGAACCAGTTGATGTGGGAATTTGGACTTTCAGAAGGCTTTCGACAAGGTCCCACACAAGAGATTAATGTTCAAAGTTAAAGCACATGGGATTGGGGGTAGTGTGCTGACGTGGATTGAGAACTGGTTGTCAGACAGGAAGCAAAGAGTAGGAGTAAATGGGTACTTTTCAGAATGGCAGGCAGTGACTAGTGGAGTGCCGCAAGGTTCTGTGCTGGGGCCCCAGCTGTTTACATTGTACATTAATGATTTAGACGAGGGGATTAAATGCAGTATCTCCAAATTTGCGGATGATACTAAGTTGGGTGGCAGTGTGAGCTGCGAGGAGGATGTTATTAGGCTGCAGAGTGACTTGGATAGGTTAGGTGAGTGGGCAAATGCATGGCAGATGAAGTATAATGTGGATAAATGTGAGGTTATCCACTTTGGTGGTAAAAACAGAGAGACAGACTATTATCTGAATGGTGACAGATTAGGAAAAGGGAAGGTGCAACGAGACCTGGGTGTCATGGTACATCAGTCATTGAAGGTTAGCATGCAGGTACAGCAGGCGGTTAAGAAAGCAAATGGCATGTTGGCCTTCATAGCGAGGGGATTTGAATACAGGGGCAGGGAGGTGTTGCTACAGTTGTACAGGGCCTTGGTGAGGCCACACCTGGAGTATTGTGTACAGTTTTGGTCTCCTAACTTGAGGAAGGACATTCTTGCTATTGAGGGAGTGCAGCGAAGGTTCACCAGACTGATTCCCGGGATGGCGGGACTGACCTATCAAGAAAGATTGGATCAATTGGGCTTGTATTCACTGGAGTTCAGAAGAATGAGAGGGGACCTCATAGAAACGTTTAAAATTCTGACGGGTTTAGACAGGTTAGATGCAGAAAGAATGTTCCCAATGTTGGGGAAGTCCAGAACCAGGGGTCACAGTCTGAGGATAAGGGGTAAGCCATTTAGGACCGAGATAAGGAGAAACTTCTTCACCCAGAGAGTGGTGAACCTGTGGAATTCTCTACCACAGAAAGTAGTTGAGGCCAATTCACTAAATATATTCAAAAGGGAGTTAGATGAAGTCCTTACTACTCGGGGGATCAAGGGTTATGGCGAGAAAGCAGGAAGGGGGTACTGAAGTTTCATGTTCAGCCATGAACTCATTGAATGGCGGTGCAGGCTAGAAGGGCTGAATGGCCTGCTCCTGCACCTATTTTCTATGTTTCTATGTTTCTATGGTGGAAAAGTGTTCGATTACAATAAACTTATTTCCAAGAGGAGCGCAAAATCACTTTCTAAATGCCCTGGGCAATGTAAAACCAGAATCAACTGTCATGACAGTGGTAAATATCACGAAGTTAATATGGGGAGGGGGTTGAGATTAACTTTAACGATTCCCTACACTACAACAGTAACTATACTTCAAAAGTACTTCATTGGTTGTGAAGCGCTTTGGCACATCCTGAGAATGTGAAAGGCGCTATATAAATTCAAGCTCTTTCTTTTTATTCTAGCATGAAAATCCAGGAAACAAAAGCAGAAAATGCTGGAAATACTCAGAGGATCAGTCAGTAACAGACAAGGTAACATTTCGAATGTGGTGGACCCTTCATCAGAATTAGAAAATATTATAGATAAGCAGTGTTTTTAAAAAAAACTGAACAAAGGAAAAGGGGAAGAACACACACAAGAACTAGAATGACCTCTAAAGTGCTTAATCGGAAAACAGGAGATGGCTAAATGGCAGATGTGATATTAGCATGAGACAATGGGAGACATATGAGAGAATAGAATGGAGGTGGGGAGGGCATGGCTGGTAGAAATTAAAGCAAAGAGAATTGGCAAAATGGAGCAGGTTCCAGCAGTCAAGGAGCCTGGAAGAAGGAAAAAGGTCAACACCAAGGGTACAGATCTCTCAGCCAGTAAAGTATTCCAACGGAAGTGTCCTTCATAAACCCCCACTCCTCCTAAAGCACCAGCAGACCCATCTCACATTACCAACAATTCCTGCAAAAATAAAATGAGAGCTATCATTTAATGCTTGACGTTATTAACAACAACTTCAATTTATATAGCGCCTTTAACGTAGTGAAACGTCCCAAGGTGCTTCACAGGAGTATTATGAGATTTTAAAAATTGACACTGAGCTACACAAGGACAAATCAGGAGAGGTGACCTTGGTCAAAGAGGTAGGTTTTAAGGAGCATCTTGAAGGAGGAAAGAGAGGTAAGAGAGGCGGAGAGGTTCAGGCAAGGAATTCCAGAGCTTGGGGTCTAGGCAACAAAAGGCATGGCCACCAATGGTTGAGCGATTATAATCAGGAATGCTCAAGAGGGCAGAAATGGAGGAGCGCAGACATCTTGGGGGGGGGTTGTGGTGCTGGAGGAGATTACAGAGATAGGGAGGGGCGAGGCCATGGAGAGATTTGAAAACAAGGATGAGAATTTTGAAATCGAGGCGTTGCTTAACAGGGAGCCATTGCAGGTCAGCGAGCACAGGGGTGATTTGGTGCGAGTTAGAACATGAGCAGCCGAGTTTTGGGTCACCTCTAGTTTACGTAGGGTAGAATGTGGGAGGCCAACCAGATGTGCGATGGAATAATCAAGTCTAGAGGTAACAACGGCACCGATGAGGGCTTCAGCAGTGGATGAGCTGAGGCAGGGGCAGAGATGGGCAATGTTGCATAGGTGGAAATAGGCGGTCTTAGTTATGCTGCGGATATGTGGTTGAAAGCTCATTTCAGGGTCAAATGTAACACAAAGGTTGCAAACAGTCTGGTTCAGCCTCACACAGAAGTTGGGGAGAGGGATGGAGTCAGTGGCTAGGGAACAGAATTTGTGGTGGGTGCCGAAAACAATAGCTTCGATCTTCCCAATATTTAATTGGAGAAAATTTCTGCTCATCCCAGAACTGGATGTCAGAAAAGCAATCTGACAATTTAGAGACTGTGGAATGGTCAAAAGAAGTGGTAGAGCTGGGTGTCATCAACGTACATGTGGAAACTGATGCTGTGTTTCTGAATTATGTCGCCAAGGGGCAACATGTAGATGAGAAATAGGAGGGGGCCAAGGATAGATCTTTGGGGGACACCAGAGGTAACGCTGCGGTAACAGGAAGAGAAGCTCTTGTAGGCGATTCTCTGACGATTAGATAAATAAGAATGGTACCAGGCAAGTGCAGTCTCGCTCAGCTGGACGACGGAGGAGTGGTGTTGGAGAAGGATAGAGTAGTCAACCGTGTCAAAGGCTGCAGACAAGTCAAGAAGGATGAGGAGGGATAGTTTGTCTTTGTCACAGTCACAACGGATGTAATTTGTGACGTTGATGTGAGCCAATTCAGTACTATGGCAGGCACGAAAACCAGATTGGGGGATTCAAACATGGAATTGCAGGAAAGATGGACACGGTTTTTGGAGGCGACAATGCGTTCAAGGACTTGAGAGGAAAGGGAGTTTGGAGATGGGGTGGTGATTTGCAAGGATGGATGGGCCGAGGGTTGCTTTTTTGAGAAAAGGGGTGATGATGGCAGATCTGAGGGAGACGGGGACAGCATCTGAGGAGAAAGTAGTGTTAACAAAGTCAGCTAACATGGAAGCCAGAAAAGGAAGTTGGGTGGTCAGCAGTTTGATGGGAATAGGGTTAAGGGAGCAGGAAGTGGGTCTCATGGAGAGGATGAGCTCGGAAAGGTCATGAGGGAAGATCGCAGAGAAACTGGAGAATGATGTGAGGTCAGGACTAGGGCAGGGAGGGATCCTTAGAGGAAGTTTGGCCTTGTGGGCTAGGGGAAAGAAGGGAAGAGGCAGAGGCAGCCGAATGGATATTATTAAGTCAATATTAAGACCAGAAAGTAGTGCAGTTTCCCAGGGTCTGACTGCTAGGCCTCAGGAGTGGCCTGGCAGAGTGGATGCCCAACTTCAGACTGGACTAGAAGCTGTGGTATGCCTACTTCACGGCACTGAGTATTAGGACACTAAGACTCAGCACCATGGCACTGTCCTCGATTGGGTTGCATATATTTACTCAGGTCCTTTCATTTACATTTAATAAGATTCAGGGGCTGAAATTACCACTTTCTTCAGGAGCTGTGACTGCCTCAAAGAGGCGGCCACAGGTCGGTAAGGACTCACCACCCAGTAGTTGTGTTGTCACCGACATTTATGAAATTGCCTTTTGTTATATGTAAACTTGTATTTACACTGTACAGCCACCAGAGGGCTCATCCCCTGGAGTCCCAAGGGATCCCTTAATTCCTTGGGAGAACAGGTATTTAAGGAGGCCTAACAGGTTGGAGAGGCACTCTGGAGACTTGCAATAAAAGACTAAGGTCACACTTTACTTTCAGCTCAGTGTTCAGTCTGACTCTTTCTCCATACATAACAACTGGCGACGAGATACAGATAGCAAACCCAAAGATGGAGAGAGCAGTGGGCATCCTGGAGGAATTCTCGGAGGGAGATGATTGGGAAACTTTTGTGGAGCGACTCGACCAATACTTTGTGGCCAACGAGCTAGATGGGGAAGAGAACGCTGCCAAAGGAAGGGCAATCCTCCTCACCGTCTGTGGGGCACCAACGTATGGCCTCATGAAGAATCTG
Organism: Pristiophorus japonicus; assembly: GCF_044704955.1. Taxonomy (NCBI): domain Eukaryota; kingdom Metazoa; phylum Chordata; class Chondrichthyes; family Pristiophoridae; genus Pristiophorus; species Pristiophorus japonicus. The sequence goes on from NC_091984.1 coordinate 90,867,837, forward strand.
CTCACTCCAGCGAAACCCACGGAGAAATCGTATGACTATTTGTGCACACTGGTCCGAGAGCATTTGAACCCGAAGGAAAGCGTTCTGATGGCGAGGTACTGGTTCTACACCTACAAAAGGTCTGAAGGCCAGGAAGTGGCGAGGTATGACACCGAGCTAAAACGCCTTGCAGGACATTGCGAATTTGAAGGACATTTGGAGCACATGCTCAGAGACTTTTTCATACTAGGCATTGGCCACGAAACCATACGTCGCAAACTTTTGATTGTAGAGACCCCAACCTTGAGTAAGGCCACAGCGATAGCCCAGGTGTTCATTGCCACCAGTGACAATACAAAGCAGATCTCTCAGCACACAAGTACTGTGAACAAAGTGATGATGTTTTCAATCGTAACGTACAGGGCAGGTCACACATAACTGCAGCTGCACGTCCGCAGATGTCTCAGAGTCCACCATCAAGGGTGATGAATGCTAGGCCATTAACACCTTGTTGGCGCTACGGGGGTGATCATCGATTCTATTCATGCCGATTCAAAGGGTACGTTTGCAAGGGCTGTGGAACAATGGGATACCTCCAACGAGTGTGCAGACGAGCTGCAAATCCTGTTAAACCTGACAACCACCATGTTGCAGAGGAGGACAGATCCACGGAGGATCACGACGAACCAGAGCCTCAGACCGAGGAGGCAGAGATACATGGGGTGCACACATTCGCCACGAATTGTCCCCTAATAATGCTGAATGTTGAACTAAATGGACTCCCGGTATCAATGGAGCTGGACACGGGCGCGAGCAAAAAAACTTTCGAAAGATTGTGGCGCAACAAGGCCTCAAGACCAGTCTCAACTCCAGTTCACACGAAACTAAGAACTTACAGAAAAGAACTGATTCCTGTAATCAGCAGTGCTTCCGTAACGGCCTCCTATGATGAAGCGGTGCACAAATTACCACTCTGGGCGGTAACAGGCGATGGTCCCCGCTGCTCGGCAGGAGCTGGCTGAGAAAGATACGCTGGAACTGGGAAGACATCCGAGCGCTATCGCCCGCTGACGACACTTTGTGTGCCCAGGTCTTAAACAAATTTCCTTCGGTGTTCGAACCAGGCATCGGGAAATTCCAAGGAGCAAAAGTGCAGATCCACCTAATTCCGGGGGTGCGACCTATCCATCACAAGGTGAGAGCAGTACCGTACATGATGAGGGAAAGGATAGAGATCGAGCTAGACCGACTGCAAAGAGAGGGCATCATTTCACTGATCGAGTTCAACGAGTGGGCCAGTCCTATCGTCCCAGTCCTCAAGGGAGACGGCACCATCAGAATCTGTGGTGATTACAAAGTAACGATCAATCGTTTCTCCCTTCAGGACCAATACCCACTACCAAAGGCCGACGACCTCTTTGCAACACTGGCAGGAGGAAAGACGTTCACAAAGCTGGATCTGACTTCAGCCTACATGATGCAGGAACTGGAGGAATCATCGAAGGCCCTCACCTGCATCAACACGCACAAAGGTCTTTTTGTTTATAACAGATGCCCGTTTGGAATCCGATCAGCGGCGGCAATATTCCAGAGAAACATGGAAAGCTTACTGAAGTCGGTCCCGCACACCGTGGTCTTCCAGGACGACATTTGGTCACAGGTCAGAACACAGTCGAGCATCTGCAGCACCTGGAGGAGGTTCTTAGTCGACTCAACCGCGTGGGGCTCAGGTTAAAATGCTCGAAGTGGAGTTCTTGGGAAGGAGGATTGCGGTAGACGGCATCAGGCCCACCAACGCGAAGATGGAGGCAATCAAGAATGCACCGAGGCCACAGAACGTGACGAAGTTGCGGTAGTTTCTGGGACTCCTGAACTACTTTGGTAACTTCTTACCGGGTCTCAGCACACTGTTAGAACCACTGCATATCTTACAAAAAGGGGACGAATGGGTTTGGGGCAAAAGCCAAGAAAATGCCTTTATAAAAGCGAGAAAATTGTTATGCTCAAACAAATTGCTTTTGTTGTATGATCCATGTAAGCGTTTGGTACTATCATGTGATGCGTCGTCATGTGACATCGGGTGTGTATTGCAACAAGCTAATGATTTCGGGAAACTGCAACCGGTTGCTTATGCATCCAGGAGTCTGTCTAAGGCTGAGAGAGCCTACAGCATGATTGAGAAAGAAATGTTAGCTTGTGTCTATGGGGTAAAAAAAATGCATCACTACCTGTTTGGGCTAAAATTCGAATTGGAAACTGACCATAGCCACTTATATCCGTTTTCCGAGGGTAAAGGGATAAATACCAATGCATCAGCCCGCATCCAGAGATGGGTGCTCACATTGTCCGCATACAACTACGCCATCCGCCACAGGTCAGACAGAGAAAACTGCGCCGATGCTCTCAGTAGGCTGCCAATGCCCACCACGGGGGTGGAAATAGCGCAGTCCGCAGATCTAGCCATGGTTATGGAAGCATTTGAGAGTGAGCAATCACCAGTCACTGCCCGACAGATCAAAACCTGGATAAGCCAGGACCCCTTATTGTCTCTAGTCACAAGCTGTGTGCTTCACGGGAGCTGGTCCAGTGTCCTAGTGGAAATGCAGAAGAGATAAAGCCGTTTCAGTGGTGCAAAGATGAAATGTCTATACAGGCAGATTGCCTTCTGTGGGGCAATCGTGTAGTGGTCTCCAAGAAGGACAGAGACATCTTCATCAATGACCTCCACAGTACCCACCCAGGCATCGTAATGATGAAAGCGATAGCCAGATCCCACGTGTGGTGGCCCGGTATCGATGCGGACTTAAGAGTCCTGTGTTCACAGATGTAATATGTGCTCGCAGTTAAGCAATGTACCCAGGGAGGCGCCGCTAAGTTTATGGTCTTGGCCCTCCAAACCGTGGTCTAGGGTACACGTCGACTATGCAGGCCCGTTCTTGGGTAAAATGTTCCTTGTGGTTGTAGACGCATATTCCAAGTGGATTGAATGTGAGATGATGTAGGCTAGCATGTCCGCTGCCACGGCTGAGTTCAAAGAATTCATGACCCGTAACAGGATCAAACATGTCACATCTGCCCCGTTTAAACCAGCGTCCAATAGTCAGGCAGAGAGAGCAGTGCAAACCATCAAGCAAGGCTTGAAGAGGGTAACTGAAGGCTCACTGCAGACTCGCCTAGCCAGAGTCCTGCTTAGCTACCGCACGAGATCCCACTCGCTCACTGGGATCCCACCTGCTGAACTGTTCATGAAAAGAGCATTTAAGATAAGGCTCTCGTTAGTTCACCCTGATCTACATGAATAGGTAGAGAGCAGGCAGCTTCAACAAAGTGCATATCATGATAGCACAAATGTGTCACGCGAGATTGAAATCAATGATCCTGTATTTGTATTGAATTATGGACAAGGTCCCAAGTGGCTTCCCAGCACTGTCGTGGCCAAAGAGGGGAGCAGGGTTTTCGGGTCAAACTTTCAAATGGACTTATTCACCGGAAACACTTGGACCAAATCAAACTCAGATTAACGGACTATCCTGAGCAACCCACCTTGGACCCTACCTTTTTTGATCCCCCAACATACACACCAGTGGCAACCGGCACCACGGTCGACCACGAAGCAGAACCCATCATCCACAGCAGCCCAGCAGAGCCCAACACACCAGGAAGCCCAGCAAGGCCAGCTGCACAACAGCCCTGCGAGGGCCCAACAAATGATTCAACAATATGAGCCTTCACACCGAGACGATCAACCAGGGCAAGAAGGGCCCCAGATCGACTCACATTGTAAACAGCTACACTATTGACTTTGTGGGGTGGGGGAGTGTTGTTATATGTGTAAAATTGTATTTACTCTGTACAGCCACCAGAGGGATCATCCCCTGGAGTCCCAAGGCATCCCATAATCCCTTGGGAGCACAGGTATTTAAGGAGCCGTCACAGGTTGGAGAGGCACTCTGGAGACCTGTAATAAAAGACTACGGTCACACTTTACTTTGAGCTCAAAGTCTGACTCTTTCTCCATACATAACACCTTCCATTTGTTTTCCAGCAGTGATCGTCATCGCATTGCCTGTGTTGCCGCCCCGTCGGGCACAGGCCAACCACCCCACCGACCGATGGCGACCCCTTTCCGCCCTGCGTGGGAAATTGCCCCATGGGATCGGATTGGCCACCGCTCGGTGCCACCGTCAGACTTCCCCAGCGGGCAGCTCTGTGTGGCTTGCTGGCGCGTCCGCCCTTAAAGGGGAGGGTACTCTGCCACAACCATTATTTTACGTTAATTGTGACAATGGTGCCCACAGGTTTGGTCGGGCTGCTAACAGGCAGCCTGGCATCCCCTCTTGGCTGCCGGACCATTGGCCCGGCTAAAACCTTCCATGGTGGCCCACTGGGCTAAACTAAACTAACTGCAGAACTCGCAGCGGCCCTCCCCTTTAACTAAAGGGGAGGGACGTTGTGACAAGTCAGCGCGACGCGTCCGCATCGCGCTGACGTCATTAGCGCAGCGCTCCAAGGGCACTTACGCCCCAAACACCAGACTGACCGTGAAAAAAAAAATCAAAGTGCTGAATTTTGCTCTACTCTATAAGAGAAAAATCTTCCAAGATCGAAACTAGAAAATTACAATACAACAGCTCGGAGTTAGAATGCTGACAGAAAGACAAATGGTTTTCCTTACACCATCACCATCAAATGCAGCTCCAAAATCATAGCTTCCCGTTTGCATGGCCTGCACTAAGTCAGCAGCATATGTCAAGTTTGGATCAGGATGGTGGCCACCAAAGTCTTCAAGGGGTGTGCAGTTCACTGCTGAGTTCGCAGGAGACCCAAGCTCTTCACACAGAATCCTCTTAACGTAAGGGCCCATAACTATTAGAAAGAATCAAATGATTGAAATAAGCAAACATTCTGACGACAGATAAGTGCAGCTTATAGATAATAAAAAGATAATGGTAAATTTAATCAGCAGAAAAATATCCAAAGAATGATGTCCATACAACACCAGATTTAAACCTAAACAAAATATACTATCTCAGCAGCAGTTATTTATTTAATAATATTTATTTTTGAACATGCAAAATTCCCTATATGATTTGTGAGGTTTCTCATCCCCCAAATATCTCTTCTACAGATGCAGACTTGTACTGGAATATGGTATCACAAATGCTGAGCACCCTCCTGTTCAAAAGGCCACCTTCAGGTGTGAATCTTAGCTAGTGAGTGTTGGCTGACTAAGTGTCAGCCTTAGCTCAATTGAAGTACTCTCGTCTGATTCAGAAGGTTATTGATTCAAGCCCCACTCTAGAGCCTTGAGCACAGAGGCTCCGATGTTTACGGGGAGACGGGAGAGACTGGATGAGGACGAAAAAGGCCGAAGAGCCCAGCATGACTGGGGATGTAGAGGTCCTGTCAACGTTAACGGCAGGACCTCATTAATATCTCGTAGCTTCCCTTCCTGCCTGGCAGCCAGCCAAATGGACATGAGTAACACTGGCACCTATCGGGGGAGGTCAGCAATCGGGCGGGAAAGTGGGGTGGGGAAAAGAGGCCTGCGATCAGGAGGGCGAGGCTGGGGGGACGGGGAAGACTGCCAATCGGGGCTGGGGGATGCCGAAGGCTTCCTTGAGGGGCCTGGAGGGAGCACTCCTGCTCCTCCTAGCCCACAAGGAGTGCTGGAACAGCCACTTACTTTGATCAGCCGGCAGCTCCTGCCTTCCTTCCACTGCCAAGTTTCCCGACTCCTAGGAAACCTGTGAAGCAGCAGTTAACTTCAAAGCGGGCTCCTAATTGCACCATAGAAGCCCTATTTACATATGTTAATATGCATCCCTCCTCACCATGGCGGGTCAGTCGGATGCCACAATATCCGCCGGCGTAAAAATTACAGCGGGCACATATGTGGCAGGGCTGTGTTGCGCGCATTTTATTTTTTAAACCCACCCCCAGCCCTCTCTCGCTCGTCATGGGGGAGGGTTTAATAACGAGGCCTTAATCTTTCAGATGGGATTTTAAACCAAGGCCCAGTCTGCCCTGTCAGGTTGACATAAAAGATTGCATGGCACTTTGAGGAGCAGGGATTTCTCCCAACATCATTAAAAATACAGATTATCTGGTCATGTATCTCATTCCTTGCATCAAAGCACAAAATTGCCCACAGTTCAACACAAATTTGGTACAAAGTTGGAATCTCACACAGAAAGACCAGAAGAAAGGCAATTTTCAGAAATAGCAATATTAGACTGGTATAGTGGTTGGTTCTCTTTTGAAATTTGTGTCAAGACATGTTATTGCGGTAGGATAGATGGAGCTTTATTCAGTGTCTAACTGAAATAAGAATGCTTAATGTTGACACTGGCTGCAAAAAATGGATTCAGTGGTGGTAAAATTCAACTTTGATGGGAGCAAAATGGGCGCTAGTGGATCAGTTGCCAGTTATACACCCTGCCCGATTCTTCCTTTCCAAATGACAGAGCTGACCCCTTACAAGGATCAGGTCATATTGCTGATGGAGCGACACTTTGCTCTCACCATGGGAGATGACCAGATTGATGGCAAAGTGCAAGCATCAGATTAGGCACTGTGGCATTCCTATGAAGAAGAGACAGCCTGAAACTTCCACATCCTTCTCACTATTTTTAATCCCATGGAGGTTATGCTCACCCATTCTGTTTATGCCCTACTTTCCTGTAGATCCATCACAGAAATAGGGGAGGGAGGATGATGCAGACGATGATAATGATGATGCAAATGATAAGGGGGAGAAGACGATAAATTTCTTCAAGTCTCAACTGTAATGGTGATGACAATGATGATAAGGAAGAGGAGGGGTGTAGCGTATGCAAGCACTCTAATAACGACTCCACGAGGTAAGAGTATAGTACTTGAATGGTAGTGACCTAAGTCCTTTATTACAGCTCCTAGAGTGATGACACCAAGAGGTGTCGCTTTTATACTTGGTTACCTGCAGTGTACAGGTGACCCTTTGGTCTCCAGCAGCAGCACCCTCTGGTAGTACAAGTATAGTGTATACAGGGTGAAGGTACATTCAGTGGTCAGGTGTTACAGTACATACATTATCATGCATACATAACAACACCCGCCCCCCCCAAAGCCTTTCCTAAGTCCTTATTGCCATGACATGGAGACGTAATCAGTAGTGGACGGTGGAGGGTTGTGTGGGTGCCGGGTGTGATCCATGTGTTCGTGGCTGCACACATCCATTCCCCCCTTCCGCCCCCCCCCCCCGCCCCCATACATAGACCATGTGGGTGTCACTGTTGGAGGATTCCGCAGTGGTGGAGCAAGTACATGTTGTTATGGGTAAGGTACATACATTGTTGAATGGGTAGGTGGTGGCATTTAGTGGTGGGCAGGGCCACAGGATGGTGTGGTCTCCTTGTCCTCCATTGGTGGTGGAAGTCTGGTCGGGAAACCTGGAGGGTACTGGGCTCTTGCTCCCAGTGCTGGCCCTGGTGGCTGGGGGGGGAGGGGGGGTAGGGCCGATTTGGGGCAGATTGCCAGTGGTGGTGGCTGTGCTGCCCATTGATTGCTGGCCCTACAGTGGGTATGTTCCCACTGGGTGTGGGTGAACCCTTCCTGGAGCATCACATTGGTCCCGGAAGCACAGGCTACATGATTTGGTAGCCCACTGGACCTGGGTGTTTCCCACGTGGGGTTACCTTTGGCATTGTCAGTATATATGTAGAACCCGTTATAATTTCTCATTCTATCATTAGCATACATGATACATTGGTTCCGATCGCAACTAGCCGACTCGACATTGTTATATCTCTTTACACTTTCACATTTGTCACTTGCAACACTTTCTTGTGTGCTATCAGTATCTCTGTACAAGGTTACATTTGGATACCTGCCTTTTTGGTTACATTTGTCACGTTCGCATTACTGGCATCACTGTTCAACAGTACAAACTTGTCACTTAAATCACTTTTTGAAGCATTCGTTACATTTCTCCCATTAGCATTGCTGGCATCACCATTCAACAGTACATTTATATACCTGCATTCATTAATTACACTTTTATCTTTAATATCATTGGCATCACTGTGCCAAGAGTGGAACTGTCCCTTTAATTGTTTTGGGTTGCCGGTCTCCTTTAAGAGGGCCTTGCAATCTTTACCCCAATCCAGTTCGCCGCTCGGTAACACGTGTTTCTCCCTCACGCTGCCCTCTGTGGTCTGGTCGCGGCCATCTTAATTCCAGGTACTTCGCCTTGTGGTGCGGGCACCATCTTCTTTCTCTCCATGAGGTAGGCTGCGGTGATCCTTCTCTCCCCAGGTTCTGCCACGGACGCCGGGAATCTATCTTGTGCACTGATCTTCTTCCCTCGGAGTCCTGCCACCGGAGGCTGGAAGGTGAGGTCTGGTCGTTCAGGTTGGATCATCTCGCTGTTGAGTTGTGCAGCCTGCGTCATCGCCGCGCAGTCGAGTCGGACGGTAGGATTTTCAAGTGCTGCGATGGATCCAAGTTTGGGGTCATGTAGGATGTCAATCGCCGGGGCCCGGAGGCCTTCGTTACTCCGACAAATTTGGACTTGCTTCATCCAGCTTCTTCCCAGTAGCGTTGGACCATCACTGGCAACGATCCACAAGGGCAGTTTGTGCATCGCGTCGCCATGGGATACCTGGACCTCCATGCTGCCAACGACTGCGATGATGCCTTTTGTGTAGGTGAGCAGCTTTGCCTGGATTGGGCACATTTTGGGTTGTTTGGTGGGGTTGTCCCAGAGTTTCTCAAAGGCCGTCTGATTGATCAACGACTGGCTCGCCCCCGTGTCGATCTCTATCGAGACTGGAACCCCATTGATTTCTACTTCCATTTTCCACGGAGAACTCTCGGTGGAGCAGGTATATATTCCGTACTCCTCTTCCAGGGGCTGAGCAGCTTCATCTTCATCAGTACTGGAGCCCGGGTGATCAGCCAACTCTTCAGTGACTCAGTGAGTAAAACTACTTCTACACATTCGCTGAAGGTGACCTTTAGTGTTGCAGTCTTTGCAGGTATAGTCTTTGTATCGGCACTGGTGGGCCCTGTGGTTTCCTCCATAGCGCCAGCACGGGGCTAGCTGGTTGGCTACATGTGGCGGACTCAGGGTTGTGGGACTCAGGGCAGCAATCTTGTCTCTGAAAGTCGCCATTCGGTTCACTGTACTCGTCAGATTAGAGTCCTGGGTGTGAGTCATCTTTCTTTTGGAGTTGCAGACCGAAATCATGAATGCCTGGCTCACTTTGATTGCCTTCTGCAGGGTGACCGTAGTGTCCACAGAGAGCAGTTTATGGAGGACAAGGGGGAGGAGGACAGAAATTTCTCCACCTTGACTATGTTGGCAATGACATTGAGGAACAAGATGCTGAGGAAAATGTCACAAAGGAGAAAGATCCTGCCCCATGACACTCAATCTCATTCACTCTATCACCTGCTTTCTCACCCCCATGCAGCATCTCAGAAACTTTCGCCTGAATGTAATTTGTGGCACTGGGTGAATAGGCTGTTTCTGCTGTTATGGGGTTGAAATAAATTCCATCCCAGAATCTACCACTGAAAATGCCATTACACTGAAATAACATCGCAAAAACAGTTAGTAATTTCAGAGCCATAATTTAAACCTTTTAAAGTTTTTTTCTATTAATGTTGCTGATACAAGTGCAAGAGTTTATCTTGTTTAACTTCCACAAACAAGATGCTAAACGCTGCCCATGGCTCAGTAGGTAAACACAATGCAAAGTGTAGAACTGAGCCATACAGACCAAAAGGTTTATTGACCTATCTGTGCTGAGTCAGTTGGTCTTAACTGTGGGGGTCCATCGGGCCCGAGTTTGGTGAAACCTTAGGCCCGCCCATTTTTCGGCGCTCCCCAGGTGGTGCGTGCTCGCCCGCTATCGCTGGGGACAGTCGGGTGCGAGTTTCATCGCGCTTTTGTCAGCGGGACCGGGAGCAGCAGGCAGTAGGAGTCGCCGGACGGTAGCAGGCGATAGCAGCAATGGAGGCTAGGTGCAGGCCTCTCGAATCGGGAAACATTGGAGGCCGTGAACCGCGCATGCGCGAGATTTGAAATTTTTTTTTTAGTTCTTTTTGCCTGATGACATCACCTTTCCTGCGATAGGGGCTGAGGGTCAGCTGCGCATGCGCATAAAATCTCATTACTCCTATTATTTTGGAGCAACTAGTTTAGAATGGAGTATCTTTGAAATTGCAATTCTCGGCCTTTAGTTTGCTCCAGATCTAGTGAGTTAGAACAGTTTCATTTTAGAACAGATTTTTTTTTCAAAAAAGGGGTGTGTCCTGCCGCTTACGCCTGTTTTGCAAGTTTAGGCAGCGAAAACTTACTCCAAACTAACTTAGAATGGAGTAAGTGTAGATTTTTGTTCGCTCAGAAAAACCTTGCCTACACTTGGAAATCAGGCGTATGGAATGAAAGATCGGGGCGGGGGGGGGTGGGAGGAGGTGGTTTTACAAACATTAAACACTTCACTTTAACAAATAAAGAGCCATCAATAATAAATGATAAATAAATCAATAAATAAACCAATAAATCAGTCCAAATAAATTAAAAAATAAAACATTAAAAAAAAATTAAAAATCATTCAATAAATAAAAAGTTATTTCTACTCACCTACTGTAGCACGAGGAAGATGATGATGATGGGGGGGGGGAAGAGAAGAAGATGGGGGGGGAAAGAGAAGAAGATGGGAGGAAAGAGAAGAAGATGGGGGGGGGAAAGAGAAGAAGATGGGGGGGGAAAGAGAAGAAGATGGGGGGGAAGAGAAGAAGATGGGGGGGGAAGAGAAGAAGATGGGGGGGAAGAGAAGAAGATGGGGGGAAAGAGAAGAAGATGGGGGGGAAAGAGAAGAAGATGGGGGGGGAAGAGAAGAAGATGGGGGGGAAGAGAAGAAGATGGGGGGAAAGAGAAGAAGATGGGGGGAAAGAGAAGAAGATGGGGGGGGGAAAGAGAAGAAGATGGGGGGGAAGAGAAGAAGATGGGGGGGGAAGAGAAGAAGATGGGGGGGGAAGAGAAGAAGATGGGGGGGGGAAGAGAAGAAGATGGGGGGGGAGAGAAGAAGATGGGGGGGAAGAGAAGAAGATGGGGGGGAAGAGAAGAAGATGGGGGGGGAAGAGAAGAAGATGGGGGGGAAAGAGAAGAAGATGGGGGGGAAAGAGAAGATGGGGGGGAAAGAGAAGATGGGGGGGGAAGAGAAGTAGATGGGGGGGAGAGAAGTAGATGGGGGGGAGAGAAGTAGATGGGGGGGAGAGAAGTAGATGGGGGGGAGAGAAGTAGATGGGGGGGAGAGAAGTAGATGGGGGGGAGAGAAGTAGATGGGGGGGAGAGAAGTAGATGGGGGGAGAGAAGTAGATGGGGGGGAAAGAAGTAGATGGGGGAGGAGAGAAGTAGATGGGGGGGAGAGAAGTAGATGGGGGGGAGAGAAGTAGATGGGGGAGAGAAGAAGATGGGGGTGAAGAAGTAGATGGGGGGGAAGAAGTAGATGGGGGGGGGAAGAGAAGATGGGGAGGAAGAAGAGAAGTAAGTGGGGGGGAAGAAGAGAAGAAGATGGGGGGAAGAGAAGATGATGGGGGGGAAGAGAAGAAGATGGGGGGAGGGAAGATGGGGGGAAGAGAAGAAGATGGGGGGGAAGAGAAGAAGATGGGGGGGAAGAGAAGTAGATGGTGGGGGAAGAGAAGTAGATGGGGGGGGGAGAGAAGTAGATGGGGGGGGAAGAGAAGTAGATGGGGGGGGAAGAGAAGTAGATGGGGGGGGAAGAGAAGTAGATGGGGGGGAGAGAAGTAGATGGGGGGAGAGAGAGAAGTAGATGGGGGGGAGAGAAGTAGATGGGGGGGGGAAAGAGAAGTAGGTGGGGGGGAAGAAGAGAAGATGGGGTGAGAGAAGAGAAGATGGGGGGAGAGAAGAGAAGATGGGGGGAAGAAGAGAAGATGGGGGGAAGAAGAGAAGATGGGGGGAGAGAAGAGAAGATGGGGAAGAGAAGAAGATGGGGGGGAGAGAAGATGGGGGGGAGAGAAGAAGATGGGGGGGGAGAGAAGAAGATGGGGGGAGAAGAAGATGGGGGGAGAAGATGATGGGGGGAGAAGATGATGGGGGGAGAAGATGATGGGGGGAGAAGATGATGGGGGGAGAAGATGATGGGGGGAGAAGATGATGGGGGGAGAAGATGATGGGGGGAGAAGATGATGGGGGGGAGAAGATGATGGGGGGGAGAAGATGATGGGGGGGAGAAGATGATGGGGGGAGAAGATGATGGAGGGGAGAAGATGATGGAGGGGAGAAGATGATGGGGGGGGGAGAAGAAGATGGGGGGGAGAAGAAGATGGGGGGGAGAAGAAGATGGGGGGGGGGAAGTGAAGAAGATGGGCAGGAAGAGAAGAAGATGGGGGGAGCGGAGGAGAAGAGCAGTAGATGTGGGGAGGGGAGGAGAAGAGAGAAGATTAAGAAAGCAAATGGCATGTTGGCCTTCATAGCGAGGGGATTTGAGTACAGAGGCAGGGAGGTGTTACTACAGTTGTACAGGGCCTTAGTGAGGCCACACCTGGAGTATTGTGTACAGTTTTGGTCTCCTAACCTGAGGAAGGACATTCTTGCTATTGAGGGAGTGCAGCGAAGGTTCACCAGACTGATTCCCGGGATGGCGGGACTGACCTATCAAGAAAGACTGGATCAACTGGGCTTGTATTCACTGGAGTTCAGAAGAATGAGAGGGGACCTCATAGAAACATTTAAAATTCTGATGGGTTTAGACAGGTTAGATGCAGGAAGAATGTTCCCAATGTTGAGGAAGTCCAGAACCAGGGGACACAGTCTAAGGATAAGGGGTAAGCCATTTAGGACCGAGATGAGGAGAAACTTCTTCACCCAGAGAGTGGTGAACCTGTGGAATTCTCTACCACAGAAAGTTGTTGAGGCCAATTCACTAAATATATTCAAAAAGGTGAAGTCCTTACTACTAGGGGGATCAAGGGGTATGGCGAGAAAGCAGGAATGGGGTACTGAAGTTGCATGTTCAGCCATGAACTAATTGAATGGCGGTGCATACTAGAAGAGCCGAATGGCCTACTCCTGCACCTATTTTCTATGTTTCTATGTTTCTAAGATGGGGGGGGGGGGGGAGAAGAGATGATGATGGGGGGGGAGGGGAGTAGAAGAGAGAAGATGGGAGGGGAGAAGAGAAGATGGGGGGAGGGAGAAGTGAAGAAGAGAAGATGATGTGGGGGCGGCGGAAAGAGAGAGAGAAGACGATGATGCCGGGCCCCGCCGAGGAGGTCGGGCAGGGCCTGCAAGCAGCCGATGCCGGGCTGCCGACATCTCTTCAGGCGGGGCCCGCCCCAGCGAGATGTGGGCGGGCGGGCCCCGCCACCGACGAAGAAGCCAGGCCCCGCCGAGGACTTCGGGCGGAGCCTGCACGCAGCCGATGCCAGGCCGCTGCCGTCGTCGACTCTTTGGGCGGCGCCCGCCCCCAGCGAGAGGCCGGGCGGGCAGGCCCTGCCGCCGAGGTAAGATGTGCCGGCCACTAGGCCGGGGATAGGGACAACGTCCCTTCGGCCTGGGATAGGGTCGTCGCCCTGGATACAGGACGCTGGGAGCTACTGCACACACGCGCAGCTGCCGGCACTGTTTTCAGCGCAGTGCTGTAGCTCCGCCCCCAGCAGCTCCTGCTCCGCCGAGATGGAAATGGGCCTCCAGATATCGGAGAATCGCAAGGTAAGTATTCGCCGCAATTTTTGTTCTATAAAATTAGGCGGGCCTCTCCGATGTGCGCTGTTCCAGCGGGCGGCCGAAACTTGACCCCTATGTGTGGTGATGTAACGATGGTAGTCCTTGAAAGAAGAATGTGAAACATCACGGTACTCATGTCAGCATGACCAACCCCACACCCCTGCTAAGTACTTAAATGTTGTCCTGTACTTGCAGATGGTGAATCGTACAGCAGCAACCTTTGCACCCCAACAACCTCTGGCACACAAAGGCAGTGTCGAACACCAACACCATCCATCTCGATATCATCAGGAACCGCCACAGTAGTTCCTTCTGCCACCCCACCCCCCCGCCCTTCCCCAGGATCCCCCATATCCACCTCCGCAACCCATAGAGACAAAGACCAGGAGGAAGAGGAGGGAAAAGGCACAGTATTTGTCCCACTTGAGATCGAGGAAGTGGAAGAGGACAACGCTACCCTCCTGACGTGTGCCACCTGTACGCACAATTTCGGTCTCGGGGTCCGAGTTTTTGGCCTTCGAATCGGACAAAGCGGTATCAAGTGTTGGGAGGCGCAGCAGCCGTGCCTGTAAAGCCACCAAGCTGCATCCACCCAGGATGATGCATAAGCAGATGACTATGCAGGACAGGTGGCAGCAATGCAGGAAATGGTGCAGCTGTCGAGGACGAGCGCCGACCTAGGTTGAGATCTGCTCCAGGCCATGGCTGGGATAGCTGCTAGCATCGCCACCTTTGCAGAGCAGCATACTGCCAGTATGTCGCGGCTGATCAGTGCGGTGGAGCGAACCAATGACTCTGTCGATGCCATGCGGCAATCGATGCTCTCGGGCCATGTCATGGAACCCTCCGATGTCATACCAGCGACGCCAACAGAACCCGAGGATCCAGAGATGCCAATGGCTTCCATCTCACCGCCTACATTCTCTCCACGACGAACACAACAGTAGCGCTCCAGCTGCCCTCCTGCACACGTGCTGGCACAGACGCGGTGAGGGGCAGGAGTGCGGGTCAGCGTGGGGATGGTCAACCCATGAAGAGGGCAATGGGCCTCACTTCAAGAGGGGAAAGAGAGGTGGTGGGAGTGGGTAGAGGGTTGGGTGTTGATCTTGGTGATGTTTGTGTATCTTGTTCATGATGTTGATGTTTCAGATGGTTCCTTTTGATGGTTAATTTACTGATTTTTGAAATAATGTAAAATATTTTGCTTCATGTGTTTGAATGTTCTGCCACTTTTGAATACTGTACAATTCAATACAGAAACATTTTTGAACAACTCTTGGTCAGTGTTTCACTTTTAGATAATAAAAGCTACGTGCTGAGAAACATACAAATGTCCTTCAAATGCACTGCTGTCTGAGCAAGATCTTGCCGCACATATACAATTCGACTCTTTAATGGGTCCTGACATCACGTTATTTAGCTACGACAAGTAAGGGTCAGCAATGCAGGACGGGTGCTATTGAATGACAGATAGTTGTAGAACTTGGAGGTCAGACATTATGGCTGGCGTTTAAGTCTACATTTTTTGAGGTGCCACATCGCCGAACCCCGCCCCTAACATTACATGTTATTCAGTCACATTATACCAGTCGATTATATATATATTTCCATCTTCTGTAGTTGAGCTCATGTTGTTGTAAGGATCACATCCTGCCACCTAAGAGAAACTTACAGGATTTCATTATTGCCTATATACTTTGACATGAGCTCATAGCATCTGTTGATTCCCATTGTGTCACTAAATCTGTTCTGTCTGCAATGATGTCAAGACCCTTGGAGCACAAGTAAATGGAGCCTTTACTATATTTCGCCCTCATTTCCGCTTTCTATCCCACACCTGCCCTTCAACGGAGCACTTTTCACTTAAATCTGTAAGCTCTTTCTGAGCAGTTTCAATTCCATCTGTAAACTCTTTGAGGGTCTAATAATGCTGCAGCATATATATCTGAGCCGGGATGTGCAGCACAGGACCGCTCTGCGCCATTGTCCCGACCATCCGACTTACAGCCAGGTAAGATCACCTTTTTCCCAACGGTCTTTCTGGCGGGTGGAAGCAGGATCTTAGAGGATCCTAACTACCAAACTTCCTTTTTTGGAGACTTCGGCATAGGCGGGCAGTATGAACTACCGCCGGCGGTACTTCCCAGATGAAACTCCCACCAGGCGGTAGTTGGGTGGTAGATCGGCGGTCCCCGAGGAGTTTCCTCAAAAATGTCTTTTTGGGTGGTACCTCGGCGGCTGTGGGCGGTAGTGGGTGGTAGATTGACCAAACTCAGGCCCATAGAATGGTTGCAGAAGGCGGCCATTCGGTCCATCGTGCCCGTGCCAGTTCTCTGCAAGAGCACCTCAGCTAGTCCCACTCCCGCACCCTTTCCCCGTAGCTCTGCAAAAAAAATTCTTTCAGGTACTTATTCAACTCTCTTTGGAAAGCCATGACTGAGTCTGCCTTCATCACTCATTCAGGCAGTGCACTCCAGATCCTAACCACTCGCTGTGTAAAAAGTTGTTTCTTATGTCGTCTTTGGTTCTTTTGCCAATCACCTTAAATCTGTGTCCTCTGGTTCTCGACCCTTCTGTCAATGGGAACAGCTTCTCTATATCTACTCTGTCCAGACCCCTCATGGTCCTATAATTCACCCCAGCACTCGTCGACTAAGGGGAAATAATCGTGGTGGGATTCTGAGGATCAAGGTTAGAGAGTATAAAGGGCATCTATGCTGATGGAATTGATGGCAGGTGAAGTAGAGATGGCAGAAGTGATCTGTCAATGGTGAGAGAGGTAATGAAGTCAGACTGGATGGAGACTTGTGCAAAGACTTGCAGCATGATGAATCTGTTGTGGAAATGCAGTGTGGAAGACTTGGTGGCTAAGAAAAGATATCTCTGTAAGGTGGCCGCTTCTACTGTACATTTGAAGCAGTCAACTCATCAGCTGATTCAATGGCCACTAACCTCCCGCCTCAGTTTCACAGACAAGATCTAGGCACAGTGGGAAACTGGTGGGTGACTTGTCAAATCCAAAAAGCTGGGGGAAAACAATGGATTTTGTAAACAAGCCCCTAATGATTTTAATTGCTTCCCCCGCCACTGCCTGTTGAGTCTGCTTAGCACTGGCAGACCCGACATCGGGAAAGTCCAGTGTGCATGTTTTGACGGAGGGTTCCTGACCCATTTTCAATCATTTTAAATTTAACAGTTGATCTGTCACCCCATCCCGTCCACTGACTGCCAGCAAAATTCCGGCCAGACTATTAGACTCAGCTGTGATATCACAGTTAAATATTATTTAGATTCATAAATAAACATAGACCAGAGGGGAGCTAGCTACTGAACATCTGTACCACCACTGCATTGGCTTTTCAGCCTAGATGTGGCATCTGAGAGGTGATTTTACAGAATTACTTAGGATATTTAGGAGAATGGAAAAAGGTCAATCCTTTTACTTTATTAAATTATTTTAAATTAAGCTGCAAGAATAGGACAAGGAAACAGAGGTTCAAACTAATAAAAGGTAAATTAGGGACTGATATTAGCAAATGTTTCACAAAAGAGTGATCCACAGAATGGACTCCCAGATGGAGGTGAAAACTCGAGAAGCTGCAATGAGGGAAGTTTAGGGTCTTTCTGGAAGTGTGCCGGACGCCACATTAACTTTTAGTCATCCAGGGTACATGCTTGGAACAGGTGTTATGCTCCTTAAATATACAAATTGGGGTCCTACGCCAGTTGGAGAACCTCGAATGCCAAATTCAGGTAGAAATGGGCAGAGCACACGCTGAACATGCTCCATCTAACCCTCAAGTGGAGTGGGGGCGGGAAAAGAGATAAAGTTGGAAAAAATAGATTAACTAAAGTTAGAAATAAAATCCTACATTGTAAGTACTATAATTGCTAAATAATAACGAGCTGTAATTAGTATTTTGCACTTTTGGAACCTTTTATCAAAATTAGATATGCAGAACAGTGCTTCTTAAACTGAAGACACATAATGAGCTGCTTCACAAATCCTGTTCATTCTTCATTGGGACAGGGATATTTGTCATCATATACAGAGCAGCTATATTCCCATTCAGCATTCTTCACACATTTAGCAGCACTTAATAACATGACACCTACTTTGCAGCAGCTGTCATCAGTTAATATTACGATGGTCAAAAGCTTGAAACAGCTGAGTGGGCAGTTTGGGAATCAGAAATGGGAAGGGCATGCTCATAGTCAGCAACTCCATCTTGATGAAGGATCCACTGATGAAGGGGCCATTGGTACAGAGCTTTTATACCAGAACAGATTGCACCACAGAAGCTGTGAGCAACTGCCTCATGTTACTGACAGTTTAGGTCACATCTCCTGAATGTCTTGACAGCATGGGGCCGAAATTCGGGGTCCGGATAAGGCCCGTTACCGCCGTATTGCGGCGGAATCGAGTGGCCACCGCGTTGCAGTCGATTGGCCGTCCTGACCCAAATTCACCTCGGGGACTTTTCAGCCTGTCCCCACTTCCGCCCCGCTGCTGCCGACCGCGGCAAGCGCGCACCGCCAATCTCCCGCACCTCCAGCACACTCCGCCCCAAATTTACCTGCAAAAATCTTTGCTCTGTCGCACAGTGCCGACAGCTTTTTCAGTCGGTGTACTTTGTTGTGTGTGTGCGCGCACAGCAGCACGGCAGCCCTTCAAGGGGAGGGTGCACTGCCGAGGTCGCCATGTTTTTATTTTTGCCGGCCAACTTCCCGATTGTCAGCCAATTATTGCCCCGGGTTCAGCCGGCCCGCCAACAGGCAGCCTGGCACCCACTCTTGGGTGCCAGGCCGCTGGCCCGGCCAAAACCCTCCCTGATGGCCCAGTGGCCGAACCTACAGAATCGCTGATTCTTTCCCCTTTAAATGAGGGGAGAGACGTGGTGACACACACACGCACTGGCATCATCACTGCTCTGCCGCTGAGTGACAGCGGCAGAGACTCATTCCTGCCCCAATGTCTGCCCTTCACCAGGACTTACCGCTGCATTTCTGCCCCCATTATGAACGACTTCCGGTCTTGTCGAAAAAACATAAAGACCTGACTATCGATCAGGAGGCGACCTCTTCCCATGCAGCGGTAAAACCAGGTAAGAAATCGTAGGTGCGCCAGGTTTCTGGAGTTAGAAAGGGAGTGAGGGAGGGAGTTAGAGAGGGAGGGAGAGAGAGAGCGCATTTACACTACGGGGTAGAAATTGCCCTCCACCGAAAACGGGGCGCACCTACCCTGTTTAAAGCATTCCGGCCACCACAATGGATGCGCTGGCCTACCTGGCAAAATTAATCTCCTCTGGGTTTTGTTTCCAGCGGGGCGGAAGTGGATCATTATGGGGGCAGAAGTGGGAGCGGAACGCAGTGGCCGTCAATAACGGGGCGGAACAGAGTGTCCGCAGTTGTCAGTCATCAGCGCTGCGCTGATGACATCATCACACTTGCGCGTCACAACGTCTCTCTTCTTCAGTTAAAGGGGAGAGCCTGTGAACTCTGCAGCCACTTCAGTGGCAAACACTGGGCCACCAGGGAGGGTTTAGGCCGGGCCGAAGATAAGAGAAACACATTAGAGGAGGCACAAGGCTGCCTGTTGGGGCATAATTGTCGGGCTGACCTGGCAGTCGATCGACAACAAAAATGAACGTGGCAGCCTTGGCAGTGCAACCTCCCCTTTAAGGTCTTCCGTGCCGCCATTTCACACAGAGTGTACCGACAGCAAAAGCTGTCGGGGGCACTGGCCAGCGGCAGGATTGTTCCTGCGAGGCAATTTCGGGTAAGGGGCAACTTTGTGAGAGGGTCCCCGCCAGATGGTAAGGGGTCGGCGCGCGCACGTCACGGACACCACTCCGCTCCTGAGGACAGGCAATTTCTAAAATGGCGGTCCTGCCACGGAGAATCGGCGGCCATTCCGTGCCGCCCCATGGCCGCTGCTTTCGGCCGGTCAGGGGCCTTATCGAAAGGGGCAATTTCGGCCCCTACATGTTTAGTTTCCACCAGCACTAAACGTATTGCATGAATCAGTTGCTAAGGCCTGAATTAAGAATCTCCTTCATAAGAGTCTTACTTAGCTTTGCCCCAGTGTCAAGTCAGGCTCTGGATTTTGTCTACATTTACACTATAACTACATCTTTCCAGTGATTTTTTTCAAAGTGACAGACATAAAGAGGTAGAGGTACCACCAGCAAGACAGTAAATGAAAAGAAGTTAGGGATGTCCAGAAATGCACATTTCTAGCAGCTGTCACTGAAATAACAACCGGGGTAGGAACTCAGCTTTTCCCCTTCCTAGCCCAGGAATGCCGAGGCCAAGTGTAGTCACTGGGGAGGCAGTAGGGAGACTGATTTGGCAGAGACCTGAATAAACCTGCAACCTTCCCATTTCATATATTAAGTATACACCTGTCTGTAAAATATATGATGTCAACTGATGTACAACTGATGTCAATAGGTTGCAAGTAGGATATAATATAGGTAGTAATGTATACATTATATATACAGTCATTGTAGATCACATTGCTTTATGTTAGCAACAGTCCACCCTTGAGAGTTTAAATCTGTTATGTGACTGACAAACTGGATGGACAAGTCTACTTTGTAGTGCTTTAATTTGTGCTGCTTCATTCAAAGAGATGAACACTACATGCACACCATGCAAAGACTGAATTTGATGATTGCAACATATACAGTTCTTGTATCATTGAAGACAACCTCCAATGTGTCTCTCTTATCCCTGTTTCACATGTAGAAACACAGATCAAAAAATTTTCCAACACAATGGATGAAAGTTGTTTTCCAATTATGCAGACAAGTTAAACATTTATTGTTTAGACACTGGTAAAAATAATTAGCCATCCTTCAACTAGGTTCCTTTTTAATAAAAAGTTGAAACTGTACACTGCTTTTAAAAACCCAGCATTAAAATTAACTCTTTTTCCAAATCCTTTTTCTGTAGAAAATGGTCAAAATATTCTGAAACGTGACACAGACCCACTTGGCCACAGTGCACTGTAAAGGGTTACTTGTGCAGCTATTCATTATAGAGGGTGAACAGTGAGGAGGTGCCCATGAAACTCAAGAAAAGGGACAATGGTCTGTTAACTACCCTGCCCTTCTCAGGTCCTTGACTTATTTTCCCAATGCTGGTCTGCAGTCCTGGGGATGGAATAGATGACAGGTAGTGCTGTTAACACCTGGCATGCCAGACACTTTTCCAAAGGTTTCCTCCCATGGGCTCCCAACAGTCTTTCTCTCCTTAGCTGCATTTAATCCAGGAGTGTCTGAAGGTCAATCTCATTGTAATTTTGGCCTTTTCTTTCCTGTCCCATTCCAATACCCTGATCCCTTCTTTGGGTGCTTCTGTTTGTTCCTCCAATTGAAAGCATTCTTTAAAAGTGCCACAAAAGTCATACGATCTATCCAATCTACCTACCCGACAGTCAACTCACTACACACCTGTTGCTGCAATCTTTAGCCATTCATGGCTTTTTAAAAAGTTGAACTCCTAATTTTCAAGCTCGGCTTAGCATCACAACATTGGAGCAATGGCCTCAGGGCCATTGTATTCAAAAAACAAAAAACGACAGATGGTGGAAATATGAAACAAGAACAAAATGTTGGAAACCCTCAGCAGGTCTATCAGTATCTGTGGAGGAAACAGGCAAGTAAGGTCAGGTGTTCCCCTTCGTTAGAACATTAACTTATTTGTTTCATCCACAACCTGATGAGTGTTTCCAGCATTTTCTGTACGGGTAATATTATATTGTCTAATTTTAAAAGATTTCATCCCACTCCCCATACACACAACATTATGAACACAACTGTTGGCAGATCTATTATCCAGATCAAAGTCATGCATGCAAATTTCTTTAATGGCTTCAGGTCTTTTCTCGCACCATGTAAATGAACAGTTATGAAAATAAAGATGTTTACACAGCCTACGACAGGATGTCACTATTTTTCAACTCATAAATAGAATATTTTCCATCTGGAAAGTTATCCCTGCCTGATTAAGAATAACTGGTAAATCATATGTCCCAAAGCAAAGGCATTTAGCATCATGAGGAATTATCAGTTACATTAGACCAACAAGGAACACGTCCCCTTTTCAATTCTGAATACAGGTGGATTTTATAACATATCAGCTCAAAGATTAAATGCTACAGCATGGTCACCACATGCTGCAAGAAACAGCTCTATGTCGTGTCCTGTTGCCAAACTGGTTTACGATTTCCACCATCCGCAGTATTTCACTTTTGTTTACTTCGCTTTTGCATTCTTCAATAGACAATAGTTGTGTGAAGTAACAATGTTATAATATAGGAAATAACCTAAAGAGCAGGAGGTTTCGAAATTGGGCATTACCTAGGAAACTGATCAGCATCCCAAAAACATAATGCAGTATCTGGCTTAATTGAACAGGCAGTTGCAGCAGTTTGAACATCGACAGTTAAAGGAGCACTATCTTCACAAAGAAGTGTTCGGCAAGCCATTGTTTATTTGTTTGCGAAGAATCCAACGATGTAAATGATACTGAAATGCATTATGACATATTTAACGTTATTGTGATTTATGGCTCAGCTGCCGAAAGCAAAATTGCCAAGCATCTTTTCGTGAAGAAGATGCACATTTGACATTTAGTTTATATAAAGAAAACGTTTAAATATTTTCTAATGTTAACTCCTCTAGTTATCATATTGCAGTTCATACCTCCATGCATGGCATCCAATCTGATCTTCAACTGATCTGTACCAGAAAGTAGCTCCTTCAAGGCACTAAAATCGAAGATGTTCCGTAGCATGTTAGTGTAGGCCTCCACTGAATCCACAATCTCCACTGGAAAACAATCACACAGTGCTTATAGGTACTAGTCTGGCATTCAGTTTTAATGTAGTTAACAGCTCACACAGCAGAAACTCAGAAATCAGCCGAATTTAAACACATTTTGAGTCAAGGACCAGTAACTTCACAAAGGTAGATATTAAACAGAAAAATACAGGAACCTGCCCTAACTTCCAAGGGAAAATATTATGAGGGTGCAGACTCAACGAACTAGTCAATGATTGGAAACACTAAAGAGAAGGACAAACTGATTCCTTGCGTTAGAGTACTGCGTTATAAGGAAAGCTTAGAAAAACATGACACTTTTCATCTTTGGAATGAGGTGAATAATAAGGACCCTTATAGGGTTTTACATGATACAGAATGGAATGAACGAAAAATTAAACAACTACAGAACAAGGGGACATACGTCCAAACCAGTGAAAGGCAAGTTCACGACTGATGTGCAAGTAGTTTTGCACATAATTGTGATCAATAACTGGAATGTTCTTCCACATAATGTAATGGAGGCAAAAACTTGAGTCATCCAAGATGCAATTAGGTGCAGTGATTGCACAGGGGCAGGAAGGCGACCAAAAAAGTTATAGGTTCCTATGGAAAGATGAGTTAGTTCAGCCGAATGACCTCCCTCACCTGCATTGAATTGAATCTTATGAAACTCATTTTATCTTCACAACCAGGAAAATGGATTGCCTCTCAGATATGACTGGATTCAAACACAGGTCCCAAAGAATAAAGGACAGCGGTACCCTACTGCAAGACCCGGTCTCCCGCAGTGTTCCTTTCAGAGGAGTACGAGTGCATCATGGACTCCTTGTTACCTTCTGACTTAGTACCAATCCATGCTGAACTGATGGGTGGTAAATTCTTATGATGAAAAAAGATGGATTCAGGGCTTTATCCATTTCTCCACTCTAAAGTGGAGTATCTCTGCTAACCTGAAATAGCCTCATGTGCCAACATTGCGGAGAAGAAATTCATCACACTGGGGGCAAATCATAACCCATTTAGATCACAGAACCACCAATGGAAGTAGATCTGTAACTCCATAGATGTCATATCTGCCTAATTTATTTTGCAAGGTGTATAGTGACTTTGCTAGTTTGGACTTGTGGACTTCCTCTGATCAATTAACTTCCTTTTTCTTCAATCCATTTTTGTGTTGATTTTTTTTTTAAACATCTCTGTATAAACAAACCATGAAAGCTACTAACATCACCAGATTGGAGGACCTGCTGAGCTCAATGACTGGATTAAGTTACAGACATTGGACTCAATTTTCCCCAGTGCTGTTTTTTGGCGCATTGCAAGAGTTTTTTTTTTGGTCCAGACTACTCCAAAAAAATAACTAGCAAGTTTCCCCGTTCTAATTTTTGAAATTGGCGTCGAGCAGCCTGTCCTTTAGCTTCAGGAGGGGATGGAGCCTAATGTCTGCGCTAAAAAAACAATGCCCCCCCGTCCCCGTCTGCGCATGTGACAAAAATAAAATTATGTTTTGACGTGACGGCTATGCACACGCAAGCCCAGTACAGCTACCGGGTCTGCATTTGGCCATTTTTAAAGAGCCAGTTGTGTGTGAGTGCTTTAATTCTCAATGGAAAAATCGGAGCTGCAATACAATATGCACGCAGCTCAAGGACCAAGAATTTCTCACAGGATGAAGTGGAGGCACTGGTTTCGGTAATTGAGGCCAGATGGCACAAGCTGGACACCAGCAGAGGTCACATAAAAGTTTCACCAAAAGAAATGAAGAAACGCTGGAACCAACTTGCAGAAGATTACTGTGTAATCAATGGTGACAACCTCAAAGTCTGGAGGCCAGTGCAAAAAGTGGCAGGACCTTGGTCAAGTTGTTACTGTAAGTAATATTTTTATTTATTCAATAGAATTCCAACTGTAAATGTGACCAGCTGTATATGTCCCACCTAGCAGAAAGACACCCTCTCTAAAATGTTACATTTTCATTTTTGCAGAGGAAGGTGACAGACAGTAAAAAGGGAAAGAACACAATCAAGAGGAGGCCCGGCAAATCTGCACCCACTGACATCCTTGGAAGACAGGGTTGCTGCTTTGATGGGTCCTGCCTGGAGAAAAGCAACCATCACTGCACAAGTTGGGCCCACACTCGACGGAGACGGTAAGTCCTGCAAATTCCACAGTCTGGCTTTGCTAAATGTTAAGTACTGCGCGGCTAGCCGTGCTTCGGTTCTTGGGGATGTCTCCATCAGTTACGCTTTGGTTGATGCAATGTGCTATCATTCATTGTGGTCCTTCAAATCAGCCTGCTGCCTGCGCTGTGTGAGCCTACTCATAGAAACAGAAAATAGGAGCAGGAGTAGGCCATTCGACCCTTTGAGCCTGCATCACCATTTAATAAGATCATGGCTGATCATTCACCTTAGTACCCCTTTCCTGCTTTCCTTCCATACCCCTTGATCCCTTTAGTCGTAAGGGCCATATCCAACTCCCTCTTCAATATACCTAACGAACTGGCCTCAACAACTCTTTGCAGAAGAGAATTCCACAGGTTAACAACTCTCTGAGCGAAGAAGTTTTTCCTCATCTCGGTCCTAAATGGCTTACCCCTTATCCTTAGACTGTGACCCCTGGTTCTGGACTCCCCCAGCATTGGGAACATTCTTCCTGCATCTAACCTGTCCAATCCCATCAGAATTTCTATGAGATCCCCTCTCATTCTTCTAAACTCCAGTGAATACAGGCCCAGTTGATCCAGTCTCTCCTCATATGTCAGTCCTGCCAACCCGGGAATCAGTCTGGTGAACCTTCGCTGCACTCACTCAATAGAAACAATGTCCTTCCTCAGATTAGAAGAACAAAACTGAACACAATATTCCAGGTGAGGCCTCACCAAGGCCCTGTACAGCGGCAGCAAGACCTCCCTGCTCTTATACTCAAATCCCCTAGCTATGAAGGCCAACATGCCATTTGCCTTCTTCACCGCCTGCTGCACCTGCATGCCAACCTTCAATGACTGATGTACCATGATACCCAGGTCTCGTTGCACCTCCCCTTTTCCTAATCTGCCGCCATTCAGATAATATTCTGCCTTTGTGTTTTTGCCACCAAAGTGGATAACCTCACATTTATCCACATTATACTGCATCTGCCATGCATTTGCCCACTCACCTAACCTGTCCAAGTCACCCTGTAGCCTTTTAGCATCCTCCGCACAGCTCACACCACCACCTAGCTTAGTGTCATCTGCAAACTTGGAGATATTACTCTCAATTCCTTCATCTAAATCATTGATGTATATTGTAAATAGCTGGGGTCCCAGCACTAAACCCTGCGGCACCCCACGAGTCACTGCCTGCCATTCTGAAAAGGACCCGTTAATCACGACTCTCTGCTTCCTGTCTGCCAACCAGTTCTCTACCCACATCAATACATTACCCCCAATAGCATGTGCTTTAATTTTGCACACCAATCTCTTGTGTGGGACCTTGTCAAAAGCCTTTTGAAAGTCCAAATACACCACATCCACTGGTTCTCCCTTGTCCGCTCTACTAGTTACATCCTCAAAAAATTCCAGAAGATTTGTCAAGCATGATTTCCCTTTCATAAATCCATGCTGATGTGGACCGATCCTGTCACTGCTTTCCAAATGCGCTGCTATTTCATCTTTAATAATTGATTCTAACATTTTCCCCATTACTGATGTCAAGCTAACCGGTCTGTCCCCATTTTCTCTCTCCCTCCATTTTTTTTAAGTGGCATTACATTAGCTACCCTCCAGTCCACAGGAACTGATCCAGAGTCGATAGACTGTTGGAAAATGATCACCAATGCATCCACTATTTCTAGGACCATTTCCTTAAGTACTCTGGGATGCAGATTATCAGGCCCTGGCGATATATCGGCCTTCAATCCCATCAAGTTCACTAACACAATTTCCTGACTAATAAGGATTTTCTTCAGTTCCTCCTACTCACTAGATCCTCGGTCCCCTAGTATTTCTGGAACGTTATTTGCGTCTTCCTTTGTGAAGACAGAACCAAAGTATTTGTTCAATTGATCTGCCATTTCTTTGCTCCCCATTATAAGTTCATCTGAATCTGACTGCAAGGGACCTACGTTTATCTTCACTAATCTTTTTCTCTTCACATATTTATAGAAGCTTTTGCAGTCAGTTTTTATATTCCCAGCAAGCTTCCTCTCATACTCTATTTTCCCCCTCCTAATTAAACCCTTTGTCCTCCTCTGCTGAATTCTATATTTCTCCCAGTCCTCAGGTTTGCTGCTTTTTCTGGCCAACTTATATGCCTCTTCCTTGGATTTAACACTATCCTTAATTTCTCTTGTTAGCCACGGTTGAGCCAGTTTTATTTTTACTCCAGACAGGGATGTACAATTGTTGAAGTTCATCCATGTGCTCTTTAAATGTTTGCCACTGCTTATCCACTGTCAACCCTTTAAGTATCATTCGCCAGTCTATTCTAGCCAATTCACGTCTCATACCATCGAAGTTACCTTTTCTTAAGTTCAGGACCCTAGTCTCTGAATTAACTATGTCACTCTCCATCTTAATAAAGAATTCTACCATATTATGGTCACTCTTCCCCAAAGGGCCTCGCACAACAAGATTGCTAATTAGTCGTTTCTCGTTACACATCATCCAGTCTAGGATGGCCAGCCCTCTAGTTGGTTCCTCGACATGTTGGTCTAGAAAACTATCCCTAAATCCTCCTCCACCGTATTGCTACCAGTTTGGTTAGCCCAATCTATATGCAGATTAAAGTCGCCCATGATAACTGCTGTACCTTTATTGCACGCATCCCTAATTTCTTGTTTGATGCTGTCCCCAACCTCACTACTACTGTTTGGTGGTCTGTACACAACTCCCACTAGCGTTTTCTGCCCTTTGGTATTCCACAGCTCTACCCATACAGATTCCACTTTAAAGTTTGTTACAAGAATATTTTTTATTAGTTAAGTACAAACAAGTGTTAAACTTTTGAAAATATATTTTAAATTATAACTGAATCATTTCCATTATTTGTTCCATTTGGAATAGTTACCACTGAGCCTTCAGGCAGCAAAGCGTTCAGTGATGAGCTGCTGGCGCAAGGATCGAGCAATTGTTAAAGGGGCATTACGGCCTGCCCTCCTCCGCCGTCGTGCTCCGGGTTCAGGTAGTTGCATGGCTTCCTCCTCCTCGTCATCTGCATCTTCCTCCTCATCAGCCACGATCACCTCAGATGGGTCTTCTTCTACCAGCTGCTGTTGCCTCATGATGGCTAAGTTATGCAGCATGCAGCACACAACAGTGAACTGCGACAATCTCAGGGAAGTATTGCAAGGAGTCTCTGGAATGGTCCAGGCATCGGAAATGCTGTTTCAAGATGCCAATGGTCCTCTCTGTAATGCTGCACGTTGCAATGTGCGACATGTTGTATTCTCGGTCAGCTTCTCTCCGGGTTATGCTTAGGGGAGTCATAAGCCAGGTGTCAAGGCCATAACCCTTGTGCCCCAGCAGCCAACTCTGCCCTTCTGGCTGTTGCTGAAACATGGCAGATATAGCACTCTCGCATAGGATGAATGCATCATGGGTGCTCCCAAGGTATCTCGCATCAACTGACATGATGCGATACATGTAGTCACACACGAGCTGCACATTAACGGAGTGCAAGCCTTTTCTATTCCTGTACAGCTCGGAATCCTCTAAAAGGTGCTCTCAAGGTGATGTGGGTATAATCAATGCAGTCCTGTACATTGGGGAAGCCAGCAATCTTGGAGAAGCCCACAGCCCCTTCACGCATTGCCTGGGCGGTCATGGGGAACTTTATGTAGTTATTCCTCTGGGCATATAGTGCAGCAGTCATCTGCTGAATACAGATATGTGGTGCATGTTGAGAAATGGCGCACACATCCCCAGTTGTGGCCTGAAATGATCCAGATGCATAGAATGAAAAGTGCAGCTGTAACCTTCACTTCAACTGATAAAGCAGTCCTCCGGACGCTTCTAGGTTGCAGGTCTGCTTTTACTAACTCACAGATCTCGGTTACAACTTCTTTGCAGAAACGCAGCCTTCTCAGTCTGCATCACTCAGGTGCAGGTATGAACTCCTGTCTCGATAAACCTGATGTGGGCAAGGCCTCCTGGCCCATCATCCTATGTGCTCTGAGGTTCCCCGTGATATGATGTTGAATCAATCGTCTCCTCCGCAGCATCGTCATGCAGAAGGCTTGCACGAGGTATGGCATTATCAATATTGCGCCCATGATTAAATTGTACCTTTACAAGAAGATCAAAACAGCAGGACAAGAAGTTGAAGCTTGTCTGCTCTCTCTCTCTCTCTCTCTTTCCGGCTCTCCAAGGTCGGCGCCCTAGTAGGGACCACATCTTGGTCTGCGTATGTGCAATAGACTTACTTAGAACGGGAAGCTAAGCATTCAAATGAGGACATTTGGGGCAATGAAGTCTAATGCAATTCTTTAATTTTAGATTTTTTTCAAAGTACCACCCCACCACCGACCGAATGTCTCCTCATCAGGCTCGACTGGCAGAATCTCTCCCTCGCCCGGTCATAGGGGCTCGTCAAACACCCCCTCGGCTTCTTTTGGAGCTGCTGCATAGTGTAAGGCTTCTCATGCCTTCAGATCGGCTTCCATCCCCCTGGACTTCTTTGAAGCCGAGCCCATGTCCGGGCGAGGGAGCGATTCTGCCAGCCGACGCTCCGACCCTCCAGCCCGGTGGGATGTTCGGTGGTGGCGTGGTACTTTGAAAAAAATCTAAAATTAAAGAATTGCATTAGACTTCCATTTTTTCCGTTTTAAGTTTGAAAAAATTAAGCTTCATGATGCATATTTAATGTCTTCTTCACTCCCTCCAAAACTTCGCCTAAGAACAATGGCGTCTTTCTGCGCCGATTTTTTAATGTGCGCTGGTTTTTCTTAAGTGCCCAGAAGGTTTTTTGGAAGTGGTGACATATGCCTTCCTAGGAAAAATGTAAGTTGGCCAAACTTGATAAATCTGAAAAACTGGAACAGACATCGGGTTACGCCCAATGATGCAAAAAATAAATTAATCTAAAAAAATGGTAACTGAGTTACACTGGCGCACAAACTTTGGGAAAACTTGGATATTTTAAATTTAGGCCAAAAAAAGCAGCACGCGCCAAAAAAAGGGCACAGATAACTGGGGAAAATTGAGACTATTAACCCCGGGTGTTTCAGTAATTTGGTTGTTCCAAAAGCATATATTAAACCATTTGGTGGATGGATAACTGTTTGATCTTTCAAATCTAGAAATTTGTGTCCTTAGAATGCAATGGTGGTGAAGGGGAGGAAATGAGAGCTAATGCGAACTAACTATCTAAAAGGTAATGGGGATGAAATTGCCCCTTTGCGCAAGGCCCGTTAGCGCCTCCGCCCGGTGCTAATGGAGCGCCCTGGAAGTTAAATTGCCCTACGCCCCTTTACCCAACGCTTGCTGTCAGTTTGAAGTCAGGAAGCTGCAGCGCTAGTGATATCTAAAGGAGATTTTTTTTTTGTCGGCCAAAATTATTTTCCAGCTTGTACCTATTTTGTATTTTCGATGTGCCACCGCCATCATTGATTGCTGGCCCTCAGTATACTTTGCCTCCAATCGCTCCCCCTGGTTTAGTCAGGTCCATTTGGACACAACAACATTCTTTGTCAATCATGGGCTCAGTGTTCGCAGTGGAACGCCTCTTCTGCTTTCACCATTGGAGGATGGTTCGCAGAAGACAATAGCGCCATGCATTAGCGAGGCAGAAGCATTGACAGAGTGAAGTAGAAAGGCTCCCACTGGGAGAGGGACCTGGACTGGGAGAGGCCCATGCACAGAGGATCAGGGAGATGAACAGGGTGAGCGAAAGAGACAGGGAGAGGCAAAGGGAACAAGGGCAGCAGGAAGAGGCACACCAACAGGAGGATGCCGAGAGACAGGAACAGCACGAGCAACATGAAGAGGTCCATGAGGATGTTGGCAGAGGAAGATGCAGACGTGGCA
Organism: Pristiophorus japonicus; assembly: GCF_044704955.1. Taxonomy (NCBI): domain Eukaryota; kingdom Metazoa; phylum Chordata; class Chondrichthyes; family Pristiophoridae; genus Pristiophorus; species Pristiophorus japonicus. The sequence continues at coordinate 90,898,393 of NC_091984.1, forward strand.
ATGGAAGGCCATACGCACCCAAGGTCTTTGTCAACTGTTTTGCTACATTCATTTCACTGAGGAGCAGTGCATCCGAAGGCTGCGATTTAGGAAAGACATGGTGACGGAGCTGTGCCATCTGCTGCAGCCAGACCTTGAGCCTCAGCAAGGGTGAGGACGGGTCTCTCAGTGGCAGTGAAGGTCACTATCACCCTCAATTTCTATGCCACTGGATCATTCCAGGGAGCCTCAGCAGACATATCGAACATCTCCCAGTCTGCTGCCCATTGCTCCATTCGTGACGTCACAGACGCTCTCTACAGGAGGAGGATGGAATACATCTCATTTCTCATGACCAGACAGAAGCAGCTGCAGCAGTCAACTGGCTTTGTCAGGATAGTGGGCTTCCCCATGGTGCAGGGTGCCACAGACTGCACATAGGTTGCCTTGAGTGCCCTGCACCGCAATCCTAAGATCTTTTGAAACCGAAAAGGACACCAATCACTCAATGTGCAGTTGGCGTGCGACCACACATGCACAATAATGGCCGTTAATGCCCGCCATCCTGGCAGCAGCCACGATGCCTTCATCCTGCACCAGACCGGTGTGCCAGCTCTATTCCAGCCACCTAATGCAGCTCACGGCTGGCTCCTCGGAGACAAGGGCTACCCGCTATGCACCTGGCTCATGACTCCCCTCCGCAACCCCACCACTCCTGCTCAGCTCTCTTACAATGGCAGTCATGCTGCCACCAGGAGCATCATTGAGCAGACTATCGGAGTGCTGAAGCAACGGTTCCACTGCCTTGACCAATCAGGAGGAGTTCTGCAGTACTCACCTGACTGGATGTCCCTACTTGCCATCGTCTGCTACATGCTTCACAACCTGGCAATCATGAGGGCATTGCCGGAAGACATAGCCGTTGCACCTCAGAAGGAGCAGCAGCAGGACCAGGAGGAGGAGCTGTAGGAGGAGAATGAGGAGCTGCAGGCGGAGGCACAGTGGCAGCCAGGATGCGCCGACACTGTCCCGATCCTGCAAGGGTGGTCCGTGACCGTCTCATAAGATCTTGGTTCCAATAAGGTCCTTGCCACTTACCGCTGCCTTTGTGCCTCCCCATAAACACATAAATGAGCCCTTCCTTGCAAATCACATGCCCAACAGTGAAATGAGAGACAAGACCAAACAGTAAAGATGAAAATCAACATGTGTGTGTAAAATGTGCAACATTAACATAACATACATCGTTCACCCTTGTTCATCTCCTTATATCCCCTTTTATGTAAACCTACTCTCTACTATCCTGCTGTGTGTCCCCTGTGGCTGCAGTGTTTCTGAGCCAAAGACTAAAGATGGCCTTCTAGGACGCCCTCGACCAGCTCCTGGCCTGGAAGGCTCGGCTGCAGACTGAAGCACCTCAGGCTGGGCGTCAGCAGTCGGCTGGCTGGGTGACAGCCATGGATAGTTGCAATGACTGAGTAGCAGTGGTGGGATCAGAAATACTGGCATCCTGAGAGAGGACAGCAGGTTCCTGCTCCACTGACCCAGTGCCACTCCCCTGGGGCAGCATCTCAGCCTCCATACCAATCTGATGGAGCACAGATTCCTGGGCTGCTGCTGCACCGTGTGATCCCCGGTGGACCGTGATGGACCCGGCGGCGATGGCATGTAGCGGAGACTGCATGACATCACCAAGACATTGTGTGGCATCATGCTGAGACTGCATGAGTGCAGTGCAGTCTGAGCACCCATGCAAGCAACTATTGACTCTATTGCAGCACCAAGACGTTGCGTTGCTTATGCCTGCGCGCCAATAGAAGCTGCCACATCGTCCATGATATACCTCATGAGGGCTAGATCCGCACGGTCCGTCTGGGAGTCCACCATCGTCTGAACACTGGCAATGATGGGCTCCATGGTGCCAGAGTATCATATCGGAGTTCAAGGCCATCACACTTTCTTCAAATGCCTCCCCAACGAGGTCCTCACCTGAATCCTGTGGAGCAGAACTCACGCGCCGACTCGCTCTCCGGGGAGCTGGCTCCCGAGTTCCCTTTCCCCTTGACCCTGCTGCAGCCCGCTAGGCCCCGATGCATCACCCATTGCAGATCCCTCTCCTAAGCTCAACTGCATCAACCACGTACTCCCACTTTCTGAGCTGGTGCGTGCAAGTGTGAGAAGCAGTGACGCATTGCTTGGATCATTCTACTCCACCTCCTCCATTTCTTCTCCCTGCAGACTGGGTTGGGGAGAGGGTTCAGGCACAGGCTGGGCTGCGGGCGGGGCATGGTCTGAAAACACAAATGACATAAGAGTCGCGTTAAGGTGAGGGAAGAGGGGTAGACATGCAGGAAGAAAGGTGGTCAGAATGTGGAGTGGCTAAATGATAAGGCCCTCTGCTTTAAATGTAAGGTGGGATGAGAGGAAGGCTTTCACTTACCAATGTTGGCCCCAGCAGGCTCGGCGGTCCCCGCTGCCACGGGGATGGCCACTTGCGGGTCCATAATGCAAAATACTCACATCGTCAGCTGCGGCTTAGTGGGTGGCACACTCCCCTCTGAGTCAGAAGGTTATGGGTTCAAGTCCCACTCCAGGAACTTGAACACACAAATCTAGGCTGACACTCCAGTGCAGTACTGAGGGAGTGCTGCAATGTCAGAGGTGCCGTCTTTCAGATGAGGCGTTAAATCGAGGCCCTGGCTGCCCTCTCAAGTGGACATAAAATATCCCATAGCACTATTTCGAAGAAGAGCAAGGGAGTTATCCCTGGTACTCTGGTCAATATTTATCCCTCAATCAATATAACAAAAACAGATTATCTGGTAATTATCACTTTGCTGTTTGTGGGAGTTGGCTGTGCGCAAGTTGGCTGCCACTTTTCCCACATTACAATAGTGACTACACTCCAAAAGTACTTCAGTGGTTGTAAAGCACTTTGAGACATCCGGTGGTCGTGAAAGGCACTATATAAATGCAAGTCTTTCTTTCTTTCTCCTCCAGGTCTGTGAGCTGGCGCAGTTTAGGCTCCCCCCCGCCTGTTTGCTGCTGCTGCAGCCTGTTATGTGCCATTTTGACCTGCAAAAGAAAGGATGCTTGGTGAGTAACAGTGCATTTATGTATGTGGAATAACTGCATGGGCAGCTTAAGCTGCTGTGATTCTAAGCAAAGCATCAAATGAGGCAATAACTGTGAGTAGGTGCATCCTGAGTTAAATGCTGGTTTTCTGAGTCTGCAGTGTCTACCTTATAAAAGAGTTGTGGGAACAGACAGAATCTCACATTTAAAAGTTGGGGAACATGTACTCACTTTGACCAGATGAGTGAGGTTGTAGTACTTCTTGCGACACAGTGTGGATGTGCGGTCAATGACGGAGGTGCCCGACACCTTGGCAGCCAGCTCTGCCCAGATAGCTTGGAGAACCTGTGGAGTGGACCTCCCAGCTGGAAGGAAAAGGATGCGCCTTCTGTCTTCCACTGCCCCCCACCAGTGTCTCCAATTTGGCATCTGATAAATGGCTGGCCCTTGTGCTGTGTCTCCCAGCTGCCATGACGACCCTCACTAAGTAGCTACTCAACTGTGAAGATCAAGAGAATCAGCAGAACAAACCTGCAAGGCATCCCTTTAAGAAGCCCAATGACCAGGTGACTCGTTATGAGTGAATGAAACTCACCTGAAATTGGCTGCACATTTCCGTCACCACCCCTGAAGCGCCCCTCCAGCACCACGCAGAGGCCATTTAGTACTCCAACAACGCAGCTCTCCGATTTGGGAAACAAAATGCCGAATTTACAAACTTCCTCCCACCCATCTCGGCCGGCGCTAACTTTTCACTTAATTCAAATTATGCGCCCCAAACTCAGCGTGGGACAATTTCGGCCTCAATAGGTTTTTAAAATCTATAATTACCAATGGATTTGAATGCTTATAAAATGTATTCCAAGCATTAATAAAATAGAATATTTTCTGTTGTTCTCCTGAAGCTGCTTTGTAAGAATGTACAACAAATAAGAAATAAATTACAAAAATCAGCAATGTTACCAATCCACAGCAGAAAATAAATATTAACTTTATTCTTCAAAAGAGAGATTTTTTTATGGAAAAGAATCAAAATATATTCTGGGCTAGTTTTAAATTAATACTGAGCACAAGAGAGTTTTTAGGAACAGAAAAAATGCAGTTCGGCCCAACAAATCCACTGCTTTTGATAGATCTCAACTCCATCAACCTTTGTCACAACTCCATCTTTTAAAAAATCAATCATGGTAGCCTAATTGACAAATCCTCTATTCCTGGATCTCTTTATTTTCACAAAGTTATAAGAACATAATAGGAGCAGGAGTAGGCCACCTGGCCTCTTGAGCCTGCTTTGCCGTTTAATAAGATCATGGCTGATCTGATCATGGACTCAGCTCCACTTCCCTGCCCGCTCCCCGTATCCCTTTATTCCCTTATCGCTCAAAAATCTGTCTATCTCCGCCTTAAATATATTCAATGACCCAGCCTCCACAGCTCTCTGGGAAAGAGAATTCCATAGATTTACAACCCTCAGAAGAAATTCCTCCTCATCTCAGTTTTAAATGGGCGGCCCTTATTCTGAGACTATGTCCTCCAGTTTTAGTTTCCCCTAGGAGTGGAAATATCCTCTCTGCATCCACCTTGTCGAGCCCCTTCATTATCTTACATGTTTCGATAAGATCACCTCTCATTCTTCTGAACTCCAATGAGTATATACCCAACCTACTCAACCTATCTTCATAGGTCAACCCCCTCATCTCCGGAATCAACCTAGTGAACCTTTTCTGAACAGCCTCCAATGCAAGTATATCCTTCCTTAAATACAGAGACCAAAACTGTACACAGTATTCTAGGTGTGGCCTCCCTAATACCCTGTACAGTTACAGCAGAACTTCTCTGCTTTTATACCCTATCCCCCTTGCAATAAAGGCTAACATTCCATTTGCCTTCCTGATGACTTGCTGTACCTGCATACTAACTTTTTGTGTTTCATCCACACTGACCCCAGGTCTCTCTGTACTGCAGCACTTTGCAATTTTTCTACATTTAAATTATAATTTGCTTTTCTAGTTTTTCTGCCAAGTTGATAACCTCACATTATACTCCATCTACCAAATTTTTGCCCACTCACTTAGCCTGTCTATATCTCTTTGCAGATTTTGTGTGTCCTCCTCACAATTTGCTTACCCACCCATCTTTTTATCAGCAGCAAACTTAGCTACATTACACTCGGTCCTTTCATCCAAGTCATTAAGATAGATTGTAAATAGTTAAGGACCCAGCACCGATCCCTGTGGCACCCCACTAGGTACTGTTTGCCAACCGGGAAATGACCCATTTATCAAAAATAGTTGTTTGTAGCTACCCTAACATGTAAATGCACCATGTAGTACTAAGGCATGCAAGGTTCAAGGTTGACTCCTAGTTTGCACTGAGTCAGCTGATCACAGTTGTGGTGCTACAATTTTGACTCTCGGAGAATCAAGGGATATGGGGATCGGGCAGGAATGTGAAGTTGAGGTCGAAGATCAGCCATAATCCTATTGAATGACGGGAGCAGGCTCGAGGAGCCGTACGGCCTACTCCTGCTCCTAATTCTTACGCTCTTATGTTAATTAGCCTTAGTCCTCTTGGACAAGAGAGAGTGAAAAAAAAATCAAATACAATAGTTACTCCCAATTTTTATCCAGGGACCTTTACACAAAATGTATGTCTGAATGTCAGGTGGGAACAGGATCAGCTTGTTGTTGTTGCTGATGTTTTTTATGCTCAAATTATCTGCCGTCACTCACTAAACTCACATATGAGAAATGGATGAGATACTGGTCAGCCATGTACTCCAGAATGAATAGCACCTTCAGAACAGAAGGGAGGAAAATTGGGGAAATGCACATCCAATCCTGCATGCAACTGATTTGTAGTTCCGAACTACACTTCATGCAGAAGCACCAAGAGAATCATCACAGAGCCCATTATTGCACATGTCTTACGGGCTAGCCAAGAGCAGCATTAACATGCCCAAAGACAAGTCACTGAGTACAATGGTAAACTCAACGAGGAATGAGGAGACTTAATAAGAGATTTGATACACTTACAAAAAGATATTATGCAACAAAATTATTTTAGTTTAAGTCAGTGGTTTGAAATGGTGCAAGTAACTAGATACCTGTAAATGGTTTAAACTTGTTCTCCAAGTCAAACTGTTGTTTTCCAATTGTAGCTAGATCGACTTTCAGATCAGGACAGATAGCATATTCTTCAATAGTTTTGCTGAGCTGAAAAATCTTCTCGGTGACAGCTTCGGGAGCTGGACCTGTCAAAGACAAGGTATACCCATTATACTGTAAAGAAGATACACCAGCACGATTACTGGTTAATAATTCATCATGAGCACTTTTCACCTAAAGAATTCCTACCAATTCATAGAAAATGTGCAACAAAAAATTGTAATGGTGTCTCCTCCCCCGACAGGAGATATTTCCACTTTCTTGCTTGAACTGCTGCCTTGTGCTTCATAAAGACCCACTTGAATGAAATGTGTGCGCTTGTACCCAGCCAGTTATCAGTGAGCGGAATCCTTCCTGCTCCTCGATACTGATCCTGTGCTCAGATACAATCAGAGATGTTAGATCAGGAGAGCACCTGATCCATACAGATCAGAAAGCTCAAACTGCAAAACTGATTAATCTCAATTGAGGTAGTGGGGGACTACAAATTGCCTCAGGTTCGGGAGATAAAAATCAAAATTTGATCAGTGTTGTAGTTCCTGATCACTATTCAGTGACAACATGCAGTGGAACGAGGATAGGACTGAGATTGGCAGTGATGTCCCCAAGATTGAATAGCCTGTTGAAAACTCCCTGGCACATGAATAATGGCCATCTGGGTGAGGTACTGGAGAGAGCCTAGGGCCTATCTAACACGACCCCAGCAAGATCGCAATGCCTTCAGAACAGGGAAAGAGTGATGAAAACTGGCCGTGAAAAAGTAAGCAACAAATATAAATTGCCAGGGCTTAAATCCTGCCTTATAATGTCTTTTTGCCTTGCAGTTGCTGGGTCACGATCTAAGAGTAGAAATTATATGGATCAGAGCTTTGTTCAGCAGCACCTGATTGGAGAAGGTTATCTCCGATGGTGTATCCAATCAGGGACTTGAGATGATAGGTATCCATGAGGTTGCAGTTTAACCAGGAGAATGCAAAAAGACATTAAAAATACTTTTCTATCTACCTGGTGATGGAGTTAGTAAAGCCAATGTGTAACTGAGCCAGGTTCAATTCTCAGTCTATTGAACAGCTGATCAGGACAGTGGGCTGCGGCAAAAGTTCCGAGCACCCCGGAGCAGCCGGCCAGCCTCAGGCCACCGTAATATTGGGCAGCCCGGCCTACCTCCGGGCCAAAGACAGGTTTGCTGGGGGAGGGCCTGATGTTTGGAGTGGAGGAAGGCGGAGTGGCAGCGGCCCAGGGTGGATTTGTAGAGCACTCCAGCTCCACCTACCCCACAAAAAGATGAACTTACCTTCAGGGTGGGAGTGCTGAAAATTACACTTCTGATCCTAGCTTGCATGGAAAAAGTGGCGGTACAATTGGCCTCAGCATGCCTGGGTTAGAGGGAAAGGGAAAAAATACTCCCAATTGCTAATCACTGTCCCACTATCTACTGGAAAGTATGTGTATGGGGATGATGGTGAGAGTAGGTTCAGACTCCGGTGTGATGCTTCTAGTCAAATATCCCACAAATGCTGACTGACTAGGCCCACACATGGAGAACAACAACTTGGGTGAGGTACTGGGAGACAATTAGAACCTAGGCAACTGTACCCTGGCAGAAGTCAATCCTGAGGAAAGGAGAAAATTGTCAAAACACGGAATTTCCCCTCTGAGTAATATTGCACTTTAAATGAAGCCTGTTTATAATTTAAATATTTTGAGGTCAAATCTACCATATTTAGTGCCTAACTAAATGCTTAAAACTAATATAACTACATCTACACTGATCTATATATCCAATACTAATGCTTTTCAAAGTTTCTTGCTGTTTATAAATGTCCCAGTACAAGTTCCAGCAAAAAAAGATTTGGGAATCACTGGCGTAGATTAATTGCTCAAGTCCATGGTGGTACTTGAACTTACAACCTTCAGATTCCGAGGCAAAAGTGCTACCAACTGAGCAAAGCCAACAAACATGAACAAGTACTTTCACTGATCAGGGTATCGGTAACAGGAGCGACATAAACTTAGAATTAATATCATAAACATAAAAGGGGAGCTTAGAAGAAATGTTTTCATGCAAAGGGTTATTAGAATGTTGATGCATTCAGCAAGTACAGAAACTGAGTCAGTCATGACATTTAAGGGGGAATTAAACATTCAGCAGATGGCAGCACTTTGATCAAAGACAGGACTGGCATAAATGAGCGGTGGAGAGAACACTTCAGTAACCTTCTTAATCTACCTTCAACAGTGAACGAAGAAGCACTTGACTCCATACCCCAGCAACCTATCAAAGAAGATCTTGATCTTCCTCCCAGCATGGACGAAGTAAAGAAAGCCATCAACCAGATGAGTACTGGAAAGGCTCCAGGAAAGGATGGAATCCCTGCTGAAATCTACAAGGAAGTAGGCCCAGCAACTCTCGAGTTCATGACATAATAACTAGCATCTGCGAAGATGAAGACATGCCACAGGACTTCCGTGATGCTATGGTAGTTTCCCTCTACAAGAACAAGGGCAACAAAGCAGACTGTGGCAACTACAGGGGAATATCGCTTCTGTCCATTGCTGGGAAGATCATCGCCCGCATAGTATTGAACCGACTCATAGCTAGTGTCTCAGAAGTAAATCTTCCAGAAACACAATGTGGCTTTCGACCTGGTCGGAGCACAGCGGACATGATCTTTGCACTCAGACAAGTACAGGAGAAGTGCATTGAGCAGAACATGGACCTGTACGCTGTATTTATTGACCTCACTAAGGCCTTTGATACTGTCAACAGAGCAGCGCTGTGGTCAATCTTGACGAAACTTGGGTGCCCAAGGAAGTTTGTCCACATCATCGAGTTGTTTCATGACAACATGACAGGTGAAGTGCTCTCAGACGGCACAACTACGGCCCCATTTGCCATCTCAAATGGAGTGAAGCAAGATTGTGTACTCGCTCCAGTTCTGTTCAACCTATTCTTTACCTGCGTCTTGAACTATGCCATAAAAGACTTGGAGCTTGGGGTCTACCTGAAATATCGATTAGATGGTTCACTGTTCGACCTCCGTCGCCTTGCTGCAAGGACCAAAGTATGGTTACAATTCATCCTAGAGGCACTCTTTGCTAACGACTGTGCCCTTATGGCACACAAGGAGAGTGACCTACAATTCATACTCAGCAAATTTGATGAGGCAACAGAATTGTTTGGCCTAACCATCAGCCTTAGTAAAACCGAGGTTCTCTATCAGTCTGTCCCTGGCACCACAGCACCTGCTCCCACAGTCTTCATCGGCAGTATACAACTAAAGTCAGTGGACAGCTTCAAGTACCTTGGCAGCACCATATCAAGTGATGGGTCCTTGGACAAGGAGATTGATGCAAGGATCTGTAAAGCCAGCCAGGCACTTGGTTGCTTGCGCACTAAGGTGTTGAGTCGTCACTACCACATCCGACTGTCAACTAAACTGTTGTTGTGTAGAGCAGTCGTTCTCTCATCTCTCCTTTATGGATGGGAGACCTGGACAACCTACAGGCGTCACATCAAAAAGTTGGAAGCTTTCCATATGCGCAGTCTCAGATCTATACTCCACATACGCTGGCAAGACCGGGTGTCAAACTTTGAGGTTCTGGAGCGAGCACAATCAACTAGCATCGAGGTGATGATCATGCGAGCCCAGTTCCGGTGGGCTGGACATGTCATCCACATGGATGAGTCAAGGATCCCTCGTCAGCTTCTTCACGGCGAGCTCTGTGAAGGTCGAAGACACCAGGGGCGCCCCTGCAAGCGCTACAAAGATTGCATCAAGGCTAACCTCTCGTACTGTGGCATCCGACCAAAGGACCTCGAGAATACAGCAGCTAATAAAATCCAGTGGTGAACCCTCACGAGGACTGCCTGCCAGACCTTCGAAGAAAGCCGATGTCAACGTCTGCGGGTCACTAATGATAGGTGGCAGTACTATCAGCATCAGGCACATCGAACTTCCCTTGTCCGACATGCAAGAGACTACGTGCATCCAGAATTGGCCTATACAGCCACTTGAAGACACATGCCATTGATGATTAGCACATCAACGTCCTTGTTGGATAAGACAGACTACCAAGGAAACATTTGAAGAGGAAAATTATTCAAATTAGTAGGGGGAAAAGAAGAAATAGGATTAAAGTAGATAGGTCTGGCATGGAGCTGGCACAGGCATGATGGGCCAAAAAGTCTCCTTCTGTATTGAAATTTCAATTATGATATATGCCAATGCCATCAAAATTAATATTCAGTGGTGCACTATGGAATGATGGTGAATCCGCTGGCAAAGCCAAAATTACCTCAGTATGCTTGCATAGAAATGGCATCATAAGACACAATTATAATGCAGAACCAATCTGAAGAAGTAATAGTAGTAAATTAAAAATAAATAAAAACACAATGAAGACCACAAAAAGCAAGTTATTGTGTGGCTACATATCAATTGTTATTTACTCAGCAGTGTGGTGTAATGCCTCATGGTGGTTCCAGCAGGTATATCACCTGAAACATGCTCTACACCTTCTATCATAATTTCAGTTCCTGCCAAATAGTCTAAAATACCAAAGGGATTGGAAGGATAGAGAATACACTGTATTAATGTGATGCAGAAATGTGTTTATACTGTAAACTTAAGAACAAATGAGAAACACTGAATACAATTTTGTCAGTCTTAACACATGTATGCAGGTCCAGTGCTTGACTGAAAGAGTTCTCCACTCCCCTGTTTATAATCTAGAAAGATACTCAAAGAGCTGGCACAGGCACAATGGGTCAAATAGCCTCCTTCTGTGCTGTAAGATTCTATGATAAAAGAGAAAAGGGGAACAATACTTTTTGGGAAGGGAAGAGAAGAGAAGTGAAAATCATGAACACTGCTTCGCGAAAAGAAGATATTCTCTACTTTGAAACAGATGCTTAATAGAGGCCCGTTCTATCAAATCTCTGGCCTACTAAGATGTCACATTAAGCTACTGCAATTGAGCTAAGCAGTCCCAGCATCTAAGCTGCACTAGTACCTCAGACTCTCATCAATTGAGTTGGGATCAGCATCCAAGATTGGGAAGGAAGCCAAAGCCTGCTCAATCTAAAAGTAGCCCATCAGAAGCAACCTTTACAGATAAACCATTTAAATATATGTTATTTTTGCCAGAGATAGAAAACGGAAGATCACAAGACTGCAAATGGATTTATGAAATGGCTACTCTTCTTAGCGGAGAGAGTCATTCCTAACAAATATTTCCCCAGCCTTTCTTTTAAGTATTTTCCTCCTGCGTCAACCCCTCTGAATCTCATTCCATTTTGCACCACTCATCCTCCAAATATCATTCAATTTCAATTAATGTAAAGGCTCATGGAAACTCTACTTGGCAGGTGCTATTGGATGACGTTGACTCTTAACTTCTCTTGCTTCTGTTTTCGATCTCTGGCAAAAATAATATGGGCTAGAAATTGGTCTTTTGGTGATAGCGGTATTTTTTCAGCATCTTTCACTAAAAATACCATTAAAAATACCGCTATTTTTGAAAGGCCTAAAAATGCGCCCGATGGTAAAAATCGGCATTGCACGAGGATTCGCAGTGGAAACCGTGGTTCTCGCCAACTTTAGTCCAAGGCTGATTATCGCTAATAGGACAGGCCTGGGAGGGAAGAAAACACAAAACGAAATTGCAAAAAAAAAAAATTTAAATCACAAAACCTTCACAAGACACTTATCTAGCAAATTGCTGAAAAATAAAAAAAAAATAAAAAACTTTGGTAACTTACCTTTTTTGCAGGTCTTCACACTTACTGCTGTTTCTGGGGCTGCAATGCAGACTTTTCTCGGGCAGTTTTTTTCACCCAGAATGCGGGTGTGCTGAACGCCCAATTTAAAGTGATATCACTTTTTTTCCATCTTGCATAACGGTGGTCCGCTTTTCAGCGGTATTTCAAAACTGCCAGCACACAACTTTGGCCAATTTAGGTGAACACCTTTTTCCGTCAAAAAAGGTGAAATATCGCCGAAAAAACTGGTGCAAGGGCGCTGGCCAATTTCACGCCTTATATATTTGAATAGTTTATCTGTAAAGGTTGCTTCTAATGGGCATCACAGGGAATAAGAAAAGCAGCTGGAAGTGCTCTGGGAAATATGAACATTTCTATCTCTGGTCAAAGATGGAACTATACTGATGCAATTACTACCATTGGGCTCATGTTCCCCCCCTTAAAAAACGGCGCATCTCACGGAGCCGACTTCCTGGGAGAGAAAATGCGCTGAAAAGATAACCTGCAATTCTGGCTGATCCTCGGGGAGTCTTCAGCCGCAGGAGAGTGGGGGGGGGGGGGGGACGGAGCTAGGGATGTGCTGGCTAGAGCGAGCCAGCAGGGGGCAGGGCTAGGGTCCAGCATCGGTTTCAGTGCCGACAGCGTTGCGCATGCGCGATGGAACGGTTACGCATGCGCAATGGTCTATTAACATTGGCAATCGGCCATTTTTAAAGGGAAAGCCTTCAGAGCGTTTAGCGTCCTCCCTCCCCCAACCACCCCCCCCCTGCCGATTTCAGCCTTCTCCCTCCCTCCACTGCAGATGCCAGCACCCACCACTCCCAGCCGCACCCCCCCCCACCCTGCCTGCCGCGTTGAGCATTCTCCCCGCCTCCCTTAGGATGCTGCGTCCTCCTTTCCCTATCCCAGGCCGAAGTGCGGGCCCACAGTGCATCTCTTCTCTCCCCTCCCCCCTCCTCCCCCCGCCTATTTCAGCCTCCAACCTCCCTCCACTTCAGATGCCGCGTTCAGCACTCAGCACCCCGCAGCTCCCCCCCAGGCCTGCCGCATTTAGCGTTCTCCCTCATCCCCCCCTGTGCCTGCCGATTTCAGCCTTTTCCCTCCCTCCACTTCAGATGCCAGCAGCCACCACTCCCAGCCGCCCCCACCCCACCTGCCGCATTGAGCATTCTCCTTCCCCCCCCCCTTAGGATGCCGTGTTGTACGGACAGAAGTGGCAACATACGCTGGCCTAAGTTAGTTTGAAGCAACTGCTGGCCAAACACCTAAAACAGGGGTAAGTGGCTGGGAACGCCCTCTTTTGAAAAAAAAAAATGGAACTTAAAAAACTAACTCACTTACACTGGCACAAATTAAATGGCCAGAATTGCAGCTAAAAAGATAGTCCAGAAAATTCAAGTTGCTCCAAAAAAAAGGAGCAATTCCTGGGGAAATTTGGGCCAGTCAAACTATTCTAAGGAAAATCAATATGAATGAGCATCACAGCATTGGTTTGAAAAATCTCATTTAATCAACAGCCATCTCTACTAGAACTGTTTGAGTATTACCCACCTCCACTGGAAATATTGTACTTGATCCCAAAATCTCCATCAGGTCCACCAGGGTTGTGGCTTGCTGTCAGAATAATTCCTCCAATTGCTTTGATTTTTCTGATTATGCAGGATACAGCTGGAGTTGAGAGAATTCCATTTTGTCCAATTACTAAGCGTCCAATCTGTTTTTTAAAAAAAAGTTAAATATTTTGAAAGAGTGATAATAATCTAACTCCTTAAACCTACTTTGTTTTAAGCAAAATTTACGAACATACGAACAATGACGTACAGGTAAAGACCATCTGGTCCATCGAGCCTATCCCACACAATTGCGACACCTTAATTTTATTCTTGCAAAAAGGTGAAAAGTGCCAGTACTGAGGAATAGAACATTTCTTACCCAGTGTCAGCATCCAGCATTGCCAGGTTGAGTATGGCATGAGTTAGTGCAGACCCTTCTATGCTGCACCAACAATATGCCTTAATTCCAACCTCAGAAGAGTTCCCTTACTGTACTAAGGTGACATTCCCACTACCCACATCCTTGGTTATCCGGGTGATCATTCTTAAGATTGCAAATTTACTGGCAAATTATGGATTGTTTTATGCTGTATATCTGTGCCTACAAGGAATTAGATTAAGATTACCAAAAACTCATTTCACTTAAGGCCATTTCATCAGACACTGTATAAAAGTGAAGACCTTTAAACCATCAGCAAGTAATTGCAGGGTAAAATACACAGTTTCAGTGATATATCTCATTAATTTGCATTTACTGATAATTTAACTACAGCTTCTTAAAGAATGTTACTATCAGTGAAATAAAAGAATGTTTTATGGCATTTGTCCATATTACAAAGAAACGCACCTGAAGAAGATTTTGATAAAAAAGGATTTTAAAATATTTTAGACATCACTAGTGGATCTCCTTTGACATTACTCAAAGTGATTTGGAGGATATGCTTTTTCATCCCCTGTAACAAAATATTTTATCAGAGCCACTGATTTATGGTTAAATTAGTCCCATTTGTATTGCACTTCAAAAGTACTTAACTGGCTGTGAAGAACTTTGGGACATTGCAAGGCAAGTTACACAAGAACATAAGAATTAGGAGCAGAAGTAGGCCATATGACACTTCGAGCCTGCTCCGCCATTCAATAAGATCATGGCTGATCTTCGACCACAACTCCACGTTCCCACCCGATCCTCGATTCCCCTAGAGTCCAAAGATCTATTGACCAGCCTTGAATATACTCAACAACTCAGCATCCACAGTCCTTTGGGGTAGAGAATTCCAAAGATTCACAACTCTCTGAGTAAAGAAATTTCTCCTCAACTCAATTTTAAATGACCGATCCCTTATCGTGAGACAATGCCTCCTAGTCCTAGATTCTCCAGCCAGGGAAGATTTCCTTTCAGCATCCACCCTGTCAATCCCCCTCAGAATCTTGGATGCTTCAATGAGTTTACCTCTCATTCTTCTAAACCCCAGAGAGTATAGGCCCATTCTACACAATCTCTCATCATGAGACAGTCCCCTCATCCCAGGAATCAATCTAGTGAACCTTCGTTGCACCATCTCTTTCTCAGATAAGGAGACCAAAACTGTGCACAGTACTCCAGGTGTGGTCTCACCAAAGCCCTGTATATTTTAGTAAGACTTTCTTACTCTTGTACTCCTTGCAATAAAGGCCAATATGCCATTTGCCTTCCTAATTGCTTGCTGTACCTGCAGAAAGTTTTTTCTTTCTTATAGGAAGGAAGGGAGATTCAGGGGACCATGAACAGTAGGAGAGGGCGGCTGCAAGCTACCACAGGGTAGCCATGGGCTTTTGTTGGGTATGAGTCAAGAATGGAGGGAAAAAGCATGGGCTCTGAGTGTGAGGGTGGAACTGGCGAGAGCGAGCTGGACGGTAGGGTAGTACAGGTGCTTAAGGTGGCAGTGTGGGAGTAGTATGAGCAGTTGCAGCAAACAATGAGCAGGAGAACGATACAGGCACTTAGTGTGGGTGGAAAGAGCAGTGGTTTAGAAAAGGGATTCCCAGCACTGAGATAGGAAAGTCTGTGTCATATAAAATACATAAACAGCTCTGTATATTTTTAAATAAATTAACACAGGTTTTGCAGCTTAGCCTACCAGCCCTCAGAATAAAGCTGCAGTCCAGCTGTGACTGAGAAATTACTTTAAGCTGAATGAACATTTTACAAGGGTGGAAGCCATTGAAAAGCACTGAAGTTTAACAAGTTTAAGCTGGTTTCAGTTCATGGTCAGGAATTTGGCAATTTTTACTGCCGAGACTAGCGGTTGGAACAGTCGGGTCAGAACTCAGGTCGTGCAACAGCGGCAGGATTGGAGATCAGTCATACTTTGGGATACAGCATGAATGGCTGAGGGAGGGAAGTCACTACCGAGGAAGCAGACTACTAGGAAAAAAAGGAGGCCCGACTTCAGTTGGTCTCAGGTGGTGGCAAGGTGCTGCACTGTAGCGACTGCCTTGAAGACGCAGCTCGAAGGACTGAATGGGGCCAAGAATCGCAGTAAGTATAATGAGGGATAATCGAAGGACAGTCAGGCAGTGGTGGCAGGCAGAAATACTGGAAATGGAAATAGACAACAAAAAGATTTTACAGGAACACAAGAATTACATGTTACTCCAGAGACTTGAGCACAAAAATCTAGGCTGACACTCCAGTGCAGTACTGAAGGAGTGCTGCACTGTCGGAGATGCTGTCTTTCAGATGAGATTTTAAACCAAGGCTCTCTCAGCTGGATGCAAAAGATCCTACAGCACTATTTCTCAGAAGAGCAGGGCAGTTATCCTCGGTGTCCTAGTCAATATTTATCTCTCAAATCAACATCTAAAACAGTTTATTTGATCATTATCATATTGCTGTTTGTGGGAGCTTGTTGTGCACAAATTGGCTGATGCGTTTCCTACATTACATTACAACAGTGACTACACTTCAAAAGTACTTCATTGGTTGTAAAGCGCTTTGGGACATCTGGTGGTCGTGAAAAGCACTATATAAATGCAAGTCTTTCTTTCAATACACAAGATTATTAATATATTTGTAGCAGATCTCCCATGGTATTGCTCGTGCTGAGTTGGAAGATAAGTTGTTTTATAACAATAGGAGCATTATGCTATGTAACACAAAATATATCAGGATCAGAGATTTATAGAGAAGAAATAAGTCAAATTTTATTCTGTCAAATTAATCATCATGAGAAGAAAGCCATTCAAGCCATATCTTCTGGGCATTAGGGCCATTTTCAGAGAATGGTTAGCTGATAATAACATAGATGCACATTTGAGGGATTTGAACTGAATTTGGTTATTTATCTCTTCAAGGAAGGAGGGAGAGAGAAAACAGGAAACATTAGGCCAGTTAGCTTAACATCAGTAGTAGGGAAAATGCTAGAATGTATTATTACAGGCATGGTAACAGAGCACTTAGAAAAACACAATATTATTTGGCAGAATTAACATGGTTTTATGAAAGGGAAATAGTGTTTGACAAATCTAAGAGTTTTTTTTTAAAGGTGTAACTAGCAGGATAGATAAAGGGGAACCAGTGGATGTAGTATATTTGGATTTTCAGAAGGCATTCGATAAGGTGCCACACATGAGGTTGTTACACAAGATTCATCATCATCATCATAGGCGGTCCCCATGGGATTGGGGTAATATATTAGCATGGATTGAGGATTGGTTAACGGACAGAAAACAGCATAGGGATAAATGGGTAATTTTCAGGATGGCAGAATGTAACTAGTAGAGTGCCTCAAGGATCAATGCTTGGGCCTCAGCTATTTACAATCTATATCAATGACTTAGATGAAGGGACAGAGTGTAATATATCCAAGTTTGCTGACGATACAAAGCTCGGTGGGAAAGTTAGCTGTGGAGAGGACACAAAAAGTCCACAAAGGGATATAGACAGGTTACATGAGTGGCAAGAAAGTGGCAGCTCGAGTATAATGTGGGTGAAATTATGCACTTAGGTAGGAAGAATGGAAAAGCAGATGGATTTTCTTTGCAGTCCATGAAACAAGGCTACTATATTTCAATGGTGGATTGCAGGATCACGACTCGACACAGAATGCCTTTTCTAAGCCACTGCTCTTTCCACCCACACTAAGTGCCTGTACCCTTCTCCTGTTCACGACTGCTCTTACTACTCCCATACCACCACCTTATGCACCTGTACTACCCTACACTCCAGCTCGCTCTCGCCAGTTCCACTCTCACACTCAGAGCCCATGCTTTTTCCCTCCATTCTTGACTCATACCCAACAAAAGCCCCATGGCTACCCCGTAGTAGCTTGCAGCCGCCCTCTCCTACTGTTCGTGGTCCCCTAAATCCCCTAGATTGAGAGTCCACAACTGTTAACATATGAAGGACATAAGAGTGGAGCCAAAGGATAAGGGAAGTTTAGCTGCTTGTTAGATTTGTAAGAGACATGAAGACACTGTGTCTCTAAAGAATTGAAAGAAACTGCCCTAATGAATGCCATGGAAGAGATCAAGATGCAGTAATTCGGCCACTGCACTGCATTAGCACTGGAGATTTTATGCATCATGCACATGTAATCCGAAGGAAGTTGATGAATATAAAGTAGAATCATTAGTAAAGAATAGATAGGGTTGGATGAAGAGTGAAGGTGGTCATTAATATTAAGTAGGAACAGAAGACAGACCCCCAGGCAACCAGAGTTAATGGGAAAGAACCAGTCAGCAGATCAGCCATCAACCTTAACAAAGGTACGGCAATGTGAAAGAAAATTGGATAGCTATTAACTTAGTAGATTTGGCAGCAGGAGAAAGAAGAAATGTTTATCTTCACCTCTAAGGCACATTCGTTTGAAGGGTAACTCTAACCATCTCTTCTATACTCTTGCTATTTATGATTGATCAGTCTGTGGGCTTTATCCATTTGGTGCATGTATTTTTGATATGTCAGTTTGTTGCAATTCCATCCTCATTCGAACTGGTCTAGAACAAGGGGTCACAGTCTCAGGGTAGGAAATTTAAGACCGAGATAAGGAGAAATGTTTTCACTCAGGATGGTGAACCTGTGGAATTCTCTACCACAGAAGGCTGTGGAGGCCAAGTCACTGAATATATTTAAGAGGGAGATAGATAGATTTCTAGAAACAAAAGAAATCAAGGGGTATGGGGAAAAAGCAGGAATATGGTGTTGAGATAGAAGATCAGCCATGATCATATTGAATGGCGGTGCAGACTCGAAGGGTCGAATGGCTTACTACTGCTCCTATTTTCTATGTTTCTATGTTTCAATGCAATGTTAAGCTGCTGAACTAAAACTGCTGAACCATGCATTAGTCCCATTAGTCATCCAGTCCAATTTATTTCATACAAAAGCAAATTACTACAGATGTTGGAATCTGAAATAAAAACAGGAATCTCAGCGGATCAGGCAGCATCTGTGGAGAGAAAGAGTCAACTTTTCAGATCGATGACCCTTCGTCAGAACTGGCAAAAGTTTGAAATTAACAGATTCTGAAGGAGCACTGAAAGGGGGAGGGGAGGGAAGGAAAGAACAAAAGGGAAGGTCTGTGATAGGTTGACAATTTATTTAATAGTTGTCCCCGTGAGTATCCCATTATTGCACAAAGTTTGAAAACAAAATGCACATAACCTTCTACTAATATACATCCTGTACTGCAAATGGAGAATGCATTTTTCAACAGATGTGAAAGGAAAAGCAGAGTGGAAAGTTTTGTGATAGTAAAATTCAGTCTATGTTACTACCATCTCATCCCTTCCCTTCAAAACAAAGCAAAGGAGAAATAACCTTTCCTTGGGAAAATGAAATGCACCTTGGGTAGAAAGCACTACAATCAGAAATAATGCAAGAATGTGAGACCATTTTGTTTACTCTCCCAAATGCATAGAAGAATAGAGGTAAAAGGGGACTGAATGGGTTAAGCACACTATTGCATTCACCTTGGAGTCCTGTGTTTGAATCAACACCAGACTTGTCTCTCAAAACGTTAGCTGTAAGGTTATAGAATCATAGAAAGTTATGGCACAGAAGGAAGCCATTCGGCCATCATGTCTGTGCCTGCTGATAAAGAGCTATCCAGCCTAATCCCACTTCCAGCTCTTAGGCTGTAGCATTGTAGATTATGACACATATCCAAGTACTTTTTAAAATGTGATGAGGGTTTCTACCTCTACCACTCTTTCAGGCAGTGAGTTCCAGACCCCTACCGAGTGAAAACATTTCTACTCAACTCACCTCTAATCCTTGTACCAATTCCTTTAAATCTATGCACCTGATTATTGACCACTCTCCTAATGGTTCTTATCCACTCGTTCTAGGCCCCTCATAGTTTTATACACCTCAGTTAAATCTCCCATCAGCCTCCTCAGTTCCAAAGAAAATAATCGCAACCTATCCACCCTTTCCTCATAGCTAAAATTCTCCACTCCTGGCAACATCCTCGTAAATCTCCTCTCTACCACAATGTAATGTGGTGACCAGAACTGCACGCAGTACTCTAGATGTGCCGTAACTAGTGTTTTATACATATCTAGCATCACATGTATTCAGCTTGGAATCTCAACCCAGTTCCAAGTGGATTTAAGCTTATTCACAATGAATCTTAGATGACCCCCAACTACTGTACTGTTCACCACTTTCTTCATAATCAAAATGTTTGCCAAGCTTTTATTGGGGGGAGCAGAGCCATGTGTAATTTGTCACAATATCAAAGAAAGACTTGCATTTATATAGCGCATTTTGCGACCTAAAGACATCCCAAAGCGCTTTACAGTCAATTAAATACTATTTTTAAGTGTAGTCACTACTGCAATATAAGGAAATGTGGCAGCCAATTTACACACAGCAAACTACCACAAACAGCAATAAAATAAATGACAAGATAATCTATTTTAGGTGTTGGTGGAGGGATAAATGTTGGCCAAGACTCGCTGATATTCTTTGAATAGTGCTGTGGGATTACCTGAGAGGGCATCGAGGCCTCAGTACTGCACTGACGTGTCAGCCTAGATTATGTGCTCAAGTCTCTGGAGTGGGACTTCAACCCACAACCTTCAGAGGCAAAAGTTCTGCCATTGAGCCAAGGCTGACACTAATCAAGCATTAGTTGTGCATATGAGCATTCGGATGTCACCCTTTTAACGTTTTCTTTCTCTCTCTCACACATAAAATTTTGATCTGGATATCAAATATAATTGAAGTAACTTATCGGCTCAATGTACAAATCAAAACATAAATAACCTTCAGAGTCTGGCCAAATATTATTTACGCTTCTTGACAGCCCACCAGCCTCCTTAAGCTATCGGTGTTGTGCTATCATAGAATTTTACAGCACAGAACGAGGCCAGTCATCCCATCGCATCTGCTCTCCTCTTAGTCCAATTACGACATCCCACACAAAACAAAAAAACTTTACATTGTATTGCACCGTGAAAATACCCACTGAATCTGTGTAACTCATCGAACTACATCATAAAGGCACATTTTCGTGTGTTGGTCGATAATGTACCGCTGGCAACATACCCCATTGGCAGCAGCCATTTGAACTATGATTTCTATGGCATCCTTATTGTAGTACCGCCCATCGCCTCCGACCACCACAGTAGATCCCTGGCGATCCCTTAGGTCAATGGAAGCAAAGATGCACTGAACGAAGTTCTGAAGATATCGCGGCTTGTTCTGAAAAACGTTGGTTTTCTTCCGGAGCCCGCTGGTTCCAGGTCTCTGAGCATCATAAGGAGCTGTAAGCACAGTCACTAGAGGCAAAGGACTCCCATCCATATCGAGATTCACGTCGGTGACTCATAAAACGCTGTCTCGGGAAAGGAATGAATGAAAGAAAGGTGGGAAAAGTACAGAATTTCTTCCCCGGCGAAATCGGTCAGTGAAGGGCAGGATTAACGCTGCCGAGAGATTCAGATGGTCAGAAACAGCAAAGCAGCGCCCAGAAATAGCTCACTCGAACAGATACAGCACTTTCTGTAATCGAAGAAGCGTTGCCACACTTGTTCCAAAAGATCACTGTCAAGAAGTCAGCACGAAAAAATGAAATAGCTCGTTGTAAATCAATGAGAAGAAAAATGGATTGTTCCACTAATCAGATGGGAGCGAATTTTATTCCAGTCTTTGCATTTGACAGTTTGTCTCCCAAGACACAAGGCGAGTCTCTTGGCTTGCTGCTTTCTGTTGACAGATAGATCTGACGGATGAGGAACTGTTAAAACACGTCATGATCTCAGCGCCATTCCCCCAAGAAAGGTTTGGTCTTCTCAACTCGAGAGCCAGAGCCAAAGGAGTGGAGAATACGGACTTGGCTCCAGGAGAAGGTAACTGAGTATAGTAAGGTGTAAAATGTATAGCGCGAATTTGGGACCAAGACAATGCGCGATAGGCAGGGAAAGTGTTGACAGCTCGGATAGTTTCTCTTACTGCAGTTTAAAAATGACACTACACGCAAAAAAACGAACACAA
Source organism: Pristiophorus japonicus (assembly GCF_044704955.1). Classification (NCBI taxonomy): domain Eukaryota; kingdom Metazoa; phylum Chordata; class Chondrichthyes; family Pristiophoridae; genus Pristiophorus; species Pristiophorus japonicus. Next base: position 90,920,413 of record NC_091984.1, read on the forward strand.
GATGTAGTTTATAAACATTTAAAAGCACGTGTAAATTATTCACCACATAAACATCTTCCACTGGATTTAGTACACTGCCATTCAGGCTACTAGTATATTAAGTCCTTATCTTGCGTAGTGTCAGAAAATGAGTGGATTTCCGAGTCAGTTTCATGTCGATCCGTTTTTTTTAAGTGCTGATTGATGCCCTATTTTTAAAACGATAATTGAATTTCACGCTGCATTCATCTCCAACCATAGTTTATGGGCTATTTTCACCATAGACCTACTTTTAAACATAACCATCTGCACAAGATATGAAAAGACATAAAATCTTACGTCTGTACTTTTTAAACTTTCCACGCCGCTGACAAGACATTGGATATCTGCATCAGTACGGGGTAAAGGCTATTACATGCGGGGAGAATTCATAAGTTCTGATTAAATCACAATTATTTTTAACATTAGACGTTGAAGAACCTTTCCAAACAACCCCTTTTTTCCTATGCCCCGCCAGCATTTATCCAGCCAATGGCTTTGTTTGCTACTTTGTCTTTTAATATTTGTTTCATCGTAACACCACCTTCTTTTAAAGCGGCCAAGAAAACATTTCCTTTCTGTTTTCAATTGCTTAGAACAAAATTGTAACCAGAACTGATGGCTGGTGTGCTATTCAAGGATTAACCGTGAATGACTAAAAATTTAAGAGAATTTTACACTTCTAGTTTATTCACAAGTCTGCCAAAGTCAGAGGACCAGAGTTCGATGAATGTGGGGAGGGTTGTAAGCCGGGAGGAAGTTAGAGATAGGGAGGATATAAATCACAAGAATGAGAATTTTAAATTTAGGTTGTTGGGAGACTCAAAGCCAATGTAGACGAGAAAGATCTGGGGATTGGTCCGGGATAGGATACGGGCAGCAGGATTTTGAATGAGCTGAAGCTTATGGCTGATGGAGGATGCGAGGCTATCCAGGAGAGCACGAGTTCAATGACAGATGGGCTGATATAGGGGTGACTGTGGGCAATGTTATGGAGGTGGATTAGGCTGTTTTTGTGATGGAGCGGATATTGGTCAGAAACTCAGCTATCTAAATACTAAATTCTCCTTCCCGCTCTGTTACCTCAAGTATAACATGTAGTCCACATTCTAACTTCTACATAGTCTCAGGACTTACCAGCTCACCTCACTGCCCATTGACCTGGACGATTATGAAATTGCTTTTAACTAAAAGTCCTTTATAGAAAAGTTATTACCATGTGGAAGCATTTTTCTTATTGATTACCAGGAATAAATCCCTTAAAACAAAATCGGCAAAGTCAAAATATTGCCTAGTTTCATGCTCATATAAAGAATGTCGGCTATCTTCAGATAATTGGATACTGGGATTTGCCATTTAAAGTTCAGAGAGTGAAGCATATATTTAATGTTAGAGCAGCCAATAACTATCAGTTAGTAATTTTCTCTAGAGCAGTGGAATACTAATGGATGCAAGAGAACCATGTGAATTGGTTTAAATAAGTTGGATTTATATAGCGCCTTTCACGACCACCGGACATCTCACAGCGCTTTACAGCCAATGAAATATCTTTGGAGTGTAGTCACTGTGGTAATGTAGGAAACGGCAACAGCAAAGCACGATCAAATAATGATAAATTGATTGAATAAAAATTGGAAATCAAGTTACAATAACCTATAAACTGTTGCCGGCATAAACGACAGTAAGTGTGCAATACTTACCAGCAATCCAGTGGAGAGTCCATTGTGGTACATGATTCCTGTCTGGTCCAACATTTCTGTTTTAACAGTTAAAGGTATTGTGTGCTATTGTGCCTGAGGCATGTTAGCCTTGTTGCGCTCCCCGTTTCCTGGATAATTTCTGATTAAGAAGACGCCCACCAAATTTCATTCTTCACGCATTGCTTGTGCAATACACTTCTACTTCTCATAGTTTACATCGAAGTTCTTCGCATCCGGAAACTTTGTTGAGAAATAGCATAAGGGATCGTCTTGTTTGATTAGAGAGAGCCAATATGATTTCAGAAAGGGTGGGCTATGTCTGAATAATTTACTAGATTTCTTTAAGGTTACAGATCTGATGGATAAAAGTGGCAGCTATCTACCTGGATTTCAGGAAGTGATTTGATACTTCCCACAAGGTAGATTAATTCACATGGTGCATGTCCATGAGATAGATTACAAAGTATTGGGCTGGATTGATCCATAGACAGCAAATAATGGTGCTACATATGTGCAAGTGTTAAGAGTAGAATCTGGTTGCCAGTGGCTTGGAGTCCACAGCATCATTGTCAGTCCTATTGTTTATAAATTACTTGGACAATGGAATATTGTCAAAATGGTCTAAGTTTGCAGATGACACCAAATTGGCTGCAGCTGCGAGTTATGCTAATCAATGTGAGATCATCGTCATAGGCAGTCTCTCGAAGCGAGGATGACTTCACAGATGGAGTTCACAGGTGTTTCAATGAAGGGTCTAATATTCCAAATCCCGAACTACATCGTGAAGGGTGGAAGATGCCTGCGCGTGGATTTTTTTTTTTTTTTAAACGTGTGGTGGCCGTTGCACACCAGCCACCACACGGGCTTGACAGAGCTAGGTCTTGGTCCAGTGGCAAGGATTACTCAAGACTAGCTCTGTTGCATAGACCAAGTGCGCACACATATCACAGTGTGGGCTAGCCTGTGCTGCCCCTGGGCCTTCGCCTCTTCTGCGCCCCGGTCACTTCCCTCTACAAACTCTTGCCGCTCCTTCGCCCCTCTTGCTGTGCCTGCGCGCACTGCAATCAGCGACCTGGCTTCGTAGCTATCGCCCTCCTGCAGCAGTACGCGCTGCTCCCTGCAGCGGTATGCTGCCGCACGCTGCTCCCTCCAATGGTCCTGGCCTGTTGATGGTCTTGCAGGCTGGGACCGCGCCAATTTCCGGGCCGGGCCGCCGCACACTGCTCCCTCCAATGGCCCTGGCCTGCTGTGCTATCACTCTAAATCCTGTTCTGTTCACCAATGCAGCCTTTCAATGGTGGGGCTTGTGAGATAAAGGGCACTGGAAAGATTAAGTCAATGGGTAAAGAGGTGGCACCAAGAATTCAACACAAATAAGTCGCAAGACGAGATAGAAGAAAGAATATGGAGTACACATTGTATGATAACATCTTGAGGTAATCAAGCGGGAAAGATATCTGGAGATTTTCATTGCTGAGTTTCTAACGCTATAACTTCTCGATCACAAAAAGCACCTACTTCCACTACCTATTCGCCAGCAATCCATTAATGATTTTGGCCTGGTCTGAAATTTCTGTCTCGAAGTTTATTGTGTTGTATCCAAGGTGCGTTAGCCTGTGGCACTTGCTGTTTCTGGGATAGCTGCTGATTAATGAGATGCCCATCAAATTCCATTCTTCATGCATTGACTCCTGTTGTCCATATTTTGAAATTCTACATTGTAAACGTGACATCATCTATATCAGTGTCTGGCATGAGTGTGACATTGTTGATGTGTAAAACAGAAAATAATACTGGGCTTTCCACTGGGCCCTCCAGAGAACAGTGACAAGCCCCTTTAAGATGTCCTGCTATCTCTACAGGGTGCTTTGATATGGGCTCTCATTTTGCCCAAGTTCTCAAGATTTAAAATGTTATATGCCCTTGGCATGTTCTGAAGTCTCCTCTTTGTACTTATACTACAACCTCAATTCCCAGCAATTCAATGTTGCTCTGTGTAATAGAAAATGCCTGTTCTAAAAAAGTTAAGGTGGTCGGGTGGTGTGATGTGTAGAAAATTAAACCAATCACCAAATTCTGAAGGAGAAGTTGCTGAACAGTTGCTAGATAGTGCCTATCTTTTTTAAAAATTTGTTCTGGGATGTGGGCGTCGCTAGCAATGCCAGCATTTATTGCCCATCCCTAAATACCCTGGAGAAGATGGTGGTGAGCTTGTGGTGAAGGTATTAGTGATGTTAGGGAGGAAGTTTCAGGATTTTGACCCAGCAATGATGAAGCAACAGTGATATATTTCCAAATCAGGATGGTGTGTAACTTGGAGGGGAATTTGCAGGTGCCTGCTCCCATGTGCCTGCTGCCCTTGTCCTTCTAGATGGTAAAGGCCACGAGTTTGGGAGGTGCTGCCGAAGAAGCCTTGGCGAGTTGCTGTAGTGCATCTTGTAGATGGTATACATTGTAGCTACAGTGCGCTGGTGGTGGTGGGAGTGAATGTTTAAGGTGGTGGATGGAGTGCCAATTGTCTTGGATGGTGTGGAGATTCTTGAGTGTTGTTGGAGCTGCACTCAGAGGCAAGAGTATTCCAGCACACGCCTGACTTGTGCCTTGTAGATGGTGGAAAGGCTTTGGGGAGTCAGGAGGGGAGACATTCGCCCCACAATACCCAGTTTCTGACCTGCTCTTGTTGCCACAGTATATATGTGGCCAGTCCAATTAAGTTTATGGTCAATGGTGACCCCCAGGATGTTGATGGCGATCGTAATGCCATTGAATGTCATGGGGAGGTGGTTAGACTCTCGCTTGTTGGAGATCGTCATTGCCTGGCATTGTGTGGCACGATTGTTACTTACCACTTATCAGCCCAAGCCTGAATATCATCCAGGTCTTGCTGCATGCACGCACGGACGGCTTCATTTTTTGAGGAGTTGCAAATGGTACTGAACACTGTGCAGTCATCAGCGAACATCCCCACCTCTGACCTTATGATGAAGGGACGATCATTGACAAAGCAGCTGAAGATGGTTGGGCCGAGGACATTACCCTGAGGAACTCCTGCAGCGATGTCCTGGAGCTGAAATGATTGACTTCCAACAACCACAACCATCTTCCTTGGTGCTAGATATGACTCCAGCCAGTGGAGAGTTTTCCCCCTGATTCCCATTGACTTCAATTTTGCTAGGGCTCCTTGATGTTACACTTGGTCAAATGCTGCCTTGATGTCAAGGGCAGTCATTCTCACACCTCCTCTGGAATTCAGCTCTTTTGTCCATGTTTGGACCAAGGCTGCAATGAGATCTGGTGCTGATCTGGAGGGCGATGGGGTTGTTGTCTTAGTTTGCTCTTTTACCTGTGACATGGGGTCACTTTCTCAGCTGTAGGTGTGCGCTCCAAGAAGAGAACAGACATTTGTTTACGTTAAAACCCAGGGACATACTCCCAATTATCCACCATGCACACCTCTGCTATTTAGATCCCATTTTCATCAGGGTGAAAAACCTGAATTCATGACAGTCAACAATAAAGGAATAGAAGTGACTGGCTTACTATCATGTCTGTCACGGATTCTGAAATCCCATACAATGCATCTGTACATATCAGCATTTTGATCTTCACATTGGTCTGCATGGATCTTCCCCCAACAACAAGGAGGAACCAGAGCCAGAATGATAAAGTTACATTTGTGACATCTGAGCAGCTGCACCTGCAAAGAACTTGTGCATGTTCAATTGTTGCTACCAGCCTTTTGATCTGCCCTGAAGTATAAACAGAATAAATTTTGAGCAGAATTTTGTTTAAATTGTGGAATCAGTTTCCCTGTTGCCAAATCTGCTCCATCCATAATTCAGGGTGGATTTTGCACATGTTGTGTAGCTGACAAGGTGCAAATTCACAATTCAAAGTTTCAATTGTGGCTTTGAGAATTCCAGTCAATTCTGATATTGAGATGTATGATTTCAGATCCAAGGTGGTGCTTCCAATGACAAGTTACCCCAGCATCGAAGCACTGACCACACTCAGCCAGCTCCGTTGGGTGGGCCTCATCATCCGCATGCCCACCACAAGACTCCGAAAGCAAGTGCTCTACTCGGAACTCCTACACGGCAAGCGAGCCCCAGGTAGACAGAGGAAATGTTTCAAGGACACACTCAAAGCCTCCTTGATAAAATGCAACATCCCCACCAGCACCTGGGAATCTCTGGCCCAAGACTGCCCTAAGTAGGGGAAGAGCATCCGAGAGGGCGCTGAGCACCTCGCGTCTCGTCGCCAAGAGCATGCAGAAACCAAACGCAGACAGCAGAAGGAGCGTGCAGAAAACCAGACTACCCACCCACCCTTTCCTTCAACCACTATCTGTCCCACCTGTAACAGAGACTGTAATTCCCGTATTGGACTGTATAGTCACACTTTGAGTGAAAGCAAGTCTTCCTCGATTGCCTATGATGATGATGACAACAACTGGAAGGAGTAGGTTCACTTTGCCGCCACTGGCCCTTCCAATTGTTTGTATCCAGTGAAACTATTAATTGAGCTCGGTTTTGATGTTGCAATGACAAGAGCACGAGTTCAATTGCTCTATAGTACAGTTGAAAAGGGACATTAGTGGTGTTGAAGAGGTGTATGAAATTTGCATGGGATGACTACAATCTGATTTTGCTTCCTCCATCAAGGAGGTGCCCACACTCACAGTTTTGTCTTTCTGCTTTCCAGAATTCTGTGCTGTTCCAACCACTGAATAACTTTTTTTTTTAAGTTGCAACATCTGTAATATCAAATAAGCATACTGTTAAATTGCTTGTTAGGAGGCATGACATGCTGGGCTTCATCACCTCAAAATGTTATTTAATTATTTAATTATGATATTGTAAGTGAGATTTAAATTTAGTACATAGAGAGTGGAAAAGCAAGAATTAATTCTGACCATTTAAATGAGTTCATTAGAGTTCTTAATTACTTTAAAAAGTTATCTCCAATTGTGTCCGCTTTCATTTTTGCTAATAGTAATGCTAACCTTATCAAGTGCCTTTTGGAAGTCCATATAAACAATATCTATGGCCACTCCCCTATCTACCATGCTAGTGACCTTCTTAAAAAAAAAATCAACTAGATTAGTCAGGCATGACATACTCTTCACAAAGTCATGCATACTCTTTCTGATCAGCTCATACTTCTCCAATTGCTCAATGCACTCTGATGATAGATTACTGTAACTTTCCAATAACTGATGTTAAACTGATGGGTCTGTAGTTAATTTTTTTCTCTCCCTCCCTTCTTAAATAATGGAGTGACATTTGCAATTTTACAATCCAAAGACACAATTGTTGAATCTAGAGAACCATGAAAAATTATGACTATTGCACCGACAATTTCTTCACCTATTCTTTTAATATTCTGGGGTGGAAACCATCAGGTCCTGGATATTTGTCTGATTTAAGTCCCATTATTTTTTAGATGACCTTTTTTTAAGAACTTATATTAAATCCATTAAGTTGATCCCTTGACTTTTAGGTCCCCTTGTATCGCTGGTATTTTGAATAATAATGCTCATGAAGCGCCTTGAGACATTTTGCTACTTTATAAATGCAAGTTGTTGTCCTTTACCAGGAAAATAAATACAAAGGGCTCATTTAACAAGACTACCATTTCCTTATTACTTGCTTTGGAGGCAGTTCAGAGAAGGTTCACTAGGTTGATTCCAGGGATGAGGGGGTTGACTTATGAGAAAAGATTGAGTAGGTTGGGCCTCTACTCACTGGAATTCAGGTGATCTTATCGAAACGCATAAGATTATGAAGGGGCTTGACAAGGTGGATGCAGAGAGGATGTTTCCACTGATGGGGGAGACTAGAACTAGAGGGAGTGATCTTAGAATAAGGGGGCGCCTATTTAAAACAGAGATGAGGAGAAATTTCTTCTCTGAGGATTGTAAATCTGTGGAATTCGCTGCCTCAGAGAACTGTGGAAGCTGGGACATTGAATAAATTTAAGACAGAAATAGACAGTTTCTTAAACGATAGGGGATAAAGGGTTATGGGGAGCGGGCGGGGAAGTGGAGCTGAGTCCATGATCAGATCAGCCATGAGCTTATTGAATGGCGGAGCAGGCTCAAGGGGCCGTATGGCCTACTCCTGTTCCTATTTCTTATGTTTTTATCGCCTACATCTGTCTTTAATAAACTCATATTTCCCTTTCTAGAATCTAGATCAATCAAATCTAAAATTTTCCGGGATTCCAATAAGTCACCATGATACACATGCTATGGCATCTTTTATGAACTATGATTATTGGACAACATGGAACATGGGCTTCTGCCTGCAATTACCCATGCTACTGAGTTCATGATCTCAGTCACATAATTGTGGGAAAGTTTCAGCCTAAGATAGGAGGCCTCAAAAAGGAGGTAGAGAAGAAGAGAAAAATAGAGGAGCAGTCATCCCAAGGCCACCTGCAACCTGGTAGCATTGTAACCACTTTCTTTTGGGAGAAAAAAAACACTTTAAAAAGAGAAAGGTATGCTCAATGAAGAAATTACTTTTTTTTTTTTAAAAACAAGATTTTTGTAGTTTATCCTCATTTTTTGCCAGGCATTTCTCCTGTCAAGCTCCACCAATGCTGCTCACCAGCAGCAAGGAGGTGTACATAGTGGCCCACAAATACTGGGAATTGAAATGGGGGTGAAATCAAATTTGTATTCTCCCACTACGAGTGCCACTCCAACACGAGTAGTTAAAAAAGGTCAAATTTAAGATAAATTAATTAATGTGCTAATACTCTTGTATACATGATAAGTAATAAAATCACAAAATTCTTTGATATTAAATATATTATAGAAAAATAAATTTAGCATCACAATCTGGAGTTACTTAGAACAAATATTTTGTTTTATCTTAATCTTTTGTTACCGGCTCATTTAATTATAGAGATTGATTATTTTCATGGAAGGAAATAGTTATTAATGGGGAAGGATTAAGTGGTTTTGCATAAACTTGCTGTAATTATTGTTTTCCAGTGCAGCAAACTTTCTTGAGTTTTGCAATGTTTCCCCCCTGTGGATGAGAAGTGCAAGATCAGAACAGAATGCAGCCTCCCAACGACTGCATTTCGTCAGCTTGTCAGTTTAACATCATTTAGTATTTCTCACCATCCCGGTGATACATTTCTTTCCGATTCAACATATTTCAAGTATGCATTCTGAGGGCAAGACTCAAAGTTACCTTCTCCCTCAATGTAACCTTCCTTCTGCCACATGGTATCTATGGCTAACTTGCTTTTACCAAGATGACTGAGAAATCAGTTGCTTCAAAATGTACCAGGATCAGGATGCTATTGCGGATTTCACTCAATTTCACCCTGTGCAGAAGCATTTCTCCAGTGAAACAGCAGAGATCAGTAACTCAGCAAATGAAGAGTGATCAACAACAACCCGTATTCTACCACTTCTTCATGATCCCGTGCACTGATATAATCTGCTAATCCACTCAAATTTAATCGATTAATGTCATATGATCTTCGCTCCCTGACTCTTCATCTCATTGCACCATGCAATTCCCCAGTTCAGAAAACAGACAAGCGATCTATTCCCTAGTGTCTGAAAATGCCGTCTTAAACTAATTACTCACTCTTTAATCCCTACTCTGTGCCTTCTCCTACTAGCACAATCAATATCGAGAACTTGGCAACACAGTCGTGTGGAGCACAAACTCTCCACATCATTAAAATTTGCAGTTTAGAAAACTGATCTCAGGTTAAGCACATTAGTGAACTGTTCACAGTTTGGAGGCTGATGTGAACCATGTAGTGGGTTCCAGTTCTTATGCAAACAAAATTTCACATGCAACAGACAGATTTGCATTCCATAAATGCAGTCCAGTTCACACTATAGCTGCCTACAAAATATTCAGTGTTCAGCAACTGTACATTTCTTTCAAAAATATTTAACGTCTAGCTTTGAGGTTTAGACCCACAGTTGTTCAAATTTTAAAACAAAATCATAGAATCATAGCATCATAGCATCATATAGCACAGGAGGAGACCATTCAGCCTATCATGCCCTTGCCAGCTCCTTGGTAGAGCTATCCAATTAATCCTACTCCCTTGCTCTTTCCCCATAGTCCTGTAAATTTTTCCCTTTAAAGTATTTATCCAATTCTCTTTTGAATCTGCTTTCACCACCCTTTCAGGTGGTGCATTCCAGATCACAACACCTTGCTGTGTAAAAAAAATTCCTCATTTTGCTCTGGTTCTTTTGTCAATTGCCTTAAAACTATGTCCTCTGGTTATTGGCTGTTCTGCTATTAGAAACAGTATCTCCTTTACTTTTTCAAAACCATTCATGATTTTGAACACCTCTATCAAATTACCTCTTAAACTTCTCTGCTCTAATGAGAACAACACCAGCTTCTCCAGTCTATCCACATAATTAAAGTCCCTTATCCCTGCTACCAGAGATAGTGGATGCTTTGGTTGTAATCTACCAAAATTCCCTGGATTCTGGAGCGGTCCCAGTGGATTGGAAAACTGCAAATGTAACGCCCATATTTTAAAAAAGGAGGTAGACAGAAAGCAGGAAATTATAAACGAGTTAACCTAACATCTGTCATTGGGAAAATGCTGGAGTCCATTATTAAAGAAGCAGTAGCAGAATATTTGGAAAAGCATAATTCAATCAAGCAGTCAGCATGGTTTTATGAAAGGGAAATCATGTTTAACAAATTTGCTGGAGTTCTTTGAGGATTTAATGAGCAGGGTAGATAAGGGGGAACCAGTGGATGTGGTGTATTTGGATTTCCAGAAGGCATTTGATAAGGTGCCACATAAAAGGTTACTGCACAAGATAAAAGTTCACGGGGTTGGGGGTAATATATTAGCACGGATAGAGGATTGGCTAACTAACAGAAAACAGAGTTGGGATAAATGGGTCATTTTCTGGTTGGCAAGTAGTAACTAGTGGGATGCCGCAGGGATCGGTGCGGGGGCCTCAAATATTTACAATCTATATTAATGACTTGGATGAAGGGACCAAGTGTAATGTTGCCAAATTTGCTGATGATACAAATATGGGTGAGAGAGCAAATTGTGAGGAGAACACAAGAAATCTGCAAAGGGATATAGACAGGCTAAGTGAGTGGGCAAACATTTGGCAGATGGAGTATAATGTGGGAAAATGTGAAGTTATCCACTTTGGACGAAAAAATAGAAAAGCAAATTATAATTTGAATGGAGAAAAATTGCAAGGTGCTGCAGTACAGAGGGACCTGGGGGTCCTTGTGCATGAAACACAAAAAGTTAGTATGCAGGTACAGCAAGTAATCAGGAAGGCAAATGGAATGTTAGCCTTTATTGCAAGGGATAGAGAATAAAAGCAGAGAAGTCCTGCTACAACTGTACAAGGTATTGGGGAGGCTACACCGTACAGTTTTGGTCTCCATATTTAAAGGAAAGATATACTTGCATTGGAGGCTGTTCAGAGAAGGTTCACTAGGTTGATTCTGGAGATGAGGGGGTTGACTTATGAAGATAGGTTGAGTAGGTTGGGCCTATACTCATTGGCGTTCAGAGGAATGAGAGGTGATCTTATCGAAACATATAAGATAATGAGGGGGCTCGACAAGGTGGATGCAGGGAGGATATTTCCACTCCTAGGGGAAACTAAAACGAGGGGACATAGTCTCAGAATAAGGGGCCACCCATTTAAAACTGAGATGAGGAGGAATTTCTTCTCTCAGAGGGTTGTAAATCTATGGAATTCTCTGCCCCAGAGAGCTGTGGAGGCTGGGTCATTTAATATACTTAAAGCGGAAATACAGATTTTTGAGCGATAAGGGAATAAAGGGTTATGGGGAGCGGGCAGAGAAGTGGAGCTGCGTCCATGATCAGATCAGCCATGATCTTATTAAATGGTGGAGCAGGCTCGAGGGGCCAAGTGGCCTACTCCTGTTCCTATTTCTTATGTTATGTTCTTATTCTAGTAAATCTCTTTTGCACACTCTCCAAGGCCTTGCCATCCTTCCTAAAATGTGATGTCCAGAATTGAACACAATACTCCAACTGAGGCCTAACTAGTGTTTAATAAAATTTAAGCATAACTTCCTTGCTTTTGTATTCTATACCCTTATTAATAAAGCTAAGGATCCCATATACTTTTTTTTTTAAAGTCTTCTCAACTTGTTCTGCCACCTTCAAAGATTTGTGTATATACACCTCCAGGTCTCTGTGTCTGCACTTCCTTTAAAATTGTACCATTTAATTCATATTGTCTCTCCTCATTCTTCCTACCAAACTGTATCACTTCACATTTCTCTGCGTAAATTTTATCTGCCATGTGTCAGCCCATTTTACCAGCCTCTCATGAGCATATGAACAATGATGGACAGGTAAAAACCTCTGGTCCATCCAGCCTGTCCTACACAATTGCTATACCTTGACCGCAGTATTTCAGGGTGGTAGCGGGTGCGATCGGTGGCAGGTTGGGTGAGAAAGTTGTTATTTTTGAAAACTGGTCAGGAACAGGCTGTTATCACGCTCCCGCATACCTTTCCCCTGGGCACATCCGTCATTGCAGAGCCGACTCGACCGGCAATGGCGGGGACCCAATTGAAATAATTATCAGGTACTATACAGGCACTTAAGAGCCTTTTTTCACTTACTTTTTTAAATTTCCCTGCATGGCCATGGGATTCACTCAGCTCGGGAACCACGTCTGTCAACCTGAGGCGAGTGTTCCATGGCCATTGCTCCAGGTGATTACTTAACAGTAAAAGCTCCCACCTGACAGATGACCACAGCCATTGCTCAGTCCATTTCCAGCACAGATTCTGCAGGCTGGAAGTCTTTCCAGCAAAGTCTCCATCCAGTCTCACCTCATTGGAAGAACTCTCTCACCACTGACAGAATGCTTCTGACATCTCTACTTCACCTGCCATTCATTCCACCAACATGGTGACGTTTATACTGTCTCACCTTGGTCCTCAGAATCGGACCACGATGAGCTCTAACATCAGCAGCACCAACACCCCCACCAACCTTCCCCACAATCACCTGATGCTGCACAGGACACAGGGCATCAGCACCCAAGCACATTGCTGCCCAGGAATAGCCTCACCATGGACAGATTTAGTTAACTTTATGCTGTACACCCATATGGTTGCCACATGATGTGCCAGATTGGCACCACCCCACATCAACATCAAAAGCCATTTCTTTCACACTCATCGCCATTGCAGGGGATACTATTATGTCTTACAATTCACTGCAACTTACTAAACCACTTCCAAAGGTGCACACAAATCTGTCCAACACCGGAAAGTGTTGAAAATAAAGGAGCCAAAATTGATCAAAGCTAAGTTCCGGCCGTTTTTTGGCGGTACCCGCTGTCATGTATCTCACATTACTGTATATAACTGTATCTTACCATGCTATACATGAATGTAACTGGATATGACCTGTAACAATAAGCATACCTTACCACCAGGGGTGCACTTGCAGGAGACACTCCAGACCTGTCCCACTGTGGTATATAAAGGGAGGTCTCAGGCAACTGCAGCACTGGAGAGCTGGAATTAAAGGTGCAGGTCCTGAGTGACCTTGACTTCAGCATGTGTCTCGTGTAAGTCAGTACATTAGAGTCAGGACTTAACAGTGGCGACGAGTTACGGGATCACAGAATCCACAGAATGGCTACCAATAGCTCAGATGAGAAATACAATGCTGGAGACAATTGGGATGACTTTATAGAAAGGCTCCAGCAAAGCCTTGTGACCAAAGACTGGCTGGGCAACGATAAGGCAGACAAGAGAAGAGCCCATCTCTTGACCAGCTGTGGCATGAAAACATATGCTTCAATGAAAGACCTGCTGGCACCTGAGAAACCAGCAAGCAAGTCATTGAGGAGTTGAGCACACTGGTGAGAGACCACCTGAAGCCAGCGAGCAGCCTACACATGGCCAGACACAGGTTCTACAACTACAGACGCTGTGTGGGCCAAAGCATACCCGACTTCGTGGCGGAACTTCGGAGGCTAGCTAGTTCATGTGAGTTCCCCGATGAACTAAGGAGAGAAGTACGGAGAGACTTTTTTTTAATTGAAGGAATAGGCCATGCAGGCATATTCCAAAAGCTTATAGAGACTAAGAACTTGACCCTAGAGGCAGCAGCACTGGTCGCACAGACGTTCTTGGCAGGAGAAGAAACGAGGCTGATCTATACTTCGGGTACGACAATCAACGCTACCCCCACACACAGACAAAGGCAGGAGAGCAGGCCTTCAACAGCAGACAGTGGCGCCAGAAGCCATCAAAATCAAGGGCCACATGAACAGCCGATCACACCTCATCAACCCACAATGCGAGCAATCAACAACAGATTGAGAGAAGCTCAAGGGAGATCAGCTAGATGCAGCTCATCCTTCGGAAACAATAGAAACAGTCTGTGTTAGAGATGTGGGGGAAGGCACTCAACTAGGGTGTGTCGATTTCAGCATGCCGTTTGTAGAAACTGCATCTACACAGGGCATCTGGCTCGCATGTGCAGAAAAACAGCAGGTCGGCTGGTATACGAATTGGAAGGTTCGGAAAGCGGACCAGAAGACGGTTGGAACAGTGCATGGGACGCCGAGGTACAGCGGGTTAACACGATCAATGTCCACTGTTCTTACACCAAGACGCCTCCAATTATGTTAAGGGTTCTACTCAACGGGATACCCGTCAACATGGAACTGGATACGGGGGCAAGTCAATCCCTCATGAGCGTTCAACAATTTGAACAGCTGTGGCCGCACAAAAGCAATAAACCAAAACTCAAAGATCGACACCAAACTAAGGACCTATACTAAAGAAATCGTCCCAGTCCTTGGCAGCACCATGCTCTCAGTCACACACAAAGGGGTGGTGCACCGGCTTTCCCTGTGGATTGTTCCCGGGGATCTCCCAGTCCTGTTGGGGAGAAGCTGGCTAGCAGAACTTAATTGGAAATGGGATGATGTTCACGCCATGTTGTCAGAGGAACGGACCTCCTGCTCAACAGTTCTAAGCCGTTTTGAACTTCTCTTTCAGCCAGGTGTGGGCACCTTCAAAGGGGCTAAAATTAGAATCTACATCACACAGAATGCCAGACCGGTCCATCACAAGGCTAGAGCTGTGCCTTATGTGGTGAGGGAAAAGATTGAAAACGAACTGAACCGGCTTCTGCGGGAAGGCATAATTTCTCCCGTGGAATTCAGCGACTGGGCAAGCCCCATCGTCCCCGTCATGAAGCCTGATGGATCCGTGCGAATCTGTGGGGATTACAAGTCTACCATAAACAGAGTCTCCCTACAGAACCAATACCCGCTGCCCAGAGCGGAGGACCTATTTGCCACGTTGGCTGGAGGAAAACTTTTCTCGAAACTTGACCTCACATCTGCGTATATGATGCAAGAACTGACCAATGAGTCTAAGCTACTTACCACCATCAATACACATCGAGGCCTTTTTGTGTACAATCGATGCCCATTCGGCATCAGGTCGGCAGCTGCTATATTCCAGCGCAACATAGAAAGTCTGCTCAAGTCTATCCCGGGGACGGTTGTGTTTCAAGATGACATACTCATCACGGGCAGGGTCACCAACTCTCATCTCCGCAATCTTGAGCAAGTACTAAGTCGATTGGATCGGGTAGGCCTAAGAGTTAAGAAATCCAAGTGTCTGTTTCTCGCGCCTGAGGTTGAATTTTTGGGCAGAAGGATTGCCGCTGATGGAATCCGCCCAACTGAATCCAAAACCTAAGCGATTCGCGTGGCACCCAGGCCCCGGAATGTCTCGGAACTGTGCGCCTTTCTCGGGCTACTCAATTACTTTGGGAACTTTATGCAGAACTTGAGCACGCTGCTGGAGTCTCTCCACATGCTACTCAGAAAGGGGTGCGATTGGTTTTGGGGGGACGCCCAAAAACGCGCCTTCAATATGGCACGCAACCGTCTATGTTCCAAGAGTGTTTTAGCCTTTTTTGACCCAGGTAAAAAGTTAGTCCTTACATGTGATGCATCAGCGTACGGGGTCGGGTGCATTTTACAGCACATCAGTGATGCGGGTAAATTGCAGCCCGTTGCTTATGCCTCCAGGTCACTTTCGCGGGCGGAGCGCGGTACGGTATGGTTGAGAAGGAGGCACTCGCGTGCGTGTACAGTGTCAAAAAGATGCACCAATACCTTTTCGGGGCCAAGTTTGCGTTAGAAACCGACCACAAACCCCTCACGTCCCTAGCGCGCATTCAGCGGTGGGCACTCATGCTGGCAGCTTACGACTACACGATAAGGCACAGACCAGGCACAGACAACTGTGCCGACGCGCTTAGCAGGCTACTCCTGGTGACCACAGAAGGGTCCGACGAACAGGACTGTGAGATGGTCATGGCAATCAATGCCTTTGAATCCACAGGTTCACCCATGGCGGCTCGCCAAATCAGAGCCTGGACGACCAGCGACCCCACGTTATCCCTAGTTAAAAGATGCGATTTAACTGGTGACTGGGCATAGGTTCACGATGCCTGCCCCGAGGAGGTCAAATCCTTCCATAGGCACATGCATGGACTCTCACTACAGGCAGACTGCCTGATGTGGGGCAGCCGAGTAGTTATGTCCTTACGAGGCAGGGAGGCGTTTGTCCGGGAGCTCCATCGCGAGCACCCAGGGATCGTCCTTATGAAGGCCATAGCCAGATCTCATGTCTGGTGGCCTAGCATTGACACGGACTTAGAGCTCTGCGTCCGTCGGTGCACCATTTGTGCCCAACTCAGTAATGCCCCCAGGGAGGCCCCCCTAAGCCCCTGGCCCTGGCCCACTAAACCATGGTCGCGGGTGCATGTAGACTATGCGGGCCCATTCATGAGCAAAATGTTTCTCGTAGTCGTTGATGCATTTTCCTAATGGATCGAGTGCACCATTTTAAACTCGAGCACCACCCCCACCACTGTGGAGAGCCTTAGAACCATGTTTGCAACACACGGCATTCCTGACATATTGGTCAGTGATAATGGTCCGTGCTTCACTAGCGCAGAATTTCACGATTTTATAGTTGACCACGGTATAAATCACGTTAAGACGGCACCTTTCAAGCCGGCCTCCAATGGCCAGGCGGAGCGAGCAGTGCAGATCATTAAACAAGGCATGCTCAGAATCCAAGGTCCTACGCTGTAGAGCCACCTGTCGCGACTGCTGCTGGCATACAGATCTCATCCGCATTCGTTGACTGGGGTTCCCCCCACGCAACTATTGATGAAACGATCCTTAAAGACCAGGCTCTCGTTAATCCTCCCAGACATGCATGAAATTGTTGAGGCTAAGCGTCAAAAGCTAACTGAGTACCATGACCGAAATTCGAGGGGGAGGTGGAATGAGATAAGGGACAAAGTGTTTGTACTAAACTATGGCCAGGGTCCCAAATGGCTTGCAGGGACAGTAACAGACAAAGAGGGAAACAGGCTACTGGTTGTACAAATGGACAATGGCCAAACCTGCCGGAGGCATGTAGACCAAGTAAAAAGTAGATTCACTGATAACACTGAAGAACCAGAGGCAGACTACAATTTGGAATTCACACCACAGCTGGTGGACAGACAGGTGGAACAACCTGAGGAAAGGGCAGTCTCAACAGACAGCCCAGGCGAGATACCAGCAATCACACCGAACGAAAAACAGGCACCAAGATAAACAACTGAACCACAACTAAGAAGCTCCACGCGAGAGCGCAGACCACCTGAGAGACTGAATCTATAAAAGCAGTAAGACCTTGGGGGAGGGTGATGTCATGTATCTCACATTACTGTATATAACTATCTTACCATGCTATACATGAATGTAACTGGATATGACCTGTAACAATAAGCATACCTTACCACCAGGGGTGCACTTGCAGGAGACACTCCATACTTGTCCCACTGTGATATATAAAGGGAGGTCTCAGGCAAGTGCAGCACTGGAGAGCTGGAATTAAAGGTGCAGGTCCTCAGTGACCTTGACTTCAGCATGTGTCTTGTGTAAGTCAGTACATTAGAGTCAGGACTTAGCACCCGCGATGTGCTTTTTTACCGGCTGCTACCGCTGGGGCCAATTAGGTGCGAGATTCATCCCAGTTTTCTTGGTGGGTGTGGGAGCAGCGGACAGCAGACTCGGGAAAGATTGGAGGCCGTGTACTGCGCGTGCGTGAGATTTGACATTTTTTTTTGACTGACGACCTCACTTTTCCCGTGATTGGGGCGGAGGGGTCAGCTGCGCAAGCGCATAAAATCTCGTGAGTGACTTGCACCTGACAGTTAGAGAGGGAAGTCAGTCATTGAGAGGGAAGAGATTCATCAGCCAGCCACCTTGAAAACCCATCATGAGTGGTAGAAAAGTTGCCAGGAAGTCCAATGCAGGGAGGCTCAGAGCTCCCTGGTTTACAGATGAGCTGGAGGCATTTGTCTCTGAGGTGGAGCACCCTTACAGAGAGCTCACCCAGGATGGTCGTGGCAAGCCAGCCCCGCCCCAACATAAACGCATTTGGCGGGAGATTGGGGAGGCCGTGTCTGCAGTGGGCACCATGGTTCATGATGGAGACCAGTGCAGGAAAAGATGGAACGATGTGGTGGCAGCAGCAAGAGTAAGTAAAGATCTTATTGTTGCACAGCCGTACTACTGAAAAAGTATATGTAGTCGTTTTGTGTGTGTGTGTTGCATCTGCAAACCGGTTAAAGATTGCAACTTTTATTTCTGCAGAGGAAAAGAACAGCCAACGCCTCAAAGCAGTGTGGCAAGGGAGGGGGCACACCAGAGGTCATCGAAGTGACTGACATCGAGGAGCATGCCTTGGCATTGGTAGGTGACCACCCCCGAAGAGAGAAAGAGATGGTGGTGGGAGTGGGTAGAGGGTTGGGTGTTGGTGATGTTTGTATATATTCATGTTGGTGTTTAAGATGTTGCCTTTTGATGCTAAATGTACTGTTTTTGGAAATAGTGTAAAATAGCTTGCTTGACATGTTTGAATCTTCTGCCACTTTTGAATGTTGTGCAAATCAATAGATTTTTTACCACCACTCTTGGTCAGTGTCTAACTTTTAGATTATGAGGGGTATGTGCTGAGAAACACACAAATATCCTTTAAATATAGTGCAGTGTGCTAAAATTTTCAAATTCCCTGCCAGCTCGCTATAAATCGTCCTGCTAAGCCACTGTTGAGGTCTCAGCAGCTTTTGAGGAAATACTCCCGTTTCCAAGATGGAAATTTATACTGAAGCAGAAGGTGCACAATTTTGATGTACACAATAAAAATGAAATGGGAGAGGAGTAGGAGTACAGCCTCCTGGAAATGTTATTTTCAAATGGATCCTGCTACAGATCAACTGCAAACTGGGCGGCGAGCTTTGGGGTGTGGACATCCCACTGAAGCAGCTGATGATGATCGGAATGAACGTGTACCACGACCCAGTCAGGGAAAAGCAGTCGGTCATTGGATGCGTTGCCAGCCTGAATAAGGCAATGGCCAAGTGGTTCTCAAATGTAACTTTTCAGATGCCCAATCAGAAGATAACTCACGAAGAGCCGGTTGTGAAGAAGTGATCATCGGAGACGCCCATACCGCTGGCAGTAAACGATATCAAAATACATTGTAGGAACGAGGCTGTGTATCAGTACCACGTCACCTTCACACATAATATAGAATGTCGGAATATATGCTATTGAATGTTGAAGGAGCATCGGCCAGTTACTGGACAAGTCACCGCTTTTGACGGCACCATACTCTACCTGCCTGTGAAATTATCTGAGGTGGTTGTTCTCAAATCGAAAAGAAAAACTGATGGATCGGAGGTGAACATCAATATTGAAATGACCAAGATCCTGCAGCCAAACTCTGATCTCTGCATCCCCTACTACAACGTGGTATTCCGGAGAGCTATGAGGAGACGGGAATTAAAAGTCGGATGAAATTTCTATCACCCAACAAATGAATTTGTTCTCCCTCAACACAGGTTTCTTACTTCGTGCAATGGAGTGACAGAGACAATTGCAGTGATCCCTATTACCACTCAAATAGTGAGTCAGACCTGAGATGTACTGTTCTGAACGGCTCAGCTCCATTGTCCACACCGTCCGCTCAAGATCAAGGTAAGACCACCTTTTTCAGAACTGTCTTTCTGGCAGGCGGTAACAGGATCCTAATGATGAAGCTTGCATTTTGGGGGATTTTCCCATGGGCGGGCAGTATAGACCACCACCGGCAGTACTTCTCCAATGAATTTACCACCAGGCGCTAGTTGGGCAGTACGTTGGCTTTTTGGGCGGGAGCTCGGTGGCTGTGGGAGGTAGTGCAATGAAATTCTGACCCATTCATTTTTATGTTTGACACCACATTAACAGAAACTTTACATAAACATTGGATAAAACACCTAAGTGGCTACCCTTGTGTGTTTTTAGTTGGTGTGACTGAACCAAGATGAGGGTTAGTGTGAGGGGTGGCTAGTGAGATGGGGATGTGATAATGTAGATAGAGAGTGAGGTATGGGTGGAGGTGCAAGGTGTGAATAAGGATGTGCAAGAGTAAGGTAGGGAAGGCAGATGGATGGGGATGTGATGAGAGGAACAGCAGGATGAAGTTGAGTGTGGCTTTGTACTAACGTTTCCTAATCTAATGAGATTATTGAAATGTTTGTGACACTGCACTCAGGTCCTGCTGACACATCCCTGCTTGTGACCTCCTCTGTAATCTGCAACCAAGCTGTCTTGGTCTCTTCTGCCCATCGTTCTCCCTGTGTTCTCGGGCGCCTTCCAGAGTAACCGGAGAAACTGGGTGTAGCCCTCTGCCTCTGTGCAGTCATTGTCAGTGTTTGTAGGACTCCAATGCTGTAGTGCGTTGACAGCAGTAAGATGGATTAAACGTCAAATGTATTGTGGCCATGGTCCCTTTAAAGATCCCAGCTGAAAAGGCGACATGAATGACGTCACCAGACCCGCTTCATCTCATTGGGCCGGGTAACCCTCATAGCGGGCTTAATAGGCCCCATTAAGGCAAGTTCATTTTCAGCAGCGGCGGAGTCGTGACCCACCGCCCGCACCAGACCCACCAAAGTAGACAAAATTTTGGCCCTTGTGTACACTCCCCACCCCATCCAAAACCATGTGATCTCCTGGGGAGACGATAAAACAGATAAAAACCTAGGCCAATGTGGCAAAAGAAAATCTCGGAAATTCCTTTCCGACCCGTCTAGGCAACCGAAACTAGTCCAGTAGATCACTCTGGCCCTGAATTCCCTGAAGTGCCTACTTCTTGTAAGAGGTGATGTCCGCCCCAACCAGAAACAGGTCCAGCTCTCGCTTGAAGCAATTCAGTGAGTCGGCGTCCACCAAATGAGATGGCAGCCTGATTCAGAGGTACATGATACTCTAGGAAAAAACCACCTCCTGACATCTAACCTAGATCTGGCCTTATACAACTTAAAATTGTGACTCCTGGTCCTCCCTAACCTATTTAATTGGAACAAAACTGTCAACTGGAACGCAATGCATTCCCTCATCATCTTGTAAACCTCAATCAGATCACCCCTAAGTTTACACAACTATTACTATCGTTCTCATTGTTTACTACATTTCCGAGTTTCGTATCATCTGCAAACTTTGAAACTATGCCCTCTATCCAAGTCCAGAACACAGGAGCTGGAGTAGGCATTTGGCCCGTCAAGCCTGCTCCACCATTCAACAAGATCATGGTTGATCTTTTACCTCAACTTCACCTTCCTGCACTATCCCCATATCCCTGCATTTCCCAAAATTTAATCAACCTCTGTCTTGAATATAAACAACTGAGCATCCACAGCTCTCTGGGATAGAGAATTCCAAAGATTCACAATCCTTTGAGTGAAGACATTTCTCCTCATCTCAGTCCTAAATGGCCGACCCCTTATTCTGAGACTGTGTTCCAGATTCCCCAGCCAGAGGAAACAGCCTTTCAGCATTCACCCCGTTAGGCCCCTTAAGAATTTAATGGCCCAGAAATTCCGGCCTCACCGGGTCATTACGGAGTGTCTACGGCCCCGGGAAGGCATCAGAAAAACCGGTTTTCAACGCAGAATGCGCATCTCAGGAGCGAGGACATTTGCAAGGGCAAGATTGCAGTATTTACCCATATCTTGCCCAACAAATGTCCTCAAATCTTTTGAGCCTGATAAAAGCAGGCACATAGCCTACTTTTACAGGCGTAAGAGTCTTAAAACACACTTAAAACATAAAAAATAAAATTAAAAATACACATTTTATTTTATAAAACCCTGCCCTCTACGGTAATTTATTTTAAACCATAATTTAAAAAACTTAAAAACTCAGAATTTTTTTTTCTCTAAGATTTTTCTTAACTTTAATTTCAATTAATTTTAATTATGAGGTGTGTTTTTTATTTTTTAATTGGTGTTAGTGTTTGAGTTTTTTTTTCTCAATTAATAGCAATGAGAACTCGTAGATACGGAGTTCCCATTGCTATTAATTGAGAATACTGCACCTGATTGGTTGAGCAGTCAAACATGACTACACCTTCTGCGTGGGAACCTCGAGGGCGGGAGCAAGTTTCGCAGCTCAGGAAGAGAAGGCCTCCCCACCGGAATCCGGGGTGCCTCCAGGACTACCAGGTAATTTCATTAAAATTCTCCAGTCGGAGGCAATTGCCCGCGAGAAGCCCCTGACCGGAATTTCAGGGCCATTAATATCTTTCAATTAGATTACCTCTCATTCTTCTAAACTATTTAAAAAAGGAGTGACAAAGAAAACGGGGAACTACAGACCAGTTAGTCTGACATCAGTAGTAAGGAAAATGCTGGAGTCTATTATAAAAGGATGTGATAATGGCACACGTAGATAATATCAACGGGATTAAACAATGTCAACATGGATTTTCTAAAAGGAAAATCATGTTTGACAAACCTACTGGAGTTTTTTGAGGAAGTAACTAATAGAATAGATAAGGGAGAACCAGTGGATGTAGTGTATTTGAATTTTCAGAAGGCCTTTGATAAAATCCCACATAAGAGGTTAATGTGCAAAATTAAAGCACATAGGATTGGGGGTAATGTACTGGCATGGATTGAAAATTGGTTAACTGACAGGAAACAGAGAGTAGGAATAAACGGGTCTTTTTCAGGGTGGCAGGCGGTGACTAGTGGGGTACCACAGGGATCAGTGCTTGGGCCCCAGCTATTCACAATATATATATATATATATATATATATATATATAAAAATAAATGATGTGGATGAGGGAACCAAATATAATATTTCCAAGTTTGCGGACGACACAAAACTAGGTGGGATTGTGAGTTGTGAGGAGGATGCAAAGATGTTGCAAGGCGATTTAGATAGGTTGAGTGAGTGGGCAAATACATGGCAGATGCAGTATAACGTGGAAGTTATCCACTTTGGTAGGAAAAACATAAGGACAAAGTATTAGTTAAATGGTGATGACTTGGGAAGTGTCGATGTACAGAGGGGCCTGGGTGTCCTTGTACACCAGTCATTGAAAGCAAACATGCAGGTGCAGCAAGCAGTTAGGAAGGCAAATGGTATGTTGGCCTTCACTGCAAGATGATGAGAGTACAGGAGCAAAGATATCTTACTACAGTTACACAGGGCCTTGGTGAGACCGCATCTGGAATACTGTATGCAGTTTTGGTCTCCTTATCCAAGAAAGGATATACTTGCCATAGAGGGAATGCAGCGAAGGTTCACCAGACTGATTCCTGGGATGACAGGACTGTTGTATGAGGAGAGATTGGGTCGACTAGGTCTGTATTCACTAAATTTTAGAAGAAGAATGAGAGGGGATCTCATTGAAACGTATAAAATTCTGACTGGGTTGGATAGACTGGATACGGCGAGGATGTTTCCCCGGCTGGGAAGTCTAGAACAAGGGGTCACAGTTTCAGGATACGGAGTAGGAAATTTAGGACCGAGATGAGGAGAAATGTTTTCACTCAGGAGGGTGGTGAACTGTGGAATTCTCTACCAAAGACTGTGGAGGCCAAGTCACTGAATATATTTAAGAGGGAGATAGATAGATTTCGGGAAACAAAAGGCATCAAGGGGTATGGGGAAAAAGCGGGAATATGATGTTGAGATAGAGGATCAGCCATGATCATACTGAATGGTGGTGCAGACTCGAAGGGCCAAATGGCCTACTACTGTTCCTATTTTCTATGTTTCTATGAATATAGGCCTACTCTATTCAATCTCTCCTCATAGGGCAATCCCCTCATCCCAGGAACCAGTCATGAACCTTTGTTGCACTCCCTCCAAGGTAATTATGTCTTCCCTTAGGTAGGGAGACCACAACCGTACACAGTACTCCAGGTGTGACCTCACCTATGCCGTGTATAATTAATTGTAAGACTTCTTTACTCTTATATTCTAATCCCTTTGTAACAAACTATCCTAACTGTTGTGTATGCAATAACTCAATAGACTGGATACTGTAAACTCCGCTGCTCCCACTCAGGTCCACTGTGTCCGGGGCCTTCTCCGCTCCAGCTCTTTATGTTGCTGCCGTCACTCCTGCTTGGATCCGCTGTGTCCTGGGCCTTCTCCTCTCCTGCTTTTCATGTTGCTGCCACCGCTTCGGCTCAGGTCTGCTATGTCCTGGGCCTTCTCTCTCCTGCTCTTTATGTTGCTGCCACCGCTCGCGCTCAGGTCCAGGTCATTAATATATATCAAAAAGAACAGTGGTCCTAATAGCAGCCCTGTGGAACATCACTGTATACTATCTGAACGCGACTGCTGCTAACGAACCAGAAATAGTTGCGCACGCGCAGTTCCACTGGTTTATTGTTTGTTCTTGCCAGACTTCCCAGATTAGTGTGACAGGTGAAGGGCGGAAATTTCTGGTACGGTGAGGTGTGTGATGTGACTTGAAGGGGATATTAGGATGTCGTCAGCTTGTGAGAGTTTTATTGTACTCTCACGGTGCGTTTATCGCCATCAGGTCCTCCGTCTGTTGTGGTTTGAACAGGCGGCTGGTGAACAGAATGCAGGCGCAAGATGTTAGGATTTAATTGTCTGGAAAAAGGATAATTGAGAAAAAAAGAGTAGAGCCAGACAAAGAGTGGGGAGAAAAACGAGAGGGAGGGCGGAGAAGAAACGAGAAGAGAGTGGCAATGGTGTGATTAATTCATCAGAATGTACTGCTAAAACTTCCAGTACAATTTAGCGAGGATGTTGTCAGATTGAGAGTGTTTTATTGCACTCTCGCCGAGCGTGCTCATCATCATCAGCTCCTCAGTCTGTTGTGGTGGACATGACATTTTCAAATTTGGAACCTGACATTTATGCGCAGAATGGTTCTGCGCAGCTTCCAGTTCCTTGTCACAGTCAATCCAACACTTCTCTCCAGTCTGAAAATCCACTGTTCACCACTACTCTCTGCTTTCTGTTCCTTAGTTAATTTCATATCCACATTGCCAGTGTTCTTTTAATCCCATAAGCTTTCATTTTTGCTAACAAGTCTGTTATGCGGTACTTTGTCAAATGCCTTTTGAAAGTCCATGTACACATCAACCACCTTTAACAAATTCATGTTGACTTTCTTTTATTAGCCCATACTTTTCCAAATGCTAATTAATTTTGTTACGGACTATTAGGGCCGAATTTGGTCAAGGCCTCTGCCCGCCCAAGTGCCACCGATGGCCGGCGAAATACGAGACAGATCTTTCGACGGGGTTTTCATCGCCAAGGTCCCTCGAAGGTCGGCGGGCAGCAAATGAACAATGTATGCCGCCAATCTGGGCAGCAGCAGGCGGGAGGTCTCATTCTCGGTGGCAGAGGCGCTTGCCGCCCAAGTGCCGCCAAGAATGGAGTCGGGCCCATGGAGGGTCAAACAGCTGAAAATAAAAATCATCAGGAAAAAATGAAAAAAAACTATCGGACCTTTTGGGGACCCCATCCAGGTAAGTCGCTGTGGAAAAAAAAATGTTCACTAACCTTTTTTTCAGGATCTTCAGACTTACCGTCAGGGACAGACCAGCCTCCGGCCCACCCCCATTCTGGTGCCGACTCCTGCCCGCATGAATATGGGAGCTCGGCGGGCGGTCAGTTGCGCCACTCCGCTGTCTGCTGACTTCAGCGGGCGGTCCCTGGTAGCTCTCTCCTCCCGCCCGCTCCAGGCCACGTCGAAAGTGGCACTGGGCGCATCTTGCAGAGGAATGTCGGTGGCAATGGGCGGCAGTCGGCAGTAAGTTGATCAATTTCAGCCCCATTGTCTCTAAAGTTTCCCCACCATTGACATTAGGCTGACTGGCCTGTAGTTTCTGAGTTTATCCCTCTCCCCTTCTCTAAACAGGGGTGCAACATTTGCAATCCTCCAGTCACCTGGCACCACCCTCATATCCAAGGAGGATTAGAAGATTGTGGCCAGAGACTTCACAATTTTTACCCTTCCCTCAGTAACCCAAGGTGCATTCCACCTGGAGTGTCTGAAATCTCAGAAAAATGAGCACTTCCCACTTTCATTTTCTTGATTTAAAAAAAATCCTCTCTTCAAGGTGGGAGATTTGCAACATTTGATTGAACAATAAATACCACATGCTCTTCTGTGCCTTATAGTCTTGCCGCTATAGTTAGCCTACTTTGCAGAGCACTGCACAAAACTGCCAGAATAATTCTCAACTGTGTTTACTTAGGAACTATCAAAATCATTATTTTTTTTGCTCACAAGAATATTTTTTTGCCCATCAACATTTCCAATATAATAAAAAAATCACCCCAGTACACACTGTATGGCAACGACATTAAAATGTTTCTATTGGTGAGAAAGCAGGAATGGGGTACTGAAGTTGCATGTTCAGCCATGAACTCATTGAATGGCGGTGCAGGCTAGAAGGGCCGAATGGCCTACTCCTGCACCTATTTTCTATGTTTCTATGACACATGGCTCTTCATTGCACAAGTTTTATTGATACAGTTGTAGTGCTGAAGTGAATTTCAACATGAGAGCAATGCAATTGTGTGGGTATATGAAAGAAAGAATCAAAAACCCACACACACTGCAATGTTAAATGACTACATAAATACATTTTAAATGTCAAGGTAATGGAGATGTACTCAAAATAGAAAGTCAGGCATGATCTTCTCATAAATATAGCATTCCCATGACCTCCACATTAAAGAAAGAACTTGCATTTATATAGCGCTTTTCAAGTTCCAAATTGCGTCACAGCCAATTACTTACTTCTGAAGTGTAGTGACTTTTGTTACAACCGCTAATATGGCAGACAGTTCATACACAGCAAAGTCCCACAAACAGCAATTACATGACTAACAAGTTAATCTGTTTTTTGGTGGTGCTGATTGAGGAGTGAATGTCGGCAGGAGAACTATCCTGCTCTAAAAGAGTGCCACTAGATCTTCGCCGTCACCTGAAAATATGGGCAGGTCCTCGCTTTTACATCTCATTCAAAAGATGGCACCTCTAACACCTTAGTACTGCACTGTAATTGTCAGCCTAGAATATGTGCTCCCTGGAGTTGGGCTTGATCCCATATCATTCTGACTGATGACTTCTGGATCAGCAAGGATGCTACCACTGGGCCAAGCCAACATTAATAATAATTAATTCACATTGCTATTAGAAAGAAAAAGAGCTTCCATTTATATAGAACTTCATTATGTCCTCAATGCAACCAAAAGCACTTCACATCTAATTACTTACTTATGGAGTGAAATATGCCAGCAATTTTTCACACAGGAAGATCCCACAGCAAATGAGATGGATGACCAATTAATGTTTTTTGTTCATTTTGGATGAACTTCATGCTCATCTTCAAATAGTACTGTGGGATCTTCCACCTGAACAGGCATATATAGAGCCTTGGTTTAACGTTTCATCTAAAAATGGCACCTCTAACAATGTAGCATTCCTGTGGTACTACAGTAGATCAGTATCAGCCTTGATTACTCAGAGAGGGAGAAAAATCAGAAGTAAAAATAGCACAATGCAGAAAATGGTCAAGACAAGCAGAATTAAACTGTTCAAAATTCCAATTAAAACTGTCCAGTGAGTGCTTGTTTTAGTAGTTAAGGGCTAATACATAACAGAAAAATAACTGCTATATTTGAGTCGCTTTATTATTGGCATATTAGTGTTTCAGTGTCACAGTGTGAAAATCTATACAACCCCAAAGAGACAGGCATTTCCTAAGACTGTTGGTAGGCAAAGGGCCAAGTTATTTTATGGCTCACTTTCTCTATTCTGTGTTATACACTAATTGTACACTAATAGATCATAAATGAATTGCAGCAATACGCCTTCAACTTAATGATTTGAAGGATACTAAAGATATACATGTTTCTAAAAAAGTTATACGATAATACTTGAAAAGCCTAACAGAAAGTTCTAGAAGTCAGAAGTCATGCATTTATGTCTTGGGCACAGAGCTGTTATATAATAGGACTGTTTAAAGCCTTGGTATTTATGGCATTTAGCTTTGAGATTCAATAACTGTAGTAACACGTTAGTTACTTCAGATACAAAGCCATACTGGAAAGGTTCAGAGAAAACAGACATTTTAAAAAAGAACTAAAATTTCAAACTTTATGTGCAGATCTCTAAATAGTTGGTCTTACCAGTCTCCACATTCTTTAATTCCTCTGAAGGTGGAACAAGTCAATACTAAGCGAGGCAAGGATTGATATGAATTGTCCAGTTGCTTTATTTCACAGTAAGGTGAACATGCAGAGCAACAGTTATGATCAGGTTAACGTAATTCAATTGGTGCAACTTATCTCTGCATGGTACAAAATAATAAACATGCTACATTTCCTCACATCAGTGGATTAGCTTATTTGACCTAAACAAGAGGTTTTAACTATCCTGTAGTAATTCTAAGCTCTTTGCCTCAGCAAAATCCCTCCCAGCTTTCCCTTTAACAAACCCGACTAGCCTCGCAGCCTCCCTGCCTCAAAATAAATCTCACAGCCCACGTCCCAGCCACCATCTTGTGAATCTTTTCAGAGATCAAAGAGGTTTCCAACACAAAGGACTGTTTTTCAATGAACCAGACAAGCTAATCATTTGCCTATTGTTTTGTCTCCGGGGAAAACAATTTCCTTTTAGCATATTAACCACCATTTATCTAAATGCCTTTTAAAAAAATAACGTGTGCAATATACATTGCTTTAAAAAAAAATTAAAAGTAACTCTTTTTCAAAATCCTTTGTGAAAAAATGGTTTAAAAAAACTTGCAATGTGATAGTCATGAATACTGAAGTCTGGAATACATCAGCAAGATGTGGACTGGACTAGTAGTAAAGTAGCAAACAGTAGAAATGAGTGGCATAGCATTACAGAAGGTCTATTTTGCCATAAAAATATTAACAATGGCAAAACAACAGAAGGGGATTTGTATGCTGTAATTAGCAATGTAAGGAATTGGAAGCTAAAAGAACTGTACAGCCTAATTTACAATACAAGGTACATCCCCCATGATCTTTTGAAATCCACCTTCATTCTAATATCAAAAGAGGCAAGGCTAAGAAGACTAGCAACGATCGAGCAATAAATCTTATGAGTCAAATCTTTAACATTCGAGGATCACCTCCAGGAAAACAAGTACAGAAAAAAATTGATGACAAAATCAAAGAAGAGTAGAAGGGTTTCTCAAAGGAAAGGGAACCAGAGAAGATATTACAGATCAACACCTTAGCCTGATAACATGCATTATGACAGAAATGAAACGTTTGGTTGACAGGGTTATACCACTGTGAAAACTGAACCCTCTGTGCAGCAGCAGGTAGAGATTAGCAATATCTGAAATGCAGATATATTACATAATGTTCTGCATCACTGATCAGGTGTTCAATTTTGCGAGACCAGTGGAATAAAAGAGCTACTGAGATTAGTGTCCAAAATATTGTGGTCATATCAACTGAAAATCACAGGAAGCGCTAATGTGTGAATACGCGATGAAGGGAAAATGGAAGAAAAGACAAAATGAGGAAGAGAGATATACATATGCTTCAATGAGGTTCAAGAATGGTTTGAAGTGAAGAAAATCTATTAGATTGTTCGACTGGCTTCAGATCAAGGATTAGAATTGGTCGCTGAAGAATTGATGAGGTGAAAATCTGATTGGCACAAAAGCAGAAACTGAGCTTCTTGTGGTATCTTTAGCATTGGATGAGATGTGGGACATTTGAGGAAATTACAATTTTGGGTTTTTCCTCCACCAGTTTTTTCCTCCCTTTAACAGTAGTTCGTGAACAGACCTTGTGTAAGGGGTGATTTTCAGGGGGTCAGCTTTCCCTTCTGACCTTATATGAGCAGTTCCGAATCGCTCCCACACCCTTGGTTCTAGACACTGGAATTATGAAGGGACTGTGACAGACTTGGACAGACAATCAGTTTCAAGGTAGGAAGCAGGTATGGCTTTATTGTGTTTAAAAATAAGTAAAAGGCACACCTTTAATAACACACACAGACCAATACACACTGAAGGGTACAACACATTGAATGAATTGTCAAAGTACAGCCTGTGGGGAAAAGAATACAGCTTAAACTCTAAGTGGGGTAAAAAGGAGAATGCAGATACATTTACACAAGTAATCCCAGCCTCCCCCCTCCCAATTCCCCTAACTAACTAAGTTATAGCTCTCAGGGTTCAGGGGCTATGCTCACCAATCCCTTTAGACAGTTGCCGGTGAATCACGGTTTCGGGGTTCGCTGCACTTGGCCTTCTAGGCGAGCCTTACCCCGGAGGGAGGAGAGGACTTCGGACTGCGTAGTCTTCGGTTGGGGTGCGTCCGTTGATGCGCTAAGTAGCGTTTTGGATGTATGGGGTAAATACCCACTTTCTTTGGTTAGGAATAGTTTTAGTTTAATCCTTTTTGGTAATTTCTCCCCCGTTGGGTCGTTCAGCAGTAGATTGTAGAGTGGTTGTCAATTTGGTTCCTGACAATCTTCCATTTCGGGCGCCTCGTGCTCGGTCGGTCCTTGACGATTTCTTGTAGTTTCCTTCACTACTCCATTTCTTCACTCCCCAGCTCCAGCTGCTTGTTTCTGTCTGTGTTCAAGTCTGTCCAAGTTCCAGTCTGTGTTTTGCTAGCTTTTGTGTTCTGCTAGTCTTGAGTTCTGCTAGTCTTTCCTTGTAAAACTGGGGGATAGATATATCCCAAAAAAAGGCTCCGTTATCTCCCATCAAATCTCTTGGGCTCTGTTTACACTGTTCTGTCCATTGATTTTCAAGTGTCTCCTTTGTCAGCAGTAACTCGATTAGGGTGTGAGAATGTCCTACCACTGGTTTTGCATTGTTTTAGGATTGTCCAGTTTCTGGACCATGATTTCCATTGTGCTTGATTGGGTAATTCGATTATCTCTTAGAGGGTGCATAGCCTGGGGTCCTTAATGCACGAATTTGGCCCCACCTCCTGTATTTGTTAACTTTTTTTTTGCAGCCAAAATGTTGTAGAATCTTAAAATTGATATGCTCCTTCCCATAGATGTTTAGGGGATCTCAAGCTTCTGTAATTTAGGTCCATTTTGAATTCCCTTTCCTATGAGTCCAAACACTGGGGGGGGGGGGGTCTCCATGAATGCATCCCCTTTTATCCCCCGCACGCTTCGTCTGCCCCTTTAAACTCCTTTTAAAAGCCCAGAAAGGGATTCTTCTCCTCTGTAGGGGAAAGGTACCTGGAATCTTTGCGAGATATTGGTAAATTCTACACTTGCTCACCATTTATTTAGAAATAAACATAGATGTGAAATACCAAAGTTTAACAAAATACTAAAAGTACAATATTAAATGAGAAAAAAATCTAAAGGCTTAATTACCTTTTTTAGTCTTGAGAAACAAAATTCCATTGCCAGGAGGGCAAATTCTGTAGAAGCCACTTACAGTACTGGCATAACTGCAACTCTCTCTCAGGCAGAATTAAAAATCAGCCTTCGATCTGATCGATCACCAAAAAGTACACAAATTAAGCCAAACTCCGTCAATCTAACTTTTTGAAGCCAGGTTTTCAGACAAACTCATCATAAATAAAAATGACAAGTGTTAAATATATGATTAACACATTGATGAAAGTGTGAATTCAAACTACCAAGAACATCTATTGTCAGCAGCTTGATTCATGAATTCCCAAACAGTCTCAGTGGACTAACAACTGGCTTGAATAACAAGAAACAACTTCTATTTAGATGAAGTCACGGATTACAAATCTTAATCTATGATCTGATCTGATCTAGGATCAAACACTATTTCATACATTTAGATCTGGGAAATCAATCTCTGATCACTTGATTAAATGCCACCACAGTTCTAATTAAAAGAAAACAAGCCAAATGTATTTCAATGCCATCACCCCTAGCTCCTCAAAAAGGTAGAGGATATGTCCCATAGGTGACATTAACATGGTGTCCCTGTGACCTGAACTTGTGATTCATTCTTGACATGACAACTCACCGCATCATCATCATTTACTGTTGACTTATGAGGTGTGATGGCCATATTATATGCCTATGAAGAAATTATTCCAGTGTAGCAATGGTACATTTCACAAGTGAATGTAGCCATACCAGAATACCATGATCAAATATTCTGCAAAACACATCAGATATGGTTAGTCTGTATAATATCTACGGAATCATAGAATAGTTACAGCACGGAAGGCGGTTATTTGGCCCAAGAAAGCAAATGGCATGTTGGCCTTCATAGCAAGGGGATTTGAGTACAGGGGCAGGGAGGTGTTGCTACAGTTGTACAGGGCATTGGTGAGGCCACACCTGGAGTATTGTGTACAGTTTTGGTCTCCTAACCTGAGGAAGGACATTCTTGCTATTGAGGGAGTGCAGCGAAGGTTCATCAGACTGATTCCCGGGATGGCGGGACTGACCTATCAAGAAAGACTGGATCAACTGGGCTTGTATTCACTGGAGTTCAAAAGAATGAGAGGAGACCTCATAGAAACATTTAAAATTCTGACGGGGTTAGACAGGTTAGATGCAGGAAGAATGTTCCCAATGTTGGGGAAGTCCAGAACCAGAGGTCACAGTCTAAGGATAAGGGGTAAGCCATTTAGGACCGAGATGCGGAGGAACTTCTTCACCCAGAGAGTGGTGAACCTGTGGAATTCTCTACCACAGAAAGTTGTTGAGGCCAATTCACTAAATATATTCAAAAAGGAGTTAGATGAGGTCCTTACTACTAGGGGGATCAAGGGGTATGGCGAGAAAGCAGGAATGGGGTACTGAAGTTGAATGTTCAGCCATGAACTCATTGAATGGCGGTGCAGGCTAGAAGGGCCGAATGGCCTACTCCTGCACCTATTTTCTATGTTTCTATCAAGCCCATACCGGCTCCCTGCAAGAGCACTTCAGCTAGTCCCACTCCTCCACCCTTTCCCCATAGCCCTGCAAAAAAAATTATTTCAGGTACGTATCCAACTCCCTTTTGAAAGCAGTGTTTGAGTCTGTCTCCACCACCCTTTTAGGCAGTGCATTCCAGATCTTAACCACTCGCTGTGTAAAAAAGTTTTTTCTTATGTCGCCTTTGGTTCTTTTGCCAATTAGCTTAAATCTGTGTCCTCTGGTTCTAGACCCTTCTGCGAATGGGAACAGTTTCTCTCTATCTACTCTGCCCAGACCCCTCATGATTTTGAACGCCTCTATCAAATCTCCTCTCAATATTCTCTGCTCCAAGGAGAACAACTCCAGCTTCTCCAGTCTATCCACGTAACTGAAGTCCCTCATCCCTGGAATCATTCTCGTAAATCTTTTCTGCACCCTCTCTAAGGCCTTCAAATCCTTCCTAAAGTGCAGTACCCAGAATTGGACACAATACTCCAGTTGAGGCCGAATCAGTGTTTTATACAGGTTCATCATAATTTCCACACTTGTGTACTCTATTCATGAAACCCAGAACCCAGTAAGCCTTTTCAACCACTTTCTCAACCTGCCCTGCGACCTTCAACAATTTGTGTCCATATACCCCTAGGTCTCTCTGTTCATGTACCCTCTTTAGGATTGTACCCTTTAGTTTAAGTTGCCTCTCCTCGTTCTTCCTACCAAAATGTATCACTTCACACTTTTCTACTTTAAATTTCATCTGCCATGTGTCCACCTATTCCACCAGCCTGTCTAAGTCCTCTTGAAGTCAAGCACTATCCTCTGCACTGTTCACTATACTTCCAAGTTTTGTGTCATCTGCATATTTTGAAATTGTGCCCTGTACATCCACATCCAAGTCATTAATATATATCAAGAAAAGCAGTGGTCCTAGTACCGATCCCTGGAGAACACCACTGTATACCTCCTTCCAGTCCGAAAAACAACTGTTCACCATTACTGTTTCCTGTCACTTAGCCAATTTCTAATCCATGCTGCCACTGTCCCTTTTATTCCATGGGCTTCAACTTTGCTGGAAAGCCTATTATGTGGCACTTTGTCAAACATCTTTTGAAAATCCATGTACACCACCTCAACTGCATTGCCCTCATCAACCCTCTCTGTTACTTCATCAAAAAACTCGATCACGTTGGTTAACCGATTTGCTAACAAATCCGTGCTGGCTTTCCTTAATTAATCCACACTTGTCCAAGTGACTGTTCATTTTGTCCTTGATTATTGTTTCGAAAAGCTTCCCCATTACCGAGGTTAAACTGACCAGCCTATAGTTGCTGAGTTTATCTTTACACCCTTTTCTGAACAAGGGTGTAACATTTGCAATTCTCCAGTCCTCTGGCACCACCCCCGCATCCCTGCCCTTTTCCATAGCTAATCTAAACCTTAAGATACTATGATCACTATCCTCTAAGTGTTCACTTACTGACACTTGCTCCACTTGACATAAGAAATGGGAGCAGAAATACGCCATTTGGCCCCTCGAGCCTGCTGCGCCATTCAATAAGATCATGGCCTCAACTCCACTTCCCCGCCTGTTCCCCATAACCCTTGACTTCCTTATCATTCAAAAATCTGTCGATCTCCACCTTAAATATATTCAATGACCCAGCCGCCACAGCTCCCTGGGGTAGAGAATTCCAAAGGTTCACGGCCCTTTGAGAAGAAATTCCTCCTCATTTCTGTCTTAAATGAGCAAACCCTTATTCTGAAACTATGCCCCATAGTTCGAGATTCCCCCAGGAGGGGAAACATCCTCTCTGCATCTCCCCTGTCCAGCCCCCTCAGAATCTTATGTTTCAATAAGATCATCTCTCATTCTTGTAAACTCCAATGAGTATAGGCCCAACCTGCTCAACCTCTCTTCATATGACAACCCCTTCATCTCAGGAATCAACCTCGTGAACCTTCTCTGAACTGCCTCCAATGTGAATATATCCTTCCTTAAATAAGGAGAGCAAAACTGTACGCAGTACTCCAGGTGTGGTCTAACCAATGCCCTGTACAGTTAGAGCAGGACTTCCCTGCTTTTATACTCCATTCCCCTTGCAATAAAGACCAACATTCCATTTGCCTTCCTGATTATTTGCTGTACCTGCATGCTAATTTTTTGTGTTTCATGTACATGAACTCCCAGATCCCTCTGTACTGCAGCATTTTGTAATCTCTCCCCATTTAAATACCAAAGTGGATAACCTCACATTTTCCCACATTTACTCCATCTTAAAATTTTAGCCCACTCGTTGAGCCTATCTATATCCCTTTGTAGATTCTTTACGGCCTCCTCACAACTTGGATATGCACGTAGCATTTGCTTCAGCTTGCAGACAAACATCTCTTGTAATTCATTCATCTGCAGATGGTATAGGGTAGGGTGAAGCTATTTGATGTTGCAGACTTGTGCAGTTGTGTGATTGCCTGGAGCATGAAATCTGTACCTTGATTGAACAAAATTTATTTTGGAAACCCAAGCAGTGAAAACTAAAAAATGACTAGAGGCGCACTGGAAACTGTATCCACTTTGATAGACATGGGTGCTACTGTGTTTGAGTATCTGGATTCAAAGTCCACCAAACTTATTTTCCTGGAGTTACTGCCGACTGGTAGTGGGCCTACTATATCTGTACCCACTTTTTTTTTTTAAGTGCACTGATAATGTATCCTCGTTTTCTATGATTCCCTATCCCATTTAACCTATTCGCTGGCACTGATTAAACATTATACACGTGGAAAATAACAATGGAAACAGAGTTACACGTTTCCTAATTTGACATTGCAATGGAGTCTTAGCTGATTTTCTTGGTCATGAGTAGAAAATATTTATTCAAAACAATGTCAACCTCACTTCTGGAAGAGGTACGGTAGCATTGTGGTTATGTTACCGGACTAGTAATCCAGAGGCCTGGACTGATGATCTGGAGATACGAGTTCAAATCCCACCACGGCATCTGGGGAATTTAAATTCAATAATTCTGGAATAAAAAGCTAGTATCAGTAACGATGACCATGAAACTACCAGATTGTCATAAAAACCTATCTGGTTCACTAATGTCCTTTCGGAAAGGAAATCTGCTATCATTACCTGGTTTGGCCTATACGTGACTCCAGACCCACAGCAATGTGGTTGACTCATAACTGCCCTCTGAAATGGCCTAGCAAGCCACTCAGTTGTACCAAACCACTACAAAAGAAGTATACTTACTGTGGGAGTACCTTCACCACATGTGCTGCAGTGTTACGAAGGCGGCTTATCACCACCTTCTCAAGGGCAATTAGGGATGGGTAATAAATGCTGGCCTGGCCAGCGATGCCCACATCCCATATATGAATAAAAAAGGAGAAATTCAGCAACCCTGTGCCCCCAGTGGGGAGCTCTGCTCGAAGGGAGTACATGTCAGAGAACTGGCACTACAGTGTTGTAGTATCTCTGAACTGTGCCCCTTTCTTTGAGCAGGAGTTCTGAAATTACCTTATACGTTTAATGACCATCCTTTATCCAACTACAGTTAATTATCAATTCATGGCCTACACCAATGCATTATCGTTAATAATAAATGCATTTCAAAAACTGTTCCAAGGTTTATTTAGCATGTAGGTATAAATATGCTCTAGGAAAACAACCATACTTAATTCAATACTCTTAATGCATCAGTTCTGTTCTTATGGGATACACTCAATTTATTACTAAAAAGTGCCACTACCACTAACAGCGATGGATATGTAACCAAATGTTGTACAGCTATTAAAAAGTGCACGTGTGGATTTGAAGTAAAGGCTGCATTAGAATTGGCTCCAATGCCCCTCAAAGTTGAATAGCTTACTGACACTCAGTTTCTAGACTCACATTAAGAACGAAACCGGCACTGTGGATCTGCACCCCAGCATGGGTCACCACCTTTTTACGAGAATGTAAAAATTGAGAGAGAAACATACATACATTTAACTATC
Source organism: Pristiophorus japonicus (assembly GCF_044704955.1). Taxonomy (NCBI): domain Eukaryota; kingdom Metazoa; phylum Chordata; class Chondrichthyes; family Pristiophoridae; genus Pristiophorus; species Pristiophorus japonicus. The sequence continues at coordinate 90,957,439 of NC_091984.1, forward strand.
AGCTAATTCGGAATACCTGCTAGTGAGCAATTGATGGACCTTGAATAATATGACACTTGCACCATCCTGGCATTTTTTGGCTCTGGGAAATTACGTAGAAGAGTTGGGAGAAGAACAGCAAACATTACTGAGGAGGGCCTTGATGCCTTGTTACAAGAGGTGGGAGAGAGGAGACACAGGCTCTTTGGACTACGCGTATGCAAGCCTGGCAGAGCTGTGGTGCCTGGAGGAAGGTGGCATTGACACTGACTGCCATCGCCCTCACCCCACTGAAAGAAATTTACTTGAACCAAGCTGGCACGGTAACACACTCGCCATGCTCTCCTTTTCTTCACTGCCCACCCTGGGCACCACCACACTCTTCACCCTCTTAAAAGTGAAACTCACACTACTAACCCTTCACACTGCACTAAGGTTATGGGCATCTACTAACTCCCTAGCCTGCGCTATGGTTACATACCTCCCCGAACACATAAAACTGTCCTGTACATTCCCAAAACACCTTCCTCTATTTGAACATCTTGACACCCTTGCATCTCTCACTTCACCTTTCCAATCACACTTGCCGCACTAACACATACTTACATATGTTGTTGCAGGAGAAACAGGTGTAAAATTCAAGATAGAGGCAAGCAAGGGTCATCCTAGCATGCAGCCCTTCACCCCCATGAAAACAAGTCCATGGCCCTCATTGGGATACAAGCCATCATAGCTGTGTTGGAGGTAGCAGTCAGCATCATGTTGCCAGGACCCCAGATGAGTAACTCAGCACCTAAAATTGCGCCCTACCAGTTCTAACTGGATACACACAAGCACACACAGCCTTCCAACCCCTTGTCGTCAAGGTTACTCCTTGTCAACATCAGCCAATCTTTCCTGCAGATTTACCACAGCCAATGCAGAAGGAAAAGGATGACCTGTGCCCATCCTTAGGCTTAGTACCATATGAGGAGGAAGAGGAGGACTGGTAGCCAATGGAGAAGCGCAAGCATCCCAATCCATCTACTTCCTCTCTCCCAACTACCATCTGTGCCTCTATTCCTTTTGTGGGATGCCAAAATGGAGGAATTCAGCTGTGCTATAAAAGGGGGCATCCATCACCTACACAAAGCATGCTCTAAAAGCTCCCTGACTAATGTTGCACAGATACCATGTGGCAGCCTGAAAGATACGCACCTGTAAACCTAGAGGGCTGCTGTGGCTTTAATTGCCGTGGAAGAGCACTTGTGGTAGTGAAGCAAGTCTGCAAATTATCATGATAAAGTTGACAGAGATGGCCCAACCATCAGATACACAGCTCCTCTGAGAAGTCCTCATAGGACCGGTGTGACCTGTACACATACTGGGAAGGTTAGTAATGGCAGGTCTGCAGTCCTCAGCCATGCTGCTTGATTTTCCTGGCCTGGTAGGGCTGCTACTGCAACTCTTCCGTTATAATGGCATAGACTAGTGTTCCCATAAGGAAAGTCATTCCTTGTCCGAAGTCGATCTAAGTGTGATTTCGGGAGTGGGGGAAGTCAGGAGTCCCAATCTTTTTTTTCTGGGAAGAAAGGAAAGCACTACCATAAATTAAAATGCAAGTCTCAAAGATTTGCAAAAGTTCCTTGGAAGCCACGTCATATAAGGAGCTATTAGGAAAGGTGACCAAAAGCTTGGTCAGAGATAGGTTTTAAGCAGTGTCTTAAATGAGGAGTGGGGGTGGGGGAGAGGGGAAGAGATTTAGGGAGGTAATTCCAGAGCTTAGGGCCTAGGCAGCTGAAGGCTGGGCCACCAATGGTTGAGCAAAGAAAATCAGAAATGCACATGAGACAGGAGTTGGAGGAGTGCAGAGATCTCAACGGCAATGTTCATTCGAATGTTTTTTTCGTGTGCAGTCCCTGTAAATTTACTGCACAGCCGCGCATGCATGGTATCTTCTTCAGCATCACCAGCCTGTGTGGGACCTCCCAAATGGTGTGCGGCCACATACCATGGAGCTTAGAGGGAACATTGCTTGGAAGATTGTAGAGCTGGAGGAGGTTACACAGATAGGGAGGGGTGAAGCCATGGAGAGATTAGAAAACAAGGATGAGAATTTTAAACTCGGGGCCCTGACGGAACGGGAGCCAATATAGGTCAGCGGGTACAGGAGTGATGGGTGAATGGGACTTGGTGCGAGTTTTTGATGATGGAGAGGATATGGGGTCAGAAGTTCAGCTGAGGGTTATAAAGGATGCCACGGTTGCGAACAGTCTGGATGAGCCTCAGACAATGGCCAGGGAGAGGGATGGAGTTGGTGGCAAGGGAACGGCGTTTGTGGTGGGGACTGAAGACAATAATTTCGGTCTTCCCACTTTATAATTTGAGGAAAGTTCTGCTCATCCAATACTGGATGTCAGACAGGCAACGTAACAAATCATTGACAGTGGAGTTGCAGTGAGGTAGAACTGGGTCCTCGATCTTTTCAGTTCAACAATGAAGTAACAATAATGCAAGTGCTTAAGACAACAAGGAACTTGAGGGCCTATATTTCTCTCTTCTCTAGATCCACAGAGGAAGCACACAAGTATGTGGTGCACATTCCATTATCAACCTGAATTGGCATGTTCAGCAACTCTCTGAAACTCCCAGAAAATCTGGGTCAGTTGAGTTTTTTCTCTTCTTGCAACATGCAGTATTTTCCCGGCACTGCTCTAAACCTGGCTGTGTATTAAATTTCAGGCCTTTCGACGGGGTCTAGGGCAATGATGGAATTTCAGACAGTGGGATTTTTACATTTGGACTATCTTGCACCCCACTTACCCTGGATGTTTTAATTTTTTGCAATAAGTAACACGGTGCCGCCTATTCTAAACGCTGCAGTAACTTTTATTCATTGCAACACAAACATTAATCTCTTGTGCAACAGTGCGCTCTCTCTCGTGCCTTGTACACAATTCGCCCCCTCCCCTCCGTTACCATAACAACTAGGCCTGCAGGATCCCAGGCAGCCTGTGAAGAGGAACTGCGAGACATTAAAACAAACACGATGCATAAAAGCATCAAAAGGAGTTTAAAATCCTTGGCAGACGCCTAGTAATCTATGTGGCTGGAATACTCTCCAGTATTTTGTTACATATAAGAAAATGTCAGAGGGCAAACTGTCAGAGGGTCAGAAAGTCAGCGAGCTGCAGAAGCGTACCCTAGAAAAACACAATCTAGCTAATTAAAAAAGCAACTTTTGAAAAGTAATTTACCACACAACTTTTCACGTATACAAACTGTTTTCTGTATTAAATTGAAATTAATCCAATTTACGTTCAACTTTTGCAAAGTTTATTACTTAAATGCAGCCTCTCCACAGATGCCTGACCCGCTGAGATTTCCAGCATTTTCTGTTTTTATTACTTAAGTGTAAGATCTGCACAGAATCCTGTCACTAACAGAAAGGGCTTGCAATTTAATAACTGGGTTAAAATATTTTAAAATAAGGAGTATATTCAATGCCTAAAACAGCAGATAAGTTATAATTGAAATACAGCCTCTGCATCTGTGTCATGGGCCAAAAAATAACTTTTAAAAGCAGTTTCGCTTTGCCGGCACAGACTAGCCGGGCCGAGTGGGCTGTTCCTGTGCCGTGTATTCGCTGTTGACACCCTGCCCCTATACAGTAAACAAACGCAGTGTTTTACAGTGAATTGCTGCGGGTTTGTAATATCAGAGTGTGAAGTGTGTGTGTGTGTTTTTACCCCGTTGGCCGCCGCCATCTGGATGATGAGTTGGATGACATGCGTGTTGTAGTAGCGGCCGTCTCCCCCCAGCACCAGCACCGCGCACTGCCGCTCGGCCGGCTCCACCGCCGCCGTCAGGATGCTCTGGATGAAATTCTCCGCGTAGTTCGCCTTCGACTGAAACACACCGACCCGCTTCCTCAGACCGCTGGTGCCCGGCTTCTGGTCGCCGAAGGCGGTCGTCTTCACTGTGAGGATCCTGCTCATGATTCGGGCTTTCTACAGCGAATATTTATTTATTACTAAATATTATTTCTTTCTTCCTCCCTCTCCCCGGATTGCTCCTTCTCCCTTGCTGGCTGCCGCCTTTCCCTTTTGACAGCTCTCCGCTCCTCCCCTTCTGAGCAGGCGCTGCGTGTGCGTGTAGCGCACAGCACGTACACCGCCCGGGCACCCGACTCACGTCGCCGCCAAGGTCAGGTGCCAGCAGCAAGCTGCTCTGTGCTTCTCAGTGCCTTTCCCCTGCCGAGGTAGTGTCAGCATCTGCACTGTGCATCTGCAGCCTTGACAGAGATTGTAGTCAGGTTATTCAACCGTGGAAGGCATCGCAGCCAAGCCCTTTAATAAAATACGAATGTCACACTAGCACATGGAACCTGTTGGGCAGGTCATGTTCAGCTATTTCATGCTCTAAAATATCTACAAAAAGCAAAATAAAAAAAATTGTGGATGCTGGAAATCTGAAACAAAAGCACATTTCTCTGCTGAAGTAGGGTTAACACATGCCTCAGAGCCCTCTGCAGCCTTCTCCAAGTGAGCATTTTTCATTTCACTGGACAAAGAGTGTACTGTGGAAGCCATCACAGTCAAACCCTAATCCTGCTCTTTAACTAAATGTGTATGTCACACACTTAAATATTTATCTACAAAAAGCAAAAAAAAACCTCAATGCTGAAAACCTTAAAACGCATTTTGCTTTTTGCAAGTTAGTCCATTTGCAAGTTTGATCTCAAACACCCTACACCCTTCTTTGGCTATGACAGTGCCAGCAAGCCTTTTGGGGCCATGTCCATAGATGAGTACAAATACAGGGTCATTGACTTCAATATCACTTGACAAATTTGCACGATCATGGTACATGCTTTGTTGATGCTGCCTGCCTTCGACATGATCATGGAGATCAGGATGGACTAGAAAGAGCCTTGTTTTGAGTGCCCTTTTCATGAGCAGTTCAGCAGGGGGAACCCCGGTGAGCGAGTGGGGTCTTGTGCGGTAGCTGAGCAGGACTCGGGACAGGTGGGTCTACAAGGAGCCTTCCGACACACGTTTCAAGCTTTGCTTAATGATTTGGACTGCCCGTTCTACCTGGCCGTTAGATGCGGGCTTGAACAGGGCAGATATGACGTGCTTGATCCCATTGCGGGTCATGAATTCCTTGAATTCAGCGCTGGTGAAGCATGACCCATTGTCGCTGACAAGGACATCAGGAAGGCCGTGCGTGGCAAACATGGCTCGTAGTCTTTCGATGGTGGCAGTGGACGTGCTTAAGACATTATTATACACTCAATCCATTTTGAATAAACATTCACAACAACCAAAAACATTTTGCCTAGAAATGGGCTAGGGAAGTCAACATGGATCCTAGAGCATGGTTTGGAGGACCATGACCACAAACTTAGCGGTGCCTTCCTGGGTGCATTGCTCAGTTGAGAGCAAGTGTTGCATTGGCGCACACAAGACTCCAAATCTGAATCGATGCTGGGCCACCACACATGGGATCTGGCTATAGCTTTCATCATTACTATGCCTGAGTGAGTACTGTGTAAGTCGCGAATAAACGTTTCCCTGCCTTTCTTAGGCAAAACCACATGATTACCCCACAAAATTCAGTCCACCTGTCTGGACATTTCATCTTTGTGCCGCTGGAACGACATGATCTCTTCATGCATCTCCGCTGGGATGCTGGACCAGCTCCCATGGAGGACACAGTTTTTTTTTTACAAGGTACAGTAAAGGATGCTAGCTGGTCCAGGTCCTGATCTGGCGGGTCGTAACGGGTGACTTTGCGTTTTCAAATGCATCCATCACCAAGGGCAAGTCTGCAGGCTGTGCCATTTCCACCCCGGTGGTGGGCAATGGTAGCCGACTGAGAGCATCAGCGCAGTTCTCTGTGCCTGGTCTGTGGCGAATTACATAGTTATATGCAGACAGTGTAAACGCCTATCTTTCGATGCGAGCAGAGGTATTGGTATTAATACCTTTGCTCTCTGACAATAGTGATATGAGCAGCTTATGGTCAATTTCTAACTCGAACTTAAGCCCAAACAGATACTGGTGCATTTTTTTCACCCTGTAAACGCATGCCAGAGCTTCTTTTTCAATCGTGCTGTGGGCCCTTTCGGCCTTGGACAAACTCCTGGACGCATAAGCGACCGGTTGCAATGTTCCCGATTCGTTTGCTTGTTGTAACACACACCCGACCCCGTACGAAGACGCATCGAAAACTAGCACTAAACGTTTGCATGGGTCATACAGAACACGCAGTTTGTTCGAACATAACAGATTTCTGGCTTTCTCAAAAGCAGTTTCTTATGATTGTCCCCATACCCAGTCATCTCCCTTGCGTAGCAACACATGTAGAGGTTCTAGCAAGGTGCTTAACCCGTGGAGGAAATTACCAAAATAATTGAGGAGTCCCAGGAACGACCGCAGCTCCGTCACGTTAGGTAGTCTCGGCGCGTTCTTGATATCTCCGTCTTGGCGTCGGTGGGTCTGATGCCATCTGCCGTGATTCTTCTCCCTAAGAACTTGGCCTCTGGCACCAGGAATAGACACTTCGAGCATTTCAAACTGAGTCCCACACGATCTAGCCGACTTAGAACCTCTTCCAGGTTCTGCAAGTGTTCGATAGTGTCCCGACCTGTGATCAATATGTCGTCCTGGAAAACCACGGTGCGCGGAACCGACTTTAGCAGACTCTCCATGCTCCTTTGAAAAATAGCCACGGCCAATCATATCCCAAACAGACCTTTGTGCGTGTTGATGCAGGTGAGGTCTTTCAAAGATTCCGCCAGCTCCTGCGTTATGTAGGCCGAGGTCAGGTCCAACTTCGTGAACGTCTTCCCTCCTGACAGCGTCGCAAATAGGTCGTCTGCCTTGAGTAGCGGGTACTGGTCCTGCAGTGAAAAACAGTCAATCGTTACTTTATAGTCTCCACAAATTCTGACCGTGCCATCGCCTTGGAGAACCGGAACAATCGGACTGGCCCACTCGTTGAACTCAACCAGCGCGATGATGCCCTCTCGTTGCAGCCTGTCCAGCTCGATCTCCACTTTCTCTCACATCATGTATGGTACCGCACGTGCCTTGTGGTGGATGGGTCATGTACCAGGAACCAAGTGGATCTGCATTTTCGCCTCAGAGAAGTTTCCGATGCCTGGCTCAAACAACGACGGGAACTTGCTCAAAACCTGGGCACATGAGGTGTCGTCAATGGACAAAAGCGCTCGGATGTCATCCCAGTTCCAGCGGATTTTTCACAGCCAGCTTCTGCCGAACAGTGTGGGGCCATCTCCTGGTACAATCCATAGTGGTAGTTCGTGCACCGCTCCATCAAAGGAGACTTTTACTGTTGCCCTGCCAATTACAGGGATCAGCTCTTTAGTGTAAGTTCTCAGCTTGGTATGAATAGGGCTCTGCTTGGTCCTTTGTGCCTTGTTGCATCACAGCCTCTCAAAGGCCTTTTTGCTCATGATAGACTGACTCGCATCCGTGTCCAATTCCATGGATACTGAAATTCCGTTCAGTTCGACTTTTAACATAATCGGTGGACATTTCGTGGTGAAGGTGTGTACCCCATACACTTCTGCCTCCTCGGTTCGAGTCTCTAGTTCAGTTTGATCTGCCATGGATCGGTCTTCCTCTGCAATGTGGTGGTTTGCAGGGTTTGCAGGGTTTGCAGATTCGCTGGCGGTGTCCCATTGTTCCACAGCCTTTGCACAATAGTGTTTGAAGCGGCATTAATGGGCTTGATGATGACCTCCGCAGCGCCAACAAGGTGTTAATTGCCTCGCATTCACACTTGATGGTGGACTCTGAGTCATCTGATGTCATGCAGCTGCAGGCGTGTACATTCTGCCATATGCATTCCTGCCTGAAAATGATGTTACTTTGTGTACAGTACTTGCCGATGCATCTTTATGCTGCAAAATTTGTTTGCTGTCATCACTGGTGGAAATAAATGCCTGGGCTATCGTTATGGCTTTGCTCAGGTTCGGTGTTTCAACAGTCAATAGCTTGCGAAGGATAACCTCATGGCCAATGCCAAGCACAAAAAAATCTCTTAGCATTTGCTCCAGGAATCCATCGAATTTGCAATGTCCTGCAAAGCGCCTTAATTCAGCGACGTAGCTTGCCACTACGTGGCCTTCAGACAGCTGACACGTATAAAATCGATACCTTGCCATCAGAACGCTCGCCTTCAGATTTAGGTGCTCCTGGACCAGTGTACACAGTTCTTCATACGATTTGGTTGTTGGTTTCATTGGAACAAGAAGATTCTTCATGAGGCCATAGGTTGTTGCCCCACAGACTGTGAGGAGAATTGCCCTTCATTTGGCAGCGTTTTCATTCCCTTCCAGCTTGTTGGCCACAAAGTATTGGTCGAGTCGCTCCATGAAAGCTTCCCAATTGCCATCTTCTGAGAATTTCTCCAGGATACCAACAGTTCTGCATTTTCGCATGATGGTTTGTTATCTATTTCTCGTCGCCAGTTGTTATGTCTCAAATAAAGCAATGTGACTGAGTACTGTAGACTTGAGTAAGTGTGACCTTAGTCTCTTTATTCTGACTCCACAGTGCTGGCACAGCATGGGAGGCCTGCTTATATGCAGTGCTCCCAAAGGTTGCTGGGATCCCTTGGGACTCCAACAAATGTGCCCTCTGGCGGCAGTGGAATGCTGGTTGCATACATAACAGACTTGATGAATGTTTCCAGCATTTTTTGTGTTTGTTTCATTTTTTTATTTATACTGATCAAAGAACCATGGTAGTAATGCTGATTAACAATAGGAGCGAATCCACATTCCAGCCTTCCTAGCGGGGAGCTGTACATGAGGGGAGAATGGATCAGATAATCAGGGCTACAGTGTTTTAGTCCTGTCTCCAATCTCTACATCCTTTGAATTTTGCTGCGGGTCTCTTTCTTCGACTGTGTTCCCTCTCCAACTTCTCTCTCTCTATTGTGTTGCACTGATTTGGCCTTTTGCCTCTGCTGTTTCTTTACACTCACCCTATCACGTTGTTTTCTGCCACCTCACTATGAATGGATCTTATATGCTTGCTTGTGTCTTGTACTTGGCCTTGTCTCTCTCTCTCTAGTTCTTATTCTCTGGCCCTCAGCTTCATCCCCTATAATTCCCCCTGCACTACCTTATGTATTTATTGCTTAGTGTCCCCAATCTTCCTGGTGCCTTCTTCTCGTACATACGCCTACTGCTGCTTTTATAGACTTCCTAGATTTACTTTTTCCATGCTGCTTATTTTTCCCACATACTTTCTTTTTCAGTCTCTCCTCATACCATTGCCCCTCCACAGATTCACAACTAACCCATTTTCTATGCCTTTGCTTCCCACTCCAGCTGGCTCCGTCTCCTGCAGCTGCTTGAAACCTTGCATTGAGCTGACTCTTGAGGAGTCAGCAGAAGAATTGCATCTATCAACTGTTCGATTTGGTCTTTGATACTCAAAGACGAGAAGGAACCTTGTTCCAAAGTACAAATTCAGCAGGTCAGGCAGCATCTGTGGAGAGAGAAAGGTCATTGGCCTGAAATGTTAACTCTGTTTCTCTTTCCACAAAAGCTGCCTGACCAGCTGAATATTTCCAGCATTTTCTATTTTTATTTCAGATTTCCAGCATCTGCAGTATTTTGCATTTGTATTACTGTCCAAAGTAAATATGTTTATTACAGTTATAAAATAAACTACAATACAAGTAAAGAAGTTAAAATACAAAGGTTAGACTTATTGCACGATAAGACATTGAGATTTAAAACGGTCCAGGATAAATATATCCCACTAAAAAGCAAGAATAAACTAACCAGTAATAAGAACGTAAGAACATAAGAAATAGGAGCAGAAGTAGGCCATACGGCCCCTCGAGCCTGCTCCGCCATTTAATACAATCATGGCTGATCCGATCATGGACTCAGGTCCACTTCCCTGCTTGCTCCCCATAACCCCTTATTCCCTAATGACACACCATGGATGAATAAAGAAATAGGGAAAAATTGAAACGAAAGAAAAAGCTATACACTAAGTGCATAGACAATAAAGGAGTGGATGGCAAAAGGGAATACGAAAAGATTAGGAAAGAAGTTAAAAAATCAGGAAGACAAAGAGAAACTACCAAACTAAATTATTAAGGAATATAAAAGAAATGGCAAAGTATTCTTCAGACACATCAATTACAAAAGAAAAATTAAGATAGGGATAGGGTCACTAAGGGGTACACACAATAAACTCACAGGTAATGACAGCAAAATGGCAGAAATATTAAATAACTACTTTGCCTCGGTATTTTTACCAGGGAAACTAACATAGTGGCATGACATTAAAAGAAGAGGTCAAAAAGGATATAAAGACATTTATTATACAAGTGGGGGAGATAATTGATAAACTAATCAAACTTAGAGAGGATAGAACCTTTGGTACATATGGATTGCATCCGTACATATTAATAGCAGTTAGGAAGAGATTGCAGAGGCACTATTACATATATATATATATATATATAAATTCAAGAGAAAAAGGAATAGTGCCAGAGGACTGGCAGACGGCTAATGTGATTACTATATCATCATCATAGGCAGTTCCTCGAAACGAGAATAACTTGCTTCCACATCAAAAAAAAGGATGAGTTCACAGATGTTTTGAATGAAGAACTCGAACTACATCCTCAAGGGTGGAAGATGCCAGTGCGTGGATTTTTTTTAACGTGTAGTGGCCGTTGCGCACCAACCACCACACGGGCTTGACAGAGCTAGGTCTTGGTCCAGTGGCAAGGATTACCCAAGCCAACTGGAGACCTGCTCTGCTGCACGGACCTAGTGCACACACATATCGCAGTGTGGACTGGCCAGTGCTGCTCCTGGGCCCCTGGCTCCAAACTCACGCCTCCCCTGGGCCCTGATCATATCCTTCCACAGTCTCTCACAGCTCCTTCACCCCTCTTGCCGCTCCTGCTGTATCTGCCCACACTCCAATCACCGACCTGGACCTTGCTGATGTCACTCTTCGCTGTAGTTGCCCTTCTGCACCAGCTCGCGCTATACTTTGTAGTGGCCTGCCTCCAAGTTGCTCCCTGGGCCGCCTTTCGCCGCTCCTTTTATAGCTCCGACCTGCCGCTGATGGTTTCTCGCAGGTTGAGCCCTCCAAGTTGCTCCCTGAGCCGCACGCCGCTCCTTTTATGGCCCCAGCCTGCCGCTGATGGTTTCTTGCAGGTCGGGGCCTCCACGCTGCTCCCTGGGCCGCACGCCGCTCCTTTTATATATAAAAAGAGGGATAGCACAAGTTCAGGGAACGATTGACCAATTAGCTTAAAGTCAGTGGTAGGAAAGATAATGGAATCCTTAATCAAAGATGTAACAGAAAAATATCGAGAAACTGAAAATATAATAGTCAGCCCGTATTCAAAAAAGGAAGGAAATGCTTTATTAACCTTATTGAATTCAAGTAACAGAAATGGTACATAAGGGTAGTGCAGTAGATATAATATATTTGGATTTCCTAAAAGCATTTGATAAGATACCGCATAGTAGACTCATGACTAAGATCAGAACATGTGGAGTCAGGAGACAAGTAGCAGAATGGATAGCATATGATATAATTTAAGATAGTTTTATATTGATAGTGTACAATAGCAGCAAGTACATGGCAATCATGTTGCTAGTGGTACATTATAAATATAAAAGATGCAAACTTCATATATCCAATGGTGTTCAGGTTGGACGCTGGTGGCAAGAAAGGCTAGGGAGAATATTTTTTTCTAAAACTCCCTAAGTATCTGTGAAAAATATACAAAGATATTTACTACAATTTTATACAACAGTTTGAATTGTACCCTTCCCTCTTGAGACATTCTGACAATATCACTAATGGATAGGAGCCACCTGCATCCCAGAGGAAGTTCATTTTAACAAGGATCATCATTTCAGACTGGACTGGAACCAACCTGAGCCACCAAAAGTATAATGCATGCTTTGCCAAAGTCTTGAGTGAGTTATGGTCAATGCCATAAGTGCAGTACAACATTTGACCTCCATAACATATTCAGTATTTTACTCTCTCCCTCCACACTCCCCACCCCGCTCCCTGCCATCATCCCCACCAAATGTTTGCTCTTTCCTTTTTCTTTTCTCCCCGAGAACATAAGAACATAAGAATTAGGAGCAGGAGTAGGCCATCAGGCCCCTCGAGCCTGTTCTACCATTCAACAAAGATCATGACTGATCTTCTACCTCAACTCCACTTTCCTGCACTATCCCCATATCCCTTGATTCCCTTAATATTCAAAAATCTATCGATCTCTGTCTTGAATATAATCAACGACCGAATCTCCAGAGCCCTCTGGGGTAGAGAATTCCAAAGATTCACCACCATCTGAGTGAATAAATTTCTCCTCATCTCAGTCCTAAATGGCTATTCTAAGAATGCGACCCCTGGTTTTATACTCTCCAGCCAAGGGAAACATCCTCCCTGCATCTACCCAGTCAAGCCCTGTAAGAATTTTGTATGTTTCAATAAGATCATCTCTATTCTTCTAAACTCTAGAGAATATAGGCCTAGTCTACTCAATATCTCTTTATAAGACAATCTCCCCATCCCAGGAATCAGTCTGGTGAACCTTCATTGCACTCCCTCTATGGCAAGTACAGTATATCCTTCCTTAGGTAAGGAGACCAAAACTGTACACAATACTCCAGGTGTGGTCTCACCAGGGCCCTATATAATTGCTGTTAGACATCGTTACTCTTATATTCAAATCCTCTTGTAATAAAGGCCAACATGCCATTTGCTTTCTTAATTGCTTGCTGTACCTGCATGTTAACTTTCAGTGATTCAAGTACAAGGACACCCTGGTCCCTCTGAACACTAACGTTTCCCAATCTCTCACCATTTAAAAAATACTCCGCTCTTGCTAATGCTGTCACATGAGAAGTTTTTTCAAGTTAAAGGGCCTATGTTTGTTATTATAGTCGTAGTTGTAGTCACCATTGTCGTTATAATTCCAAAAGCACCAGTATCCCTAATATTTTACCCAAGTGTCCATTCTTCACATATGAGCCTGGACATTGAGTGTTGGCAGACTATCCAACCATGTCTAACATCACATCCGAGTCCAAATCAATCCTCACCTGAAGGATGCACATGCAAACTTTCAGCTAGATCAGCACTGCTCTGAGATCATACTTGGGACAAACATCTGTATAGTTCAATTCCACACTGCATGTGCATTTACCCACTGAGCCATTGGGAAAAGTCCAAATGTATCAAAGCTTATATGAATTTCTAAATCATAGAATTACTCTTAAAAGCAAATGGTTTCCTAACACAATATCCTGAAGTAAAATTGCACTTAACAGCAAGTCACATTTCCAGTTATTAAGTGGTAAACATCTTGCAATTAGATTTTTTTCCAATAATTCTTTTTTTTTAGTATTTTTCTCCTCTCCTTTTTTTTGCTTCCTTGGCTGGGTTCTTTACCTGAGCATCAGCGCGGGTGCATGCGCACTACATTCTGCACTAGACGTTTAACTCAATTACATCAACTGAAACAGTCATATGGGTTTCCCGGCCCAATTAAATGGAGTGGGTCTGCTGACATCACCAATGACTCATTTTCAGCACAGATATTTAAAGCAGCCTTGCACACATTCCAGTTGAAGATTGTTGTAGGAAAGATAAAGGTATTTGGGAGAGGTAGAAATTGCTGCATATCACTGAGATTTATGTGGGTCACATAGACAGAAGGCTGCGCCAGATTCCATTACGCTTCTCCGGAAGTGCTGGTTCAAGGAGTCAGAGCACTCAGGGAGGTCCTCTTCCCTGCGGATGGGCACAAAAGACCAGCCAGAAACACCAAGAGGGAATGGCTGGAGATCGTGGAGGAGGTCAGCAGCACTGATGTCGTAAGGTGTCCTAGATCCAATGCCCCCGACTGTTCAACCAGAGGAGCATGACAACTCCTCAGAGGAAGCTCCATTCTCTGAGGTACACCATCAACAGACATATGTACACCACCAGCACAGATACGGGCATGTCAGGGGGTCCTGCGAGACATAGAGTAGTGTTGTCACCTGGTGTCTCACAAGTGAGCAAGAGCAGATGGTGTTGACAGGGACAGCAGTGGAGACTCCTCACTGGAGGGCGCAGAACTCTCCAAGCTCTGCAGAGCTGCATACAGATACTGAACCTCGGGGACCATCGAGAAAGAGGGTGATCTTGGAGGAGGAGCAACAAATGTGCTGGCAGATTTTGCAGCGGTGATGTGTGTAACTGTACAGAGAATGGAGGAGTCCATTTCCAACATGAGCACCACCATCTCGCAGGCGATTGCAACGATATGATATTCCATGGAAAGGATGGCCACCTGCATGGAGCAGAAAATGCGCCAGTCCAACGAGAAAATGCATGCTGTGTACAACAGATTGCAGATACTCATTGACCTCATCTCAAGGATAGATACCAACGTAGATTTGGGTGTTCACCGCTCCACTGATGTGCAGCAAGGTGCTCTCCAGCTCCAGCAGGGAAGTGCGGGTGGCCTATGAAAGGGATGAAGTTGAGAGGGGACATGGAAGTGGGTTCTTTTGAAAGCGCTTCCACTTCACCCCCGTTGCCTCCCCCTCAGAGCTCCACATGCTGCCTCGGATCCCGATGGCTGAGTCTGCCCTTGCAAAGTTGCAGGGTGAGCAATCTGTGGTGGGGCCTTCACAAGCTCCAAAGCCCAGAGGACATCTGCCAAACATATCAAAGCAGTCGCAGCAGGGAAGTGAGCAGCCTGCCTTTACCTCTGTTGAAGCACACGGGAATGAAAAAAAGCTTTGCACATGGGTGTTTGACAAAATGTTAATGTTACATTTCAGTTGTATTTCTGACGCACATAAATTTATTTCTTTGTACTACTTTCCCGTCTTGTACATTTTTGCCTGTTACCTGGGAATTGGCTTCAGGAAGTGTTGTGTATGTAATAACTCGATAGACTGAATACTGTAAACGCCGAACAGTACAAACCTGGCTCTGCATTATTAGGGCCCAAAGTGATCACATTGCAAGATGGCTGGCCTTTTATATGTGCACACAGCCCAATAACTTCCGACAGTGGCGCCACCTGGTGGCTAGTAAACCCAAGCATACATACATGACAATATCCCCCTTTAAGATATTAGTAATCGTCTCTTTACAAATTGAGACAGCCCGGGGCTTTCCGCTCCAGAGTTGAACATCTCAGTTCAACTCCAGCCTTGGGTGAGCATTCTGAATCTGTTATGACTGGGGGCTGGGTAGCCGATCTGATGGGAGTGGTAATGACCACGTCAGGGATTGAAAGTCTAGATTCATTGATGACAGCGGAGTCCTCTGATGACTGAGGGTAGGTTGGTTGGTCACTGATTCAGTGTTCCTCAGACTGTTGCAGTTCATCCGTGTGCCGCAGCTTTATCTGATCAACATGTTTCCTGCATGTCTGCCCATTCTTGAGTTTAACGATAAACACTCTGTTACCTCCTTGGCCGTAACAGTACCGGTGATCCATTTGGGACCTTGACCATAATTCAGTACATACACAGGATCATTGATAGAAATGTTATGTGACACAGTAGCGCGATCATGATACCCTTGCTGACTTTGACGTCTGTATTCGACACGATTATTCAAGTCAGGGTGGACGAGAGAGAGCCTGGTCTTGAGACCTCTCCAACAATAGTTCAGCAGGGGAGACCCTGGTAAGCGTATGGGGTCTTGTCCTGTAACTAAGCAATATGCGTGACAAGCGAGTTTGCAGTGAACCTTGAGTTACACATTTCATACTCTGCTTGATGGTTTGGATCGCCACTCTGCATGTCCATTGGATGCAGGTTTGAATGGTGCTGACCTCACATGTTTGATACCATTGAGTTTCGTGAACTCTTGAAGCTCCATACTGGTGAAGCAAGATCCGTTGTCGCTTACAACGATGTCAGGAAGACCATGCGTAGCAAACATGACACGAAGGCTCTCAATGGTAGCTGTGCATGTGCTGGATGACATGATTGTACACTCTATCCACTTGGAATAGGCATCCACCACAACTAAGAACATCTTTCCCAGGAAGGGACCTGCAAAGTCGATGTGGATCCTGGACCATGGTTTAGATGGCTACGACCACAGACTCAGCGGCGATTCCGCTGGTGCTTTACTAAGCTGCATGCAAGTGTTGCACTGATGCACACATGATTCCAGATCAGAGTCAATGCCAGGCCACCATACATGAGACCTGGCAATGGCTTTCATCATGACAATACCGGGATGCATGCTATGTAGATCATGCACAAATTTCTCTCTGCCCTTCTTGGGCATAACAACATGATTACCCCACAGTATACAATCTGATTGAATGGATAGTTCATCTTTGCAATGGATGTAAGTTTTGGTCTCCTCACACATTTGCTTGGATATGGCAGACCAATCACCATTAAGGATACAACGTTTCACAACTGCTAATATCGGGTCCTGGCTGATCCAGGTCTTAACTTGTTGGGCCGTGACAGGGGTTCCTTTACTTTCAAAAGCATCTAACAGTAGATCTGCCGGATGTGGCGTTTCCACCTCCGGTATGGGCAACGGCAGACGGCTCAATGCATCGGCACAATTCTCAGTGCCAGGTCTATGGCGAATGACATAATCATAGGCAGGTAATGTCAGTGCCCACCTCTGGATGTGGGCTGCATTGATATTGATACCTTTGTTTTCCGAAAACAATGAAATGAGTGGCTTGTGATCTGTTTCCAGTTCAAACCAAAGACCAAACAGGTAATGATGCATCTTTTTAACCCCATACACACAGGCTAGTGCTTCTTTCTCTACCATGCTGTGGGCCCTTTCTGCCTTTGACAAATTTTTTGAAGCATATGCAACAGGTTATAATTTGCCCGACTCATTAACTTGTTGGAGCACGCAACCAACTCCATATGACAAAGATTCACAGGCCAATACTAGACACTTACACGGATCATAATGTACCAGCAGCTTGTTAGAGCAAAGTTGATTAGTAGCTTTCTCAAAAGCTCTATCTTGAGCCCCCCCCCAAACCCAGTTGTCGACTCTTCTTAGCAGCATGTGCAGTGGCTCTAATAAGGTGCTCAATCTAGGTAAGAAATTACCGAAGTAGTTGAGTAGACCAAGGAATGAACGCAGCTCCGTCACATTCTGAGGCTTGGGTGCATTTTTGATGGCCTTGGTTTTCGAGTCTGTAGGCCTGATGCCGTCAGGCAGCAATTTTCCTTCCCAGGAATTCGACTTCCGGTGCCATGAAGACGCACTTCAAGAGTTTCAGTCCGAGTCCCACTTTGTCCAGACGATGTAGAACTTCTTCCAGTTTGTTCAGATGTTCGGCGGAATCACGACCAGTGACCAGTATGTTATCTTGGAACACGACGGTTCTGGGGACAGACTTCAGTTATCTCTCCATGTTCCTCTGAAATATGGCTGCAGCCGAGCGAATTCCAAAAGGGCACCTGTTATAGATAAACAGTTCTTTATGAGTGTTGATGCACGTAAGTTTCTTCGACGTGTCAACCAGCTCCTGTGTCATGTAGGCCGATGTCAGATCCAGTTTTGTGAATGACTTCCCCCCAGCTAGCGTTGCAAATAGAAACAGGTCATCAGCCTTCGGTAACGGATATTGATCCTGTTTCGAAACTTGGTTGATCGTAACCTTGTAGTCTCCACAAATCCTGACAGTGCCATCATTTTTCAACACAGGAAGAATGGGGCTGGCCCATTCGTTACATTCGACCGGTGATATGATCCCTTCATGCTGGAGTCTGTCCAGTTCCAATTCTACCTTCTCCCTCATCATGTACGGAACTGCCCGAGCTTTATGATGGACGGGTCTTGCATCTGAGTCCACGTGGATCTGCTTCTTGGCTCCCATGAAATTGCTGATGCCTGGTTCAAACAGCAAGGGGAACCTGCTCAGCACTTGAGCACATGGAGTATCCTTCTCCTCTGATGACAACGCTTTGATATCGTTCCAGTTCCATTTGATTTTTTCTAACCAGTTCCCGCCAAACAGTGTTGGACCATTGCCTGGAACAATCCATAGCGGTAAATCTAGAACTGCACCATCATACGACACCTTGATTACTGCACTGCCAATCACGGTTATGAGTTCTTTAGTGTACATACGCAACTTGGCTTTGACTAGACTTAGCTTAGGCCTCACTGTCTTAGTATCCCACAGCCTGTCGAATGTCCTCTGGCTTATTATTGATTGACTCGCACCCGTGTCCAATTCCATCGGTACCAGCACTCCATTAAGTTTTACATTAAATTGGTTGGCTCTTTGTTAGGAACGAATACAGTCCATAAACTTCCTCCTCTGATATCTCGGATTGCATATCCGGATCTGCACTAGACTGGTCATCATCCGCCATGTGGTGTGTCGCAGCATGCTTGCTCAATTGCAGACACATGCGCTGGAGATGCCCCACCCTTGAACAGCCTTTACACATATACTGTTTAAACCGACACTGATGATGCTGATGATTTCCCCCACAACACCAACACGGTGATATCGGATTCATTCCCGTTGATGGACTTTGAGCAGCCACAGGTTTCGCGTACGCAGTCGTGTAGGCCCTGCCATATGCAGCTCTGCCAAATGACGATACTATCTTGTTTACAGTACTTGCCGAGTTCCGATTTTTCAATGATATCTGCTTTAAGCTTTTCTCTGTTGTCATGCATGATTGGGCAAACGTGATGACCTTGCTCAAATCCAGCATCTCCGCTGCCAGTAGCTTACGCACTGCACTGCCAATCACCGTTATGAGTTCTTTAGTGTATGTACGCAACTTGACTTTGACTAGACTTAGCTTAGGCCTCACAGTCTTAGTATCCCACAGCCTGTCGAATGTCCTCTGGCTCATTATTGATTGACTCGCACCCGTGTCCAATTCCTTCGATACCGGCACACCATTAAGTTTTACATTAATCGGTTGACTCTTTGTTAGGAACGAATACAGTCCATACACTTCCTCCTCTGGTATCTCGGATTGATGCCACTTACAAAGAAGTCCCGCCGCATATCTACCAACGCAGTTTCGAACTTACACGGTCCAGCTAAACGTCTTAGGTCGGCAAAGCATGGCTCTTAGAATGAACGTACGCATAGAATTGATATCTTGAGATGATGATACCTTCATCTGTTTTGAGATGGTCACGTACCAGAGCACACAATGTTTCATAGTCCTTGTCTGTTGGACTTAAGGGCAAGGGGAGATTTTTTTATGAGTCCATAGATTTCCGGACCGCAAACCGTGAGGAGGACCGCTCGGCACCAAGCTGCGTCTGCCTCTTTCTCCATTTTGTTGGCCACGAAGTACTGGTTCAAGCGGACTACAAAGTCTGCCCAATCTTCTCCCTCCACGAATCGCTCCAGAATTCCAATTGTGCACATTGTTGCATGCGAAGGTTCTTGTTACCTCATTGCCAAATGTTGTGTATGCAATAACTCAATAGACTGAATACTGTAAACTCCGAACAGGTACAAACCTGGCTCTACTTTATTAGGGCCCAAAGTGATCATATTACAAGATGGCTGGTTGTTTATACCTGGGCCGTACACACGTGCACACAGCCCAATGACCTTCGACAGTGGTGCCACCTGATGGCTAGTAAACCCAAGCATATATACATGATAGGAAGTACACAGGGACACTTGTTACAGAGCAATCAGGGTTTAGCTGAGAGGAATGGCTTGGTCATTGTAGCACTGCTTTTTGTGGTGTTGTTGGACAAAGTTTGTGGGGGAGGCAGGGTATGGTGGGAGGGGGGGGGGTTAGTCCAGCATCTGGGAGCCATGTGGTGCAAGTTAAGTAATTCGGGCCATTATGATGCCATCCTGGGCAGCAACGTTTGCAGCTGGGTTCCTACTCCTTGTGTTCCACCATGTTCCTCCTCCTCCTCCTCTGAAGAGGCTATGCGCTCTGCACCTTGTTCCTCCTGCAGCTCCAATCCTCTGCTGCTGTGCTATGTTGTGCAACGCACTGTATACGATGATGATTCTGGAGACCCTGGGAGGTGCATACTGAAGTGCTCTTTTGTCAAGGCATCTAAAGCGCATCTTTAGCATGCTGATTGCTTTCTCTATGACACATCTGGTGGACATGTGGCTGTCATTATAGTGCTCTTCGGCCTCATTGCTTGGCCTCCTCAATGGTGTCATCAACCACGTCTTTAGTCGACAAGCAGCCAGCCAGTAAGTCTGTTTGGAGGTATGAAGAGCTGAGGGAGGGTGGACTGGCACAGCATGAAAAGTCATGACAGCTGCCAGGGAATCTGGCACACACATGCATGATGATCTTTTTATGGTTGCAAATGAGCTGCACATTGAGGGAGTGGGAGCCCTTGCAGTCCACAAACACTCCTGGGTGATGTGGGATGCCTTGATGTGACACCCTGCATCAGTGGGAAGCCAGCCAGAGTCGCAAAGCTGAGCTCCCACTCAGTAACACTGGCTTAATCAGTGGCAAAGTTCATATACTTGGCTGACTCGTGAAACATGGCATCAGTCACCTGGGTGATGCATCTGTGAGCGGCCGAGTGCGAGGTCCTGAAAATGTCTGCTGTAACTGGAAGGAGCCCGAGGCAAAGAAGTAGAGGGCGGTGGTGACTTTGACAGCCACTAGTAAGGCGTGCCCACCAGGTCCTCTGGGCAGCAGGTTTTCTTCCTGCAAGCTACAAATGTCTGCAACGACCTGGTGCGATAGCCTGAGCCTCCTCTGGCACTGCTGTTCAGTCATGTTGCTCATACTCTGCCTGTATGCCGTGTTGGAGGTATCGCCTCCAGCCGAGTGCACCCCTGTGCTTATCCCCTCTTTCCTTTGGAGGATCAGGTCGGTGAGGAGAAGGCTGTAGGTGTGATTGCTGCTGCTGGTGTTGTTGCTGCTGCTGCTGGTGTGACTGGTGTTGTTGGGGCTGGGGCTCATCTTTGTCAGATTCTGAGGTCCAAGGTGAGACAGCATAAGCAGCACCCATACTGATCTAATAGGTGCCAGGTAAAATGCAGATCAGAGGCACAATCCTCCAATGTACTGAGAGTGACTACCAATGTGATGAGAGTGACTTCCAATGTTGCAGAAATGACCTGCAGACTCTTGAAAGCTAAATCCCTGCACAAAATGGTGTCAGCAAGAGCCTTTCCCTTCAGCATAGAAGCAGGTATAAGGCGTGACTTATGTGTTTTTTCTAGCTGTCATTTAGTGAACTCGCACAATGGCCACTGACTTCTACCTCCCCTTCACAGGCGAGGTTCCCGAGCTGTGTGAATCCCTTATGCAACCAGTTAAAGCCCAAACCTGATGTTAAAAAGGCAGTTAAGTGTCTGTAAATGAACAGTCAAGTATCTTAATGAGGTCGCCCACTTTTCCTGACGTGGCATGCCTCAAAATGTGCCCAAGTTAAAGGCGGAAGTCAGTGGATTTACGACGGGTTCCCAACGCAGTCAATTTCTGCGCTTTTAACCGTTGAACCGCCCCAAAACCGTACACTCTGCAATGGGATGATTCCGGCCTTCATTCCACATACATGGTTTAGAAGGCAGGCAAACCACTTTCAAGTGAGCATCACTGGATGACATTAAGGAGCAGGAAACCTGGGTGATATGTTTCACTTCACCAGTTGGGGTCACTGAGGCCAGTAATAGCAAATCTGTCTGAAATTAACAAAATCTACATGAATCAAGGATTGGACCTGGGATATTCCTGGTCTGCAAGATTAATTTCCTGACTTGCGTACTAACTGAATCACTGGGCCAATAACATCACATATTTTTACGGATTTGTTTTTTCCATTAACTGGTGATCTCACCAATAGAACAAAAGTTTACTTTGGATCACTGTCTCAAAACAGCTAAAGAAACAAAAGACAGCTTGTGAAACAGCTTATGCAGTATGTACAATCTACAGAGTGCACTGCAGCAACTCACCAAGATTACTTTGACAGCACTTTCCACCCCTGCAACCTCTACCACCAAGAAGGACAAGGGCAGCAAAGTCAATCACCTCCAATTCCCCTCCAAGTTACGGTCCAACCTGACTTGGACATATATTGCAGTCCTCATCGTCACTGGGTTAGAATCCTGAAATTTCCTATTTAGCACCATCATCACAAGGACTGCATCAGCTCAAAGTGAAGACCCACTACTCCCCCTCAGAGCAACTGGAGATGGGCAATAAATCCCAAGAACAAAAAAAAAGTGTGCATATATAGGCTGTCATTCCTCCATTTATTGCCATTTGCAATTGAACTGAATTACCTAGTCTTCACTTGGTACCTCACCTTGGTGGTACAGCTGAGATCACATTTAAGGATCACATTGCAATACCAAACTAGTGCACTGAAAAATAAGACACTATTATGAATCATGCCATCCTTCGCATATTTGATGGCAACAACTTACATAGTGGATTTCGCAAAAACATATTGGGGCAGAATTTCCGACATCCCGAGCCGGTACTAAGTTTCTATGGACCCGGGAAAGCATCGGAAAAGCCAGTTTTCAGCGTGCAATGCGCATGCGCTGAAAACCGGCTTTTCCGATCTGTCAAGCTGGAGCTTGACAGATCGTAGCCAGATCGGCAACGAGGACATTTGTACAGGCAAGATTGGGCTATTTACCCATATCTTGCCCAGCAAATGTCCTCAAAAATCTTGCGCCTGAAAAAATCTACTTTTACAGGCACAAGTGTTTTAAAACACACAAAAAGAATTGTAAAATAAAATTATAAACAGTTTATTGTTAAAAACCCTCCCCACTACTAATTTAACCATAATTAAAAACACAAAAAAAAATCGGGAAAATATTTTATTTTTATAAGACATAATAACTTTCATTTCAATTAATTTTAAATGTGTGCGTTCTGTTTCTATTTTTTTATTATTTTATGTGATTGCTTTTGTTCCCATTAATAGCACTGAGAACTCGTACTTACGTGAATCTCAATGCTATTAATGGGAACCTGTGATTGGCTGAGCAGTCACACATGACTGCATCTTCTGCGTCAGAACCCTCTGCACGGGAGCGCGCTTCGCAATGTGGGAGGAGAAGACCTCCCCATCGGAAATCAGGGCGCCTCTTCGATCACCATGTAAATTCGAAAAAAATATCCAGCGAGAAAGCAATTGCCCGTGGGAAGACCTCCAGAGGAATTTCTGGGCCATTGAAAACTTAACAAGCGCAAGTGCTAGACCTGAAGAAGGAAATGATATTCAGGGGACTGAAGAATGAGTCGAAGGCTTTTGAAAGCATGGAGAAAGGAAGGGAGTAGTCAGGCAAAGAATTCCAGAGAGCAGGAACATTTTGTGTAATAGAAGATAAAACCTGGAACTTTCACCTTTGGTGGAATATTGGATCGACTGCACATTTTACATCACGCTCAAAATTGGGCTGTGTGTATAACGGATGGCCGATTGATATCATCCATTTTATACCCCTAATGTCCTTGAGGGAAGGAAATCTGCCGTCCTTACCCGGTCTGGTCTATATTGACCCCAGACCCACATAGCAATGTGGTTGACTCTTAACTGCCCTCTGAAATGGCCTATCAAGCCACTCAGTTGTACCAAACCGCTACATAGAAACATAGAATATAGGTGCAGGAGTAGGCCATTCGGCCCTTCAAGCCTGCATCACCATTCAATAGGATCATGGCTGATCATGCAACTTCAGTACCCCATTCCTGCTTTCTCTCCATACCACTTGATCCCTTTAGCTGTAAGGGCTAAATCTAACTCCCTTTTGAATATATCTAATGAACTGGCCTCAACAACTTTCTGTGGTAGAGAATTCCACAGGTTCACAATTCTCTGAGTGAAGAAGTTCTCCTCATCTCGGTCCTAAATGGCTTACCCCTTATCCTTAGACTGTGACCCCTGGTTCTGGACTTTCCCAACATCGGAAACATTCTTCCTGCATCTAACCTGTCCAATCCCGTCAGAATTTTAAATGTTTCTATGAGATCTTCTCTCATTCTTCTAATACCAGTGAATATAAGCCTAGTCGATCCAATCTTTCTTCATATGTCAGTCTTGCCATCCCGGGAATCAGTCTGGAGAACATTCTCTACACTCCCTCAATAGCAAGAATGTCCTTCCTCAGATTTGGAGACCAAAACTGTATACAATATTCAAGGTGTGGTCTCACCAAGGCCCTGTACAATTGCAGTAAGACCTCCCTGTTCCTATACTCAAATCCTCTCGCTATGAAGGCCACATGCCATTTGTCTTCTTCACCACCTGCTGTACCTGCATGCCAACTTTCAATGACTGATGTACGACACCCAGGTGTCGTTGCACCTCCCCTTTTCCTAATCTGTCACCATTCAGATAATATTCTGCCTTCCTGTTTTTGCCACCAAAGTGGATAACCTCACATTTATCTACATTATACTGCATCTGCCATGCATTTGCCCACTCACCTAACCTGTCCAAATCACCCTGTAGCCTCTTAGCATCCTCCTCACAGTTCACACTGCCACCCAACTTAGTATCATCTGCAAACTTGGAGATATTACATTCAATTCCTTCGTCCAAGCTACAAGAGAAGTATACTCACTACGGGGGTACCTTCACCACATGGACTGTTGGGGTTCAAGAAGCTGGTTCACCACTATCTTTTCAAGGGCAATTAGGGATGGTCAATAAATGTTGGCCTTGCAAACTTGGAGATATTACATTCAATTCCTTCGTCCAAGCTACAAGAGAAGTATACTCACTACGGGGGTACCTATTATTCATGAACGAATAATAAAATACCCTGCCGAAGTTGAAAGTTCTGGCCAAAGTAAAAATACCGTATAACAGAACCTTTGAAACTATGTTCTAAATACAAATGCAGGATATTTCTATGTTTAGAGTCAAACTAAAAGGGCAGTACAAGTTATGTGTTAGCTGACATTTACTGTACTGGGTTACAATTACAGTGAAAAAAGTCATAGAGCAAAGGAATCACTAGCAGGTTAAAGATAGCCTTCCAAGATGTCTTGCTGCCAACATATCTAAGGCAGTTAAGGCATACTTTAAAATAACCGGCAGTTAGTTTGTTATAGTTCTAAGTATAACATGTGTGTTTATCTATGAAATGTTAAGACTTCAAGCAAGCTTACAAAGTACTTTTCTTGCTTCCTGATTTAACAGTAAAATTTGTTACAAAATTTGAACAAACTTTAAAACACATCTTAGATTTTTGATATCCCTCCAACAACCACAACTGATATTTCAAAGTGCATTGAAATCTTCCCTAATGTCTCAGTCAGTAAATGTATCTTGTGGTGTGGCACTGAGCCATACAAACCAGGGATTCCAGTTTTGATCCCTGGTTTGTGCTGAATCAGCTAGTGTCTGCTGAGGTACTAAAATTGATCTTGATGTCCACAGACTAGGTAAGGGAGAAAAAAAATCACTATGCAATGGTGCTTGTTGGTAAATTCACGCATGAACATTAAGTGATGACAAATTGTGCTCAGCTGTGATGTACATGCCCCTATGGTTAAATAATCTACTGAAAGTTACTACAACAACAACAAAACTTGTATTTAGAAAGAACCTTTAATGTAGTGAAATGTCCCAAGGTAGTAATCTCAGGATTGCTGCCAATGTCACTTGTTAGTCAGAGTAGGAATTGCAGGATAGCTCAGATTAATACGTGGCTTGAGGAGTGGTGCAGAAGGGAGGGATTCAAATTCCTGGGACATTGGAACCGGTTCTGGGGGAGGTGGGACCAGTACAAACCATACGGTCTGTACCTGGGCAGGACCGGAACCAATGTCCTAATGAGAGTGTTTGCTACTGCTGTTGGGGAGGAGTTAATCTAACATGGCAGGGGGATGGAAACCTATGCAGGGAGACAGAGGGATGTAGAATGGGGGCAGAAGCAAAAGATAGAAAGAAGAAAAGTAAAAGTGGAGGGCAGAGAAACCCAAGGCAAAAATCAAAAAGGACCACATTACAGCAAAATTCTAAAGGGGCAAAGTGTGTTAAAAAGACAAGCCTGAAGGCTCTGTGCCTCAATGCGAGGAGTATTCGGAATAAGGTGGATGAATTAACTGCACAGGCAACAATTAACGAATATGATATAATTGGCATCATGTAGGTATGGCTCCAGGGTGACCAAGGCTGGGAACTCAGCATCCAGGGGTATTCAACATTCAGGAAGGATAGACAGAAAGGAAAAGGAGGTGGGGTAGCGTTGCTGGTTAAAGAGGAAATTAACGCAATAGTAAGGAAGGACATTAGTTTGGATGATGTGGAATCTGTATGGGTGGAGCTGCGGAATATCAAAGGGCAGAAAACGCTAGTGGGAGTTGTGTACAGACCACCAAACAGTAGTAGTGAGGTAGGGAACAGCATCAAACAAGAGATTACGGATGCGTGCAATAAAGGTACAGCAGCTGTCATGGGCGACTTTAATCTACATATAGATTAGGCTAACCAAACTGGTAGCAATACGGTGGAGGAGGATTTCCTGGCGTGTATTAGGGATGGTTTTCGATACCAGTATGTCGAGGAACCAACTAGAGGACTGGCCATTCTAGACTGGGTGATGTGTAATGAGAAAGGACTAATTAGCAATCTTGTTGTGTGAGGCCCCTTGGGGAAGAGTGACCATAATATGGTAGAATTCTTTATTAAGATGGAGAGTGATACAGTTAATTCAGAGACTAGGGTCCTGAACTTAAGGAAAGGTAACTTCGATGGTATGAGACATGAATTGGCTAGAATAGACTGGCAAATGATACTTAAAGGGTTGACGGTGGATAGGCAATGGCAAACATTTAAAGATCACGTGGATGAACTTCAACAATTGTACATCCCTGTCTGGAGTAAAAATTAAAGCGCGGAAGGTGGCTCAACCGTGGCTAACAAGGGAAATTAAGGATCGTGTTAAATCCAAGGAAGAGGCATATAAATTGGCCAGAAAAAGCAGCTAACCTGAGGACTGGGAGAAATTTAGAATTCAGCAGAGGAGGACAAAGGGTTTAATTAGGAGGGGGAAAATAGAGTATGAGAGGAAGCTTGTTGGGAACATAAAAACTGACTGCAAAAGCTTCTATAGATATGTGAAGAGAAAAAGATTAGTGAAGACAAACGTAGATCCCTTGCAGTCAGATTCAGGTGAATTTATAATGAGGAACAAAGAAATGGCACTCCAATTGAACAAATACTTTGGTTCGGTCTTCTCGAAGGAAGACATAAATAACCTTCCGGAAATACTAGGGACCGAAGGTCTAGTAAGAAGGAGGAACTGAAGGATATCATTATTAGGCGGGAAATTGTGTTAGGGAAATTGATGGGATTGAAGTCGATAAATCCCCGGGGCCTGATAGTCTGCATCTCAGACTACTTAAGGAAGTGGCCCTAGAAATAGTGGATGTATCAGTGATCATTTTCCAACAGTCTATCAACTCTGGATCAGTTCCTATCGACTGGAGGATAGCTAATGTAACACCACTGTTTAAAAAAGTCGGGAGAGAGAACATGGGTAATTATAGACTGGTTAGCCTGACATCAGTAGTGGGGAAAAAGTTGGAATCAATTATTAAAGATGAAATAGCAGCGCATTTAGAAAGCAGTAACAGGATCGGTCCAAGTCAGCATGGATTTATGAAAGGGAAATCATACTTGACAAATTTTCTGGAATATTTTGAGGATGTAACTAGCAGAGTGGACAAGGGAGAACCAGTGGATGTGGTGTATTTGAACTTTCAAAAGGCTTTTGACAAGGTCCCACACAAGAGATTGGTGTGCAAAATTAAAGCACATGGTATTGGGGGTAATGTACTGACATGGATAGAGAACTGGTTGGCAAACAGGAAGCAGAGTCGGGATAAACGGGTCCTTTTCAGAATGGCAGGCAGTGACTAGTGGGGTGCCGCAGGGTTTAATGCTGGGACCCCAGCTCTTTACAATATACATTAATGATTTAGATGATGGAATTGAGTGTAATATCTCCAAGTTTGCAGATGACACTAAGCTGGGTGGCGGGGTGAGCTGTGAGGAGGACGCTAAGAGGCTGCAGTGTGATTTGGACAGGTTAGGTGAGTGGGCAAATGCATGGCAGATGCAGTATAATGTGGATAAATGTAAGGTTATCCACTTTGGTGGCAAAAACACGAAGGCAGAATATTATTTGAATGGCAGCAGATTAGGAAAAGGGGAGGTGCAACGAGACCTGGGTGTCATGGTACGTCAGTCATTGAAAGTTGGCATGCAGGTGCAGCAGGTGGTGAAGAAGGCAAATGGTATGTTGGCCTTCATAGCTAGGGGATTTGAGTATAGGTGCAGGGAAGTCTAACTGCAGTTGTACAGGGCCTTGGTAAGGCCTCACCTGGAATATTGTGTTCAGTTTTGGTCTCCTAATCTGAGGAAGGACATTGTTGCTATTGAGGGAGTGCAGCAAAGGTTCACCAGACTGAGTCCCAGGATGGCAGAACTGACATATGAGGAGAGACTGGATTGACTGGGCCTGTATTCACTGGCGTTTAGAAGGATAAGAGGGGATCTCATAGAAACATATAAAATTCTGACGGGACTGGGCAGGTTAGATGCTGGAAGAATGTTCCCGATGTTGGGGAAGTCCAGAACCAGGGGACACAGTCTAAGGATAATGGGTAAGCCATTTAGGACTGAGATGAGGAGAAACCTCTTCACTCAGAGCGTTGTTAACCTGTGGAATTCTCTACCGCAGAGAGTTGTTGATGCCACTTCATTGGATATATTCAAGAGGGAGTTAGATACGGCCCTTACGGCTAAAGTGATCAAGGGGTATGGAGAGAAAGCGGGAAAGAGTTACTGAGGTGAATGATCAGCCATGATCTTATTGAATGGTGGTGCAGGCTCGAAGGGCCGAATGGCCTACTCCTGCACCTATTTTCTATGTTTCTAAGGCACTTCACAGGAGTATTATGAGATCAAAAAACTTTGACACCAAGCTGCAGAAGGAGAAAGTAGGGCAGGTGACCAAAAGCTTGGTCAAAAATGTAGATTTTAAGGAGCATCTTGAAGGAGAAAAGAGAGGTAGAGAGGCGGAGAGGTTTAGGCAGGGAATTTCAAAGCTTGGGGCCTCGACAACAGAAGGCATGACCACCAATGGTTCAGTAATTATAATCAGGGATGTTCAAGAGGGTAGAATTAGAGGAGTGCAGACATCTCGGGGCGTTGTGGGGCTGGAGGAGATTACAGAGATAGGGAGGGGTGAGGCCAAGGAGGGCTTTGAAAACACGTATGAGAACTTTGAAATTGAGGCGTTGCTTAACTAGGAGCCAATGTAAATCAGCGAGCACAGGGGAGATGGGTGAATGGGACTTGGTGCGAGTTAGGACATGGGCAGCCAAGTTTTGGATCACCTCTAGTTTACATAGGGTAGAATGTGGGCCAGCCAGGAGTGCGTTGGAATAGTGAAGTCCAGAGGTAACAAAGGCATGATGAGGGCTTCTGCAGTTGATGAGCTGAGGCAAGGACAGAGAAGGGCGATGTTAGAGGTTGAAATAGCTGGCCTTGGCTATGCTGTGGATATGTGGTCGAAAGTTCATTTCAGGGTCAAATATGACACCAAGGTTGCAAACAGTCTGGTTCAGCCTCATACAGAAGTTGGGGAGAGGGATGGAGTCAGCAGCTAAGGAATGGAGTTTGTGGCAGGGACCAAAAACAATGGTTTCGATCTTCCTAATATTCAATTGTTCAAAATTTCTGCTCATCCAGAACTGGATGTCAGACAAGCAGTCTGACAATTTAGAGACTGTGGAAGGGTCGAGAGAAGTGGTAGTGAGGTACAGCTGGGTGTCATCAGCGACGCTGTGTTTTCGGATGATGTCGCCAAGGGGCAACTAGTAGATGAGAAATAGGAGGGGGCCAAGGATAAATCTTTGGGGGACACCAGAAGTAGCAATGCAGGGGCAGGAAGAGAAGTCACTGCAGGTGATTCTCTGGCTATGATTAGATAGTTAAGGATGTAATCAGGTGAGTGCAGTCCCATCCAGCTGGACGACGATGGAGAAGGATAGAGTGGTCAGCTGTATTAAAGGTTTCAGACAGGTCAAGAAGGATAAGGAGGGATAGTTTGCCTTTGTCACAGTCACACAGGATGTCTTTTGTGACTTTGATGAGAGCTGTTTCGGTACTGTGACAGGCATGGAAACTGGATTGGAGGGATTCAAACATGGAATTGTGGGAAAGATGGGCACGGATTTGAGGTGACAACACGTTCAAGGACTTTGGTGAGGAAAGGGTATTTGGAGATGGGGTGATAGTTTGCAAGGATGGAGAGGTCGAGGTTTGGTTTTTTTGAGAGGGGTGATGACAGCAGATTTGAGGAAGAGGGAGACAATACCTGAGGAGAGAGAACCGTTAACAATGTCAGTTAACATGGGAGCCAGAAAAGGAAGTTGGGTGGTCAGCAGTTTGGTGGGAATAGGGTCAAGGGAGCAGGAAGTGGGTCTCATGAACAGAATAAGCTCAGAAAGGACATGAGGGGAGATTCGAGAGAAGCTAGAGAAAGATGTGAGGTCAGGGCTAGGGCAAGGGGATAGAAACATAGAAATTTACAGCGCAGAAGGAGACCATTTCGGCCCATTGTGTCCACACTGGCGACAAAGAGCCAAACGGCCCTCGGTCAGCAGCCTTGAAGGTTACATATAAACCTATGAACAATGAACAATGGCGGACAGGTAAAGAGCATCCGGCCCAACCAGTCCGTCCCACACAACTGCGATACCCCATGTATCGCAACATTTTACACTCCACCCCACCCGGAGCCATGCGATCTCCTGGGAGAGGCAAAAAAACAGATAAAAATCCAGGCCAATTGGGAGAAAAGTCTGGAAAAATTCTTCTCCGACCCATCCAGGCAATTGAAACTAGTCCAGGAGATTAGTCTGGCCGTATTAGATTCCCTGAGGATCCTTACAAGACATTTGGACCGGTGGGAAGGGAAGAAGCAGAGGTGGACGAACGGATGGTCTCAATCTTAGAGACAAACAAGTCCATGAGTTCCTCACACTTATTGTCGGAAGTGCAGGTGGAGACTGGAGAGAGGGGTTTAAAAAGACTGTTAGCAGTGGAGAATAGAAGCCAGGTTTATCTTTACATTCCAGAATGATTCTGGAATAGTGAGCAATTTTGGCAGATGAGAGCAGGGCCCGATAATGCTTTTTGTGGTTCAGCCAGATCCGGCAGTGAATGGCTAAACCAATTGTCTGTCGTATCCGTTCAAGTCTGCGTTCCTTGTACTTAAGGGAGTGAAGATCAGGGCTGTACCAGGGGGAACGGCCAAGGTGTGAGAGAGTAATCGTTTTACAGGGACTAGGGCATCAAAGGTGGTGGTGAGGGTGTGATTGAGCAGATCGGTAGCTGCAGAAATGTCATGGTGATTGGAGGGCCAAAGGCTGGACAGTAGGGAGTTCATAAGTGAGGTTGTAAGAGGATTGAAAATGAGGTTTTTTACAGGGGTGGACACAGAAGGAGGTAGGGTTGGGGGCGAGGGTGGAAAAGGGATGTGGGTGGAGAGCAATACGATACTGGCTAATATAACACCTGAAGAAATGCTACTTGGGTGAGGTAGTGGAGGAGCCCCTTATCCTGTCCATGAGACCCACTTCCTGCTCCCTTGACTCTATTCCCACCAAACTGCAGACTACCCAACTTCCTTTTCTGGCTCCCATGTTAGCTGACAATGGTTTTCTCTCCTCAGGTACTGTCTCCCTTTCCCTCAAATCTACCATCATCACCCCTCCTCAAAAAAAACTGTACCCCAGCACGAATTAGCGCCTTCTAAAAAAGAGACTAGGATTGCATTAAATTAAGATTAAACCTTATAGTGGCTCAGTTCTACACAGTGAATTTACTGACTAAGGGCTAAAGTTTCCTCATTTTTTGCATGCTTAAGCCCACTTAACATCCATTTTACTGCTGAAATGATGTATAACGCCCATATATCACCCATTTAGCCACAAAATATAAACCGATGGGCATTTTTCGGAAACTTATCGTCGAGCGTTACTTTCCCCATGTGCACAACGCCAGGAAAAAATACCACCCACCCACTTTTTTTGAGGGGAATCATCAAAATGAGTGAAATCAACGGCCATAATATCGGCCAGCGTAACTTTGCGCAGGGAATTAACGCTGAGATTCAATAATATCACCCGTTCATTTTTTTTTGTCGAAAAGAGCACATTTGGCGAAACTAACGCCCAGAAGATCGCCCACTGTCACTTTCACCACCTTGCACACATATTGCCCACAATATCGCTCACCCAAAAAAACGCCCAGAAAAAGTGGAACTGTTCTGAACTAAAGCCAAAGGTGTGGTTGCCATTTTTAAAATCGCAGTTCGCTTCATTCAAAAGGCTGCTTCAACTTTGGGGGAGTTTGCATTGACTCTAGAGTTCTTCTCAGGTGAAGTGACCATCTCAACAGACATATTTTCAGACTCTGGACTATTGGGGGTTTCCTCGAGATGTATTTTAGTGAGGAAATGATTGCTTCTGATCAATCGCTATTATACCTTCATTGCAATGGGGCCAACCATTTCTCAGCCTGCATCGATTAATACGCAAATGCTGCAGAGTGCAGATGGCTCAATGTATGATGCACATCATTATGTCCCCAATTTAAGACATGCAAGAATGAGGAGGAGGGCCAGACCATACACACCCTGCACACCTTCGACGTGTCCAACCACACCTGCCTTTGGAGACTGCGCTTCCACAAGGTGGTGATCAATGAAATATGTGAGCTCATCAGGCCACATATGCAGCCTGTCATCAGGACATCAGTGTCGGTCGAGGTCATGGTCACCGCGGCACTGTCTTTCTACGCGTCCGGTTCCTTTGGGGCCTCCACAGACGAGATTTGCTCTCTGTCTCACCTTGCAACCCATCGCTGCATTAGACAGGTCACGGAGGCCCTGTACACGAGAAGGATGGATTTTATCAGCTTCCCCATGACCACGGAGGCTCAGACTTACAGGGCTGGAGCATTCTACCACATTGCTAAGTTCCCCAGGCTGCAGGGAGCTATAAAGTGCACTCACATCGCCATGCGGCCACCTTCTCAGGACCCAGAACATTTTCGTAACAGAAAAGGATTTCACTCCCTGAAGGTCCAACTAGTGTCGACCACAACCAGATCATAATGGCAGTGAATGCCAAATGTCCGGGCAGCTTCGATGAGGCTCACATCCTGTGAGTGCGCTATCTCTGACATCTTTAAGAGTCATCCACAAGGACAATGCTGCCCATCACCTTGGTGCCAGTTAAAGTTTACGTTGATTAAAGTTAAATTTTATTTAACCCTTTCATGTTAAGGAATCACCAGTGTGTAACGGTCCAGCTATCTGAGACAATGCGCAACAAGGATCTGAAATCATAAGTATCACAGGCAAAAACACCCACCCCCCACCCACACCCCATTTTTTCCACCATTGACATCAATCAAATGTTCAACATGTCCAGCAACACAGAATATAATTGCAAAGCAGGAGGGTGGTCCCTTCCCCCCATATATTACAACAAATTGCATACACCCAGATGGAGATATAATACAGCCATCACCTGCGGACATGCACCTCATTTTTTCACCCCCTCCCCTTCTTCTCCCCACCTCTATCCCTTCCCCTCCTCACTCCACAGCGCCTGGCCGAGGAGTTCATCAGGTGGTGCCTCATTGGGGGAGATGAAGGCAGAGACAGTGGTTGCATGGGTACGGGAGCGGGGGGTGCCGAGGGGGCAACATTCTCTGATGCAGAAGCAGGATCTTGGTCCTTGCTCTCATCTGTCATTCACAGTGATGGTGCGAAACCTAGGGGTGGAGTGCCGCACTCTGGGACCACCGGGAGGCTTGTGCCAGCAGTGTTCCTGGCTACCGCATCCAGGGCCTTTGCCATCCGCGGAATGTACTCAATCATGGTGGCCAGTTGTTGGGATATGCCCCCCAAAGCTTCGATGAGCTGGTCACCAATGTCTACAGTCCTCCTGGACAACTGAATCATCTATCCGCTGTCATGTGGCGCTCATGGACCAGACCTGCCGCGTCCACGAGGCCTGCGCAGGGTTGGCGCCGTCCTGGGGACAAATGGGGTGCTCTGTGGCGAGGTGCTTGGGGTTGGTATCTCCAGAGTGGAGGCGGGAATGACTGGAGGACCACTAGATGGTCTTGGGGTGGAATGGCTTTTACAGGTTCCTCGAAGTCCATGCTTTCATCCATAGAGAACTGACCCAGCGGATTGATGGGCGAGAATCAGAGCTCCTCAGCACCAGATGTAGGATCGTCCGGAGAGTCGGGCCCCGCGCCCCCACCTTCTGGCCTCTGTGGTCTTGCCTGGGTCCGCGCTGCTGGCTGAGCTGCAAAACACAAATGAGGTTATTAGAGGAGAAGGTGGTGCTAGGGTCATAGCATATGCACGACAAAAGCACCGCTATCAAAATCATCACATACGTCACATTTCATGACCATCAACATATTTGCATTGCAATGATTTTCATTAGCCCAGCATTATTTCTATGACAATTTTAGAAATCATCTATCATATATGATTGTTCGGATATGAGTGGGTGTGGCATCTATTGACTTTGCATCACGCAATGGTGTAAACTTTACTCACGTGGCATCACTTCAGGGTCTGCAGATGCTTCCGTGGCTGTCCGGGTGTGCTTCCCCACGAATGCGAGCATCCGCTCCTCCATCTCAGTGATGTCGTTGGGGACTGGTGGGCCTCTCACCCGTTCGCCTCTGCACGGACCTCATCGTTGATAGCTTCTTCTGTAAAAGGTGACAGGAAGACATGGCATGAGATCATTGCGTGATATCATTGTTAGGTACTGTCACAGAGACTGATACAACACATAACCGACAGATGTAATCATGATTATTATGATAATTATCATTCTTTACCTAAAGATGTACACCGTGACCACAGGCTTTGAGTAAAACATTCCCGGTAAAAGTGAAAGACCTCACATCTGATGATAAGTCACTCATGACTGTTACAAATTAAATTATATAAATACGTAAGCACATGTAGAAAAATGTAACACTTACTCTTGCGGCTCCAACAAGGTCGTTCCATCGTTTGTGGTGTTGGTTGCCCTCACGGACCTCGTTGGTCGCCGACGAGACCACCTCTGCTATCTCTTCTGGTCCATATCTTCTGGTAGGCCTTTGGGGTGGGCTTCCCAAGCCCTCCGTGTGTCAAATCACCCCAGCGTAACTCGACCTCTTGCAGGAGCGAGGCATTTGCCTCATCCGAGAACCTCCTCGCTCTTTTGCGCCCTCCAATGTGCTCCTCTCCCACCTCACTGCTCTCGCCAGCGTCAGTCTTCACAGCATGCTGTGATGCCTCATCCTCTCCCTCCATTATTGGTCAAATTTGGGCAAATATGTGGCTGGTATCAGCTAATTTTTGTTTCCCTATTTGCTGTAAAGCTCTAAACTCTCCCTCCTTCCTTCGAAGCATCCACACCACACCACACACACGCCTTCAGTCCCTCTCAGCTCTCTGTCTTCTCTTCTGTGCATGTCATGATGACCCTTGACCTCCTAAATTGCGGGAATCGAGCATTGCCATGCCATTGCTAAGGATGGCGACACTTTACGGCAGAAGGTCAGCGAGATTTAACGCTACTGCTCATTTCATATCGCTTGCGGTAACGCCCAATTTTAAAAATGGAGACTAGGTGATTTGAGAATGGGCGAGAAGCGAGCAATCTGAAAACCCATTTTTACCACCCACGCCGGAAATAATTTTTGGGCGATAAACACAAAAGTGTAAAATTTAGCCCCATGTCTTTAGGCATTGGAGAGCCCTCTTTTTAACTATAATTTGGGTTTTGGATTTTTAAATGCTTAACTTTATTAAGTTGAAGCATGTACCTCCTACAAAAAATATACCTTTTAAAACATAAAGGGAAAGTTATAAAGATTTGTATGCAGCTCCAGTCTCTAACTGACAATATAGCAATTTCAGCAACATACAGCCTATTCCGATTGTTGTTTCTTTCAGAGTGAAACTTACAGAAAAGTAAAATTTTCAGATGAGTTTCAGGAAAAATTATTCACCTAAAGATGGCCTTTTATTAATTATAAACCGTAATTTGTGTCCAGCACAAAATTGCGTTGGTACTGTACAAAAAATATATTATGTTATTTAGACTTTTTAAACAATAGACTGGATGCAACAAAAAGTTCAAGGTAGACGCATTCAATGTATACAGACCAATGTGTTTTCCATAACCCATCCACCGCCCTCCAAGTGTTTCCAGACCCCAACTCCTCCCCACGATCACCTGAACACTTCCAGATTCCATACTTCCCAGCTTCCTCCCATTCCCTCCCAGATAATTGCTTCCTCCACCCACATGCCATCCCAACTCCTTACTTCCTCCTAGCCCTATCTCTGCCACTTTCTCCTAGCCCTATCTCTGCCGCTTTCTTCCAGTCTGATCCCCATCAAAACCCATCTTCCCATTTTCTCTCCTACCTGCACACATTGCAGTACCTCCCAACAGCCTCTTATCACATGCGGGCTCCCACCCTGCTGCGTACCATTGGATTCAAAAAGAGTAAGAGATAAAATTTGGGTCAATCAGTGAAGAACATGCCTGAGAGCCAAAGAGTGATTGGGAGATGTACAGGCAAGAGTGGAGTCAGAGAAGAACGATTTACATCAAGAGTGAAAAACAGTGAGATAAAGAGTTATTGACATCACCACAATGAGAAAAGTGTCAGTGCCAAACAGAAAGATAAAATGCAAGGCAAACATAAAGACAAAAACAGGAACATACAAACAGGAGTAGGCTATTTATCCCATCGGGCCTGTTCTGCATTCATTGAGATCATGGCTGATCTGCGACCTAACTCCGTATACCCACCTTTGCCCCATATCCCTTAATATCTTTGGTTAACAAAAATCTAATTTGAAAATTAACAATTGATTTAGTATAATTGCTGTTTGCAGAAAAGTTCTAAACTTCTACCACCCTTTGGGAGTAAAAGTATTTCCTAAATTCATTCTTGAAAGGTCTGGCTCAAATTTTTAAGACTATGCCCATAAGTCCTAGATGCCCCAACCAGCGGAAATACTTTCTATCTAGCCTCTTAATATCTTCAAAACTTCGATCAAATCACCCCTTAACCTTCCAAATTCTAGGGAATACAACCCCAATTTGTGTAATCTCTCCTCATAGTTTAACCCTGGAATCCGGGTATCATTCTGGTAAACCTACGCTGCACTCCCTCCATGGCCAATATATCCTTCCTGAGGTGTGGTGCCCAGAACGGCTCAGAGTACTCCAGCTGTGGTCTAACTAGGGCTTTGTATAGCTGCAGCATGACTTCTACCCCATTGTATTCTAGACATAAAGGCCAGCATTCCATTAGCCTTTTTAATTATTTTCTGTACCTATTCATGATATTTTAATGATCTATGTACCTGGACCCCAAGTCTCTTTGGCCCACAACTGTTTTTAGCTTTTCACCTTTTAGAAAGTATCCTGTTCTATTCTTTTTAGGTCTTAAGTGGATGACCTCACATTTGCCTACATTGAAATGCATTTGCCCATTCACTTAATCTATCAATATGCCTTTGCAATTTTATGCTTTCATCTACACTGCCTACAATGCAGCCTATCTTTGTGTCATCGGCAAACTTGGATATATGGCTTTCAATCCATCGTTAATAAATACTGTGAATAGTTGAGGCCCCAAACCTGCGGAACATCACTAGTCACATCCTGCCAATTATGGTACCTACCCATTATCCCTAGTCTCTGTCCTTGCCAGTCAGACAATTTCCTAATCAGATACAGGAAGAATGAGAGAGTAGGAAAAAAAGCAGAGACACAGTCACAGGAAGCAATGCCATTTTTCTTCTCGATTAGTAATGTCGTAGAAGACCAAATTGTTTTTAAAAAATGATTTTCCACTTAATTCTTTGCATTTTTTAAGTAGTATTTACTCTTAAGTATTTGAAGATAGTAGCATGGCACACTATATGAAGAAAAACCATTTGGAGATTCAGTAGTGGCACTCAGATAGGTAGGAATAGAGTAATGCAAAGACAGGCCCACGGAGTTGAATTACAGAGAGGCACATGGTCACAATCACAAAGGATGTAATTTGGAATAGGGAGTTTTGGAAGAGATGGGCACCGAGCTGAGATGATGATGACACATTCAAGACTTTAAAGAGGGGTTGGAAATGGATGATAGTTGAAGACAACAAATGGATCTAGGTGTGTTTTTTGGAAGAAAGGAGTGATAATGGTAATTTTAATGAGAGATGATGCGGAGGACAGAAATTGCTGTCAATATCATGACAATATTGCTGAAGACCAGGTAGGAAAGTTCTACTATTAGAAGTTAGTGAAGCGGGTATTAATGAAGCATTAGGTGGATTTCATGAATGAAATGAGCTTGGAAAGGGCGAGGTAGTTCCAAAAGATGGCTGTCTTGGCATAGAGTTGTTGGGATACTAGGGGTAGGTTGGGGACTGAGGTCACAGGGCAGGAAGTAATGGAGGCAGCCTCACAGATAGACTTGATTTTGGTGACGAAGAAATTCAGGAGATCCTCACATTTTGTATTTGAAATGAATTTGGAGAGGGTGTTTGATCATGTGAAAAAGGAGCCTGATGTTGTCCTTGCCCTGCAGGATAATTATGGAGTAATAGGTTATGGCTGAGCAAAGCGAAATACAGTAGTATCCTTTGGTCAAATACGATCTGATGATTGACTAGACCAGTAGTGCACCATATGCTTGAGTTTGCGCTCCTCCTAGTTGCGGGAGCTAAGACTGGGGCTATGCCAGGAGTGACGGGTGGGAGCAAGGAAGGCATCAACGGCAGAAGTGAGGGAGTGGTTAAGCAGGCCAATAGCAATAGAGGTGTCATAACAGATAGACCACCAAAGATTTAGGAATTTGAGTGTGAATTTGCGAACGAGCTGGTAGAGTTTTTCCATGGATGGATGGAGGGAATAGTGGATTGGAGGAGGATTCAGGTTCCAGGATTTAGATCTGTCTTTGGTATTTTCTTATGTATAGATGTGCTGGTCACTTCCATAAATGGTCCAAGCGTTTTACATTCAGGAATGTGTCTGTGCTGCTCAATATCTAATTATACAATAGTGTCACCGGTGGTGTAACAGTAGCACCCTCTTGTGATCTGAACTTATCATGTCTTTCATATGTGCCCTCAACATGCACTTCTCCATTCTTTCCAAAGGCAGAATGAAACAGAGGTGAGACCAGATTCAAATTGTTAAAACGGTTTTATTTTGCAGATTGCATGAAAGTTCAGAGGAATATATGTAATCAAATCTCAACCTGATTCACCTAACAGCAGAATCCTAGTCGAGAACAAGAAAAATAATAAAATTATGCCACACTACCCTTAATAGCTGAATTGCTTAATTTTTCCTTGTTAGCCTTCTTATTCGGACTGGATTTTGGCATGAGATAAGCTGTTTCCTTGCTCGTTCACTTTACATTTCAGCTGATTGACTGATTACCCGTGTTCCTCTGTCCTCTCTTTGTCTTCTGCGAGTAGGAGAGCTTTTCTTCCTTGTTCAGTGATTCGTCAGTAAGCCTGTCAATAAGACCAGCTACTTCTTCCACTTCTGAGGATGTGGGATTGAAATAGCCATCTCTTGCTATTGTGAAAATAGGGGCCATCTTGGTGTAGTGGGGCTTGGATGAAACAAGTGATTCTCATTGTCTCAGTTTGAAATGGACTGTGAGTGGCGACATTCCACAATCTGGATTTAATAAACATCTTCAATGTCTGGCTCATTAATAAACTTTTTGTCAAATGGCTTCACCCTGTGGCTTTTAAAGTACCTATGAAACTTTGTTTTAAAAACATAACACTTAGACATAACTCATTCCCAAATCCTTCCCATGAAAACAAAAAATATGTGACAAGAGACAAAGAAGTGGTCAGAGATTGTCCTGTCAGTGATTGAAAGTTTGGATGCAGATGGTTTGAGAGATGATGAGGTCAAGGAGTTGACAAGGATATTGAGGAAAAACAGCAGGGTGGTGAAGTCAGAGAATAAGAGGATATGGAAAGTCAGAATGTAAACTGAAATCACCAAGGATGAGGAGTCACTTGATGCAGAGGCAGGGGGAAAAGTGATGGTAGAATATCTTAGTAAGAAAGTTGACACGGTGCATGAGGAGGGCCATGAATTTTAAGCTTTTAAAAGATAGGTGATGTTGTGTATCTGTAAAGCATGCACTCCCATGTTCCGCCACCAGGGAGCGCATCCCCTGAAGTCCCAAGGGATCCCAGCATCCCTTGGGAGCACTGTATATAAGCCGGCCCCGAAGGCCTGTTCTTCACTCTGGAGTGTCTTATTAAAGACTAAGGTCACTGTTACGTTAACCTCCCTGTGTGCAGTCTCATCTGTGTTAGGAACACAATAACTGGCGACGAGAATACAAATCCAATGCAAAGATGCAGCAAACTGTGGGCATCCTGGAGAAGTTCTTAGAGGGTGAGGACTGGGAAGCCTATGTCAAACGGCTAGACCAGTACTTTGTAGCCAACGAGCTGGACGGAGAAGGAAGTGCTGCAAAAAGGAGATCGGTCCTCCTCACGGCCTCAGAGAGAGAAGGCAGATGCTGAAGTACATGGGGTGCACACATTTTCGATGAAATGTCCACCTATAATGCTAAATGTAAAATTGAATGGCTTACCCGTAGCCATGGAACTGGAGACTAGCGCTAGCCAATCCATCATGAGTAAAAAGATGTTTGAGAAACTGTGGTGCAACAAGGCATTCAGACCAGCCCTGAGCCCCATCCACACGAAACTGAGAATGTACACCAAAGAGCTCATCACTGTCCTAGGCAGCGCCATGATCAAGGTCACCAACGAGGGCACGGTGCACGAACTGCTACTCAAGATTATCCCGGTTGATGGCCCCACACTGCTTGGAAGGAGTTGGTTGGGCAAAATCCGCTGGAACTGGGATGATATCTGAGCGATATCACATGTCGATGAGGCCTCATGTACCCAGGTTCTTAACAAATTTCCTTCCCTTTTTGAGCCAGGCATTGGAAACTTTTCCGGGGCGAAGGTGCGGATCCACTTGGTCCCAGAGGCACGACCCATTCACCACAAGGCGCGAGCGGTACCTCACATGATGAGGGAGAATGGAAATCGAGCTGGACAGGCTGCAACGCGAGAGCATCATCTCCCCAGTGGAATTCAGCGAGTGGGCCAGCCCGATTGTTTCAGTACTCAAAAGTGATTAGAAAGTAACTATTAATCATTTCTCGCTACAGGACCAATACCCCCTACCTAAGGCAGACGACCTATTTGCGACGCTGGCAGGAGGCAAGACGTTCACCAAGCTCGACCTAACTTCGGCCTACATGACGCAGGAGCTGGAGGAGTCTTTGAAAGGCCTCAACTGCATCAACACGCACAACAGATGCCCGTTTGGAATTCGGTCGGCTGCAGCAATCTTCCAGAGAAACATGGAGAGCCTACTCAAGTCGGTGCCACGCATGGTGGTTTTTCAGGATGACATATTGGTCACAGGTTGGGACACTGTCGAGCACCTACAAAACCTGGAGGAGGTCCTCCAGTGACTGGATCGCGTAGGGTTGCGGCTGAAGAGGTCAAAATGCGTCTTCATAGCAACAGAAGTTGAGTTTTTGGGGAGAAAGATCGCGGCGGACGGCATTCGGCCCACAGATGCCAAGACAGAGGCTATCAGGAACGCGCCCAGGCCACAGAACGTCAGGGAGCTGCGGTTGTTCCTAGGACTCCTCAACTATTTTGGTAACTTCCTACCGGGGTTAAGCATCCTCTTAGAGCCCCTACATGTGTTATTGCGTAAAGGTGAGAACT
The DNA here is from genome assembly GCF_044704955.1 of Pristiophorus japonicus. Taxonomy (NCBI): domain Eukaryota; kingdom Metazoa; phylum Chordata; class Chondrichthyes; family Pristiophoridae; genus Pristiophorus; species Pristiophorus japonicus. The sequence continues at coordinate 90,999,300 of NC_091984.1, forward strand.
GAGTATGGGGAAAAAAAACAAGTAATTGCTTTTGAGAAATCCAGAAACATTTTATGCTCCAACAAGCTGCTTCTATTGTATAACCCGTGTAAAAGACTTGTGCTAGCATGTGATGCATCGTCGTACGGAGTCGGGTGTGTATTACAACAAGCTAACATTGCGGGGAAGTTGCAACCTGTCGCTTATGCCTCCAGGAGCTTGTCTAAGGCCAAGAGGGCCTACAGCATGACTGAGAAAGAGGCATTAGCGTGTGTGTTTGGTTTAAAGAAAATGCATCAGTTTGGCCTCAAATTTGAGCTGGAAACCGATCACAAGCCCCTCATATCCCTGTTCGCTGAAAACAAGGGGATAAATACTAATGCCTCAGCCCGCATACAGAGGTGGGCACTCGCGCTATCAGCGTATAACTATACCATCCGCCATAGGCCAGGCACCAAGAACTGTGCGGATGCTCTCAGTCAGATACCAGTGTCCACCACGGGGGGTGGAAATGGCGCAGCCTGCAAACTTGTTGATAGTGGCGCAGCCCGCAGATTTGTTGATGGTCATGGAAGCGTTTGAAAATGATAAATCACCCATCACGGCCCGCCAGATTAGGACCAGCCAAGATCCTCTGCTGTCCCTAGTAAAAAAACTGTGTACTGTGTGGGAGCTGGGCCAGCATCCCCGTTGAAATGCAAGAGCTAATCAAGCCGTTCCAGCGGCGAAAGGATGAGCTGTCCATCCGCGTAGTGTTACCCAAAAAGGGCAGGGAGATGTTCATCTCAGATCTCCACAGCACACACCCGGGTATAGTTATGATGAAAGCGATAGCCAGATCCCACGTGTGGTGGCCCGGTATCAACTCTGACTTAGAGTCCTGTGTACGGCAGTGCAGTGTGTGTGTGCTCAGTTGAGCAACGTGCCCAGAGAGGCACCACGAAGTTTGTGGTCCTAGCCCTCCAGACCATGGTTGAGGATCCATGTTGACTATGCAGGCCCGTTTCTCAGTAAAATGTTCCTGGTGGTGGTGGATGCTTTTTCAAAATGGATTGAATGTGAAATAATGTCGGGAAGCACCACCACCACCACTATTGAAAACCTGAGGGCCATGTTTGCCTGCCTGACATACTGGTCCGTGACAACGGGCCATGTTTCACCAGGGCCGAATTTAAAGAATTCATGACCCGCAATGGGATCAAACATGTCACCTCGGCCCCGTTTAAACCAGCCTCCAATGGGCAGGCAGTACAAACAATCAAACAGAGCCTTAAACGAGTCACAGAAGGCTCACTCCAAACCCACCTGTCCCGAGTACTGCTCAGCTATCGCACGAGATCCCACTCGCTCACAGGGGTGCACCCGGCTGAGCTACTCAAGAAAAGGACACTTAAAACCAGACTCTCGCTGGTTCACCCCAACCTACATGATCAGGTAGAGAGCAGGCAGCAGCAACAAAATGTAAATGATGGTCACGCCACTGTGTCACAGGAAATTGATCTGAATGACCCTGTGTATGTGCTAAACTATGGACATGGTCCCAAGTGGATCGGGGGCATGGTGATAGCTAAAGAAGGGAGTAGGGTGTTTGTAGTCAAACTAGACAATGGACAAATTTGCAGAAAGCACCTGGACCAAACGAGGCTGCGGTTCACAGACTGCCCTGAACAACCCACAGCAGACACCACCTTTTTCGAGCCCACAACACACACCCAAAGGATCAACGACAGCACCCTGGACCAGGAAATTGAACCCATCACACCCAACAGCCCAGCAAGGCCAGGCTCACCCAGCAGCCCTGCAGGGCCAACAACACGCCAGCCCAGCGAGGACACAACCAACACACCAGAACAGACATTTGTACTGAGGCGGTCCACCAGGGAAAGATCGCCTCACCTTGTAAATAGATTTCACTTTGACTTTGCAGGGGGAGTGATGTTGTATATCTGTAAAGCATGCACTCCCATGTTCCGCCACCAGGGAGCGCATCCCCTGAAGTCCCAAGGGATCCCAGCATCCCTTGGGAGCACTGTATATAAGCCAGCCCCTAAGGCCTGTTCCTGACTCTGGAATGTCTTAATAAAGACTGAGGTCACTGTTACTTTAACCTCCCTGTGTGCAGCCTCATCTGTGTTAGGAACACAATTAGGTATGAGTGGAAAAGGTTGAAGTGCTCAAAGTAGGAGAAGTTACCAGAGAAGTAGGGGGAAGAAGTAAAAGATGAGACTGGCAATGAGGACCATGACATCGCCACGGTAATTTGGGTGGTACTGGTGGTGGAAAGTGAAAGCAGGCAGTAAGGTTTCTGTGACAGAAAGGAGTCACTACCAGGGAATCCCAAAATTTCAAAAGAATCAATGACAATGACATTGTGTATGGAAAATGCTTTGCTCATGAATGGCGAAACTTTCTGGAAGGGTATATGGAGAGGGGCCAGTGATTGTTGATCTTCTGGGGCAGTGGAAGAGGTGAGTGCAATGGGAAAGGGGTTGGAGAGATTATCCCCCAAGGATGTAAAGCTCAGTGTAAGGTTATCAAAAATACTGAAGCCAACAATAATATTTTGAAATATTTTTTAAAAATATATAAATTAGCACAACAAATATCTGGTAACTAAATTTCAAGTACATTAAAAATAAGATGCAAGATATCTTGAATGTGTACTTTTTTCTGTGAATTTTGTGTTCAAAGTCAAGGATTTTAGTGTTAAGCACTGGAACACTTTCTATTTTGAATACCCAGTCCCAGCATAAAGTACGGCAAGGTTAGGTGCTCTGGTGTAACCTCGTAAAGGTACCCATTACTGCACCAGTTTGACACTTCTCCATTTCCCACACCAGCCAATCTGTGCCCTGGAGTGACATGGCCAACTTCAAGGCAGTGTTTTGCTGCAGGCCTATGGCCATAGGAAGTGGGTTGAGACTGTCCAAGCTTGTTCACACAAGATCGGTTCAACCAGAAGACGACTTTTATCTATTCATCTTGGAAACAAGATCCTGGAGGTGAAAGTACAGTGTACATGTAAATAAAATGTATCTGAAAAACCACAATTGCAATAGTGTAAAATTCTGTTAAAAAAAAAAAAATTGAAATAATACTGCTTTCTTATGAAGATTCATAATTCTGAATGTATTAAGACTTGATAAGAATAAGTAACTGGAAAATATAATTATGTAGGTAAAGCCATTAATGGGGCACTGTCAGTTTTTCAGAGTTTTCAAACAGGCTCAATTTCTGCAACAGGCTACGCTGTAAGCTATTTCCACAGGTACTGCACGGCCTGCTGGGGATATTTACTGAGCCTCTGAAGCACCATCTGCTCTACTGTAAACTTTGCGACGCAGATTTTTGTGATGCTGTTTTAATTTAGCAATGTGAAAGGTAGGCTAGCATCATGAGTGAGATCACCACCCAAAACATTAACCTATTTTTATTTCCAGAGTTCCATTTTTAAAAATGTCTCTATAATACTCTACAATGCGTCTTTAATGTCTATCAATTAATGTATTTTATTTTCCTCCCTCGGTTCTCTTTGCTCCCACACTAAAACACATTGTCTCACACAACTTGCTTCCACTGGATAGGTGCAATTGTCTTAACAAAAGGTTCCTACCCGATTGCCATTGATCACACTCCGTGATCGGCTGATTAGAATAGGTCATGTCGCGAGGCATCATAGAATATTAGTTTTAGTTTTAGTATGGTGAATACCTTGCAAACATGAGACACCGCATCTGGTGGCCTGGCCAAAAGCCCGACAAAACTCACTTCAGCAGTAGCAGATGGACTGGATTGATGGACGGCCCAGGGACCATCTGGTTGCGAGATATGCTCCAATGTCGCTCTCTAATGCCTATGTTTTTAGGCCACTTAGCATTAATTTCATTTTTGTGGGTATTGTGTTGTAATTAGGGTAGCGCTCACCAACGGAATATCTTAAATTACAGTAATCTCCCCAAAAAAAGCATTTTTGTGTCGTGTTATTTAACAATTCAACATCAACAATTTCCCTTTTGATATGTAAATACTATATTCCATAGAACCATGATTATACAAAACACTTAGCCAGCAAATAAATGAGATCAATTAAAAATACATTAGAAGGCACACACACACACACACACAAAAGTGTCAATTTAACTTGCACACTTTGCACACAGGAGCATTGCCACCCAGATGCTTGATAATGTCGCTCAATAATGCAGCTCCTTTCCTGCGCCTCATTTCAGGTTACAATGCTTTCTGTGCAGCAATAGATCCATCCCTGCCTCTCATTGACAGGCATCACATGTTGGCAAACCTACAAATAACAGGATAAGAAAATATTAAAATTAATATTTGCATTTTATTCCATGGGCGGGGTGGGGATATGTTCGGAAACCAGTGTTGTTTATTTCCTCCTCAGCCCCATCTTCAATTTAATTTTTCCATGGTCTGTAGCGAATTTGCTGATCTCAGCCAGGATACAATTTGGAATACTGCAATTGTGCTCAGCGTGTCTGAGCGAGGGAGGGGAAAATCAACCAGGATTTCTACTACTGATCAGTATGCAGTAATCTCGGCTGGAAGTGTGTAGGTGAATATCGAGTGAGGACAGGTCTGCACTGGCCGTGAGGAGTAGGCCATACGGCCCCTCGAGCCTGCTCCGCCATTCAATAAGATCATGGCTGATCTGAGCATGTATTCAACTCCACTTCCCCGCCCGCTCCCCATAACCCCTTATCGCTCAAGAAACTGTCTATTTCTGTCTTAAATTTATTCAATATCCTAGCTTCCACACTCTCCGAGGCAGCAAATTCCACAGATTTACAACCCTCAGAGAAAAAATTCCTCTTCATCTCTGTTTTAAATGGGCGGTCCCTTATTCTAAGATCATGCCTTCTAGTTCTCTAGTCTCCCCTATCAGTGGAAACATCCTCTCTGCATTAACCTTGTCAAGCCCCCTCATAATCTTATACGTTTCGATAAGATCACCTCTCATTCTTCTGAACTCCAATGAGTAGAGGCCCAACCTACCCAACCGTTCCTCATAAGTCAACCCCCTCATCCCCGGAATCAACCTAGTGAACCTTCCCTGAACTGCCTCCAAAGCAAGTATATCCTTTTGTAAATATGGAAACCAAAACTGCATGCAGTATTCCAGGTGTGGACTCACCAATACCCTGTATATCTGTACAAGACTTCCTTGCTTTTATACTCCATCCCCTTTGCAATAAAGGCCAAGATACCATTGGCCTTCCTGATCACTTGCTGTACCTGCATACTATCCTTTTGCGTTTCATGCACAAGTACCCCCAGGTCCCGCTGAACTGCATCACTTTGCAATCTTTCTCAATTTAAATAATAACTTGCTCTTTGATTTTTTTCTGCCAAAGTGCACGACCTCACACTTTCCAACATTATACTCCATCTGCCAAATTTTTGCCCACTCACTTAGCCTGTCTATGTTCTTTTGCAGATTTTTTGTGTCCTCCTCACACATTGCTTTTCTTCCCATCTTTGTATCGTCAGCAAACTTGGCTACGTTACACTCAGTCCCTTCTTCCACGTCGTTAATATAGATTGTAAATAGTTGGGGTCCCAGCACTGATCCCTGTAGCACCATACTAGTTACTGGTTGCCAACCAGAGAATGAACCATTTATCCCGACTTTCTGTTTTCTGTTCGTTAGCCAATTCTCTATCCATGCTAATATATTATCCCCAACCCCGTGAACTTTTATCTTGTGCAGTAACCTTTTATGCGGCACCTTGTCAAATGCCTTCTGGAAGTCCAAAAACACCACATCCACTGGCTCCCCTTTATCCACCCTGTTCGTTACATCCTCAAAGAACTCCAGCAAATTTGTCAAACATGACTTCCCTTCATAAATCCATGCTGACTCTGCCTGACCGAATTTTGCTTATCCAAATGTCCTGCTACTGCTTCTTTAACAATGGACTCTAACATTTTCCCAACCACAGATGTTAGGTTAACTGATAAAGGACTTGCAATTATATATAGAGCCTTTCACAACCTCAGGACGTCCCAAAGCGGTTTACAGCCAATACCACTCATAGATAAATAGTCCACCAATGCTGTGTCTAGGCTCATACCAAGGACAGCAATTTGGGCAAAAAAATCAGAGGGATACTGATGCCCATGTAATCAAATCCCATATGAATCAGCGCCTTCAGAGTAGATGGGGAGGTTTAGGAGTAGGAAGAGGATTTCACTACCTATTGGGCCAAGAATCCTCGGATTAAAAAAAAATTATTCCTAATGTTTATTGTTAAAAAGAAAACTATTTTCAGTGATGTTCGGCCATTATGTTGTCCTGCATTACTAGCCTCTCACTAAACTAGTATTGGCAAGGTTGGCCTAATATCACTGATACAGTAAGAGGCAATTTAAACTTTTACAATTGGATAAATAGAAACCCCATGGATGACCTCTGTTTTATGGAGATTAATCCTTATGTTCAAGGATAATTCACACCACTTACTCATAACTTTGTATCAGTCATGAGTTATGTGGCCTGTGTAACTTGGTGGGTTATTTTCTATGAACACTGGTTCTTGAAGTGTAACCTTCATTTGTCTGTAATGTGGATGCTACAAAACGTTGTTGAGGAACACAATATCTACCACATAGGCTGGTTTCAGTAACCTACTTACCATAGCAAATCTATTTACCACAGCAGCTGTGGGTTTGATTTAAATGCCACAAGTGTTAGTTTGCACAACTATCTGTATGGCATTCTGTAAATGCAGTAAGACTAACAAACTTAAATATTCATTCAGTTAAAATTAAATGAACTAATCACCAGCACCAGCATCAATGATTTTCAGGGAAAAGGAGTACTTAAGTAATGTGATCTATGAATGTAGTATGTTGGGCTGGGAAATCCTTCATTTCATCACAGACACTTTTAATTATGCAAGATCTAATAGCTGAAGAATGAAACTCTTTTGAGTTTACCTGAAAAAAAACATAAACATTAAACCGTGCCACCCGCCTGGGTGACACAGCAGACATTTTTAAGGCCCCTTTTTTTCCCTTTTTTGTGTTTTTTTTTTTTTTCTTTTTTTAGCTGAAGAATGAATCTCTTGAAAGCTGCGCCAATCTGTTAGTCAATCAGAATCAGCACCCGTCCTTTCTGAATTAACTCAATGATTCAGTGTGATTAGTTTCACTTTAAAGCCCTAGTAGTAACTCCTGTGAGCTTTGTTACTTTATCAAACCATAATATGACACTGTTTAGGACAATACAATTCATGAGAGGATGCAGAGGAAATTTTCTAGATTGGTACTAGGAATGAAGGACTTCGGTTACTTGATAGAGGCATTCAAAATCATGAAGGGTTTTGACAGAGTAAATAAGGAGAAATTGTTTCGACTGGCAGAAGGGCCAGTAACCAGAGGACTCCTATTTAAGGTAATTTGCAAAAGAGCCAGAGGTGAGATGAGGAGAATTGTTTTTTACTCGTGAGTTGTTATGATCTGGATTGCACTGTCTGAAAGGTAGTGGAAGCAGATTCAATAGTAACTTTCAAAAGGGAATTGGATAAATACTTGAAGATAAACATTTACAGGGGTATGGGGAAATATCAGCAGAGTGGGACTAATTGCATAGCTCTTTCAAAGATCTGGCACACAATGGATCAAATGAATTCTAAGAGAAGCATAGAGATGTGAAGTTAAATAAGATAGATTTTCTCTGCTGTCTGGTGAGTAATTGGACCTCAGCTGAGGTTGATGGTTGGGCGCAATATTGCAGAGTCCATTGGTCTAGGGAGAGTGAGAAAGAAAAATCAGGCAGGGCTCCGACTCCTGATGACTCTCCAGTCATTCTTACTGATACGTGGACTTTAGGTTAGAATTGGATTAAGCTTGGCGGAGATTCTCCTGTGCCAAATAGGTTTCGGATCATGTATGGGCTCAAATGAGAACGACAGTCATCTGGGTGACGTACCAGATGGTATTCAGCTCCCACTGAAGTGCACTCCAGCAACTCAAAAGATGAAGGATTTTTTTTTTCAATTCAAAAAATGTACTTTCTTTCCTTTTATCAAAGCTGATGCTTCATACATTTCAAGGATGGCACCAACCTTCGTGTGTGAATACTGACCAGCTATTTGACATTGGAGGGCATCAAAGTAAAACCCAATTCTTTCCTTAACCAATATTCACACAGGTGAACCGGACTTTTCCCTACCTGTGCGGTTCCAGTGCGGGTGGCCACTATGGCGGATCGCGAGCCTGTTGCTGATTCCATCCCGCTCCACAAAATGACTATGTTAATAGGGCCTATTAAGCCCGCCCAGCGCATTACACGGTCCAATTAAATTGTGTGGGTCTGCTTGACGTCATCGATGACGCTTTTCAAGTGGGATATTTAAAGGAGCCATGGCCACATTGTATTTGAAGGTTCATCTAGGATAGTGCAGTCACTGCACTGCACAATTCCACGTTAAAAGAACTCACGCACAGGCATCTTCCACTCCGTTAACATGAAGTTCGATACCTGGAACATTAGGACCCTCATGGACAACTCCAACAGCGACAGGCCAGAAGCCACACCACCATACTTGCCCAGATCAGCAAAGATGACTGCACAGACATAGAGGGCTGCACCTAGGTTCTCCGATGACTCCCTCCATATGCTTGTGGAGGGAGTCAAGAGTATGCAGGGAAGTCATCTTCCCTGTTGATGGTCGGAAGAGACATCCCCAACAGACCAAGACTGACCTTCCTAATGCCTGCCCCCAACCAAGCCTCGGACCACCTACCATCAAGGGCGCTACTCGGCGCCAAGCTTGCGGCCAACATCTCACCACAGGCAATTAGGCTCATACAGCAGTGCCTGGTCTCCAGTCGTCTTGGACCCCCTTGCCACTGGACCAAGACCTTGCTCAGCTAAGCCCGTGTGGTGGCTGGTGTGCAACGGCCACCCCATGTTAAAAGAACTCACGCACAGGCATCTTGCACTCCGTTAACATGAAGTTCGGGACCTGGAACATCAGGACCCTCATGGACAACTCCAACAGCGACAGGCCGGAAGCCGCACCGCCATAGTTGCCCGGGAACTTAGACGCTTTGACATCGACATCGCCGCCCTAAGCGAGACCCGGCGGGCAGGGGAAGGCCAGCTCAAGGAACAAAGTGGAGATTACACCTTTTTCTGGAAAGGGAAACCAGAGAAAGAACGCCGCCTTCACGGAGTCGGCTTCGCCATCAAAAACGAGCTGGTCGACCGCCTCAAAGATGCTCCCTGTGGGATTAACAAACGCCTCATGACTCTTTGACTCCCGGAATCAATGCGCCACAGTCATCAGTGCGTATGCCCCAACACTTGATGCAATGGATGAGACCAGAGGATTTTTACTCCAACCTCGAAAAATCCCGGTCCCGCGTCCCCACGGCGACAAACTGATCCTCCTAGGTGACCTCAATGCCAGGGTGGGCAAAGATACAGCCCTCTGGGGAGGCGTAATTGGCAGAGAGGGGGTAGGGAAAGCCAACTGCAGCAGTACCCTACTCCTGACAAAATGAACATCTCATCACCAACACCTTGTTCCTCCAGAAGGACAAATACAAGGCATCGTGGCAACACCATCCAAACACTAGCACCTGCTCGACTATGTCATCGTCCGAGCCAGGGATTACAAGGACTTGCGCATCACCTGCGCCATGACAGGAACTGACGACTGCTGGACGGACCACCGCCTAATCCGATCCATCATCGACATCAACATTGCCTCAAAGTGGAGGGGGCAGCAGAAGCAGTGCTGCAAGAGAGTCAATGCCGGGGCACTTAAAGACCCAGCTACGAGAGCCCTATACAGTCAGCACTTCACGGCTAACCTGGCGTGCCTTGATGACCCTGAGATGCATAATGCCCACAGCGCTTGATCTGCCCTCCAGGCCTCCCCATAACCAGTGCCTGCGAAGAGACACTCGGTCACTCAACTAGAAAACACCAGGACTAATTTAATGAGAATGATCAGGAGATCCAAGAACTAATAAATCACAAGCGCAGAGCATTTCTGAACCTCAAGCAACAGCCCACGGGAGCAGCAAAGCAACATTACAGGTGGCTCAAGGCTGAGGTCCAACAAAAAATCCGGGACCTAAAGACCAGGTGGTGGATGGAGAAAGCACAGGAGATACAACAACTGGCCCTCAGCCATGATGCGCGAGGACTCTTCATCGCAGCCAAGGCCAACTATGGTCCAAACTCCCAAGGCCCCACTCCACTGCTAACCAAGAACGGGGAAACACTCATCAAGGACACCGAGGCAGTCAGGGCCTGCTGGAAGGAGCACTTCGAAGATCTCCTTAATCGAGACTCTGCCTTTGACGCGAGTGTTCTCGACTCTATCCCGCAGCATGCAACCCGCCACCACCTCAGTGATACCCCAGTGCACGAGGTAGGAAAAGTCATAAGACAGCTCAAGAACAACGAGGCTACAGGCACGGATGGAATCCCTGCTGAGGCGCTAAAGTATGGCGGAGAGGTGCTGTCGGTGCGGATACATGACCTCATCTCTCTCATCTGGAGGGAGGAGAGCATGCCGGGAGATCTCAGAGATGCCGTGATCATGACTATCTTTAAAAAAGGGAACAAGTCCGACTCCGGCAACTACAGAGGAATCTTCCTGCTATCAGTCATTGGGAAAGTTGTCGCTAGAGTCCTCCTCAACCGTCTTCTCCCTGTGGCCGAGGAGCTCCTCCCAGAGCCACAGTGCGGATTTCGTCCACTACGGGCACAACGGACATGATCTTTGCAGCGCGAGAGCTGCAGAAAAAACGCAGGGAGCACCGCCAGCCCTTATACATGGCCTTCTTCGACCTTACAAAGGCCTTTGACACTGTCAACTGCGAGGGTCTATGGAGCGTCCTCCTCCATTTCGGATGCCCCCGAAAGTTTGTCAACATCCTTCACCTGCTCCACAACGACATGCAGGCCGTGATCCTTACCAACAGATCCATTACAGACCCAATCCACGTGCAGACCGGGGTCAAACAGGGCTGCGCTATCGCTCCAACCCTCTTCTCAATCTTCCTCACTACCATGCTCCACCTCACACTCAACAAGCTCCCCGCTGGAGTAGAACTAAACTACAGAACCAGTGGGAAGCTGTTTAAAAAAAAAAACAGATAGTAAAAGCTTTTACCGATATATAAAACGTAAAAAAATGACTAAAGTAAATGTTGGTTCCTTAGAAGATGAGAAGGGGGATTTAATAATGGGAAATGTGGAAATGGCCGAGACCTTAAACAATTATTTTGCTTCGGTCTTCACAATGGAAGACACAAAAACCATGCCAAAAATTGCTGGTCACAGGAATGTGGGAAAGGAGGACCTTGAGATAATCACTATCACTAGGGGGGTAGCGCTGGACAGGCTAATGGGACTCAAGGTAGACAAGTCCCCTGGTCCTGATGAAATGCATCCCAGGGTATTAAAAGAGATGGTGGAAGTTATAGCAGATGCATTCGTTATAATCCAGCAAAATTCTCTGGACTCTGGGGAGGTACCAGCGGATTGGAAAGCAGCTAATGTAACGCCTCTGTTTAAAAAAGGGGGCAGACAAAAGGCAGGTAACTATAGGCCGGTTAGTTTAACATCTGTAGTGGGGAAAATGCTTGAAGCTATCATTAAGGAAGAAATAGCGGGACATCTAGATAGGAATAGTGCAATCAAGCAGATGCAACATGGATTCATGAAGGGGAAATCATGTTTAACTAATTTGCTGGAATTCTTTGAGGATATAACGAGCATGGTGGATAGAGGTATACCGATGGATGTGGTGTATTTAGATTTCCAAAAGGCATTCGATAAGGTGCCACACAAAAGGTTACTGCAGAAGATAAAGGTACGCGGAGTCAGAGGAAATGTATTAGCATGGATAGAGAATTGGCTACTAACAGAAAGCAGAGAGTCGGGATAAATGGGTCCTTTTTGGGTTGGAAATCGGTGGTTAGTGGTGTGCCACAGGGATTGGTGCTGGGACCACAACTGTTTACTATAGACATAGATGACCTGGAAGAGGGGACGGAGTGTAGTGTAACAAAATTTGCAGATGACACAAAGATTAGTGGGAAAGCGGGTTGTGTAGAGGACACAGAGAGGCTGCAAAGAGATTCAGATAGGTTAAGCGAATGGGCTAAGGTTTGGCAGATGGAATACAATGTTGGAAAGTGTGAGGTCATCCACCTTGGGAAAAAAAGCAGTAAAAGGGAATATTATTTGAATGGGAAGAAATTACAACATGCTGCGGTGTAGAGGGACCTGGGGGTCCTTGTGCATGAAACTCTTTTTGGATCCTTGTGCATGAATCCCAAAAAAAATTAGTTTGCAGGTGCAGCAGGTAATCAGGAAGGCGAATGGAATGTTGGCCTTCATTGCGCGAGGGATGGAGTACAAAAGCAGGGAGGTCCTGCTGCAACTGTACAGGGTATTGGTGAGGCTGCACCTGGAGTAGTGTGTGCAGTTTTGGTCACCTTACTTAAGGAAGGATATACTAGCTTTGGAAGGGGTACAGAGATGATTCACGAGGCTGATTCCGGAGATGAGGTGGTTATCTTTTGATGATAGATTGAGTAGAGTGGGTCTTTACTCGTTGGACTTCAGAAGGATGAGGGGTGATCTTATCAAAACATTTAAAATAATGAAAGGAATAGACAAGATAGAGGCAGAGAGGTTGTTTCCACTGGCCGCGGAGACTAGAACTAGGGGGCACAGCCTCAAAATACGGGGGAGCCAATTTAAAACCGAGTTGAGAAGGAATTTCTTCTCCCAGAGGGTTGTGAATCTGTGGAATTCTCTGCCCAGGGAAGCAGTTGAGGCTAGCTCATTGAATGTATTCAAATCACAGATAGATAGATTTTTAACCAATAAGGGAATTAAGAGTTATGGGGAGCGGGCAGGTAAGTGGAGCTGAGTCCACGGCCAGATCAGCCGTGATCTTGTTGAATGGCGGAGCAGGCTCGAGAGGCTAGATGGCCTACTCCTGTTCCTAATTCTTATGTTCTTATGTTCTTAACCTTCGCCGCCTCCAGGCCAGGTCCAAGACCACCACAACCTCTGCCGTCGAGCTACAGTACGTGGACGACGCTTGCGTCTGCACACATACAGAGGCTGAACTCCAGGATATAGTCGGCGTATTTACTGAGGCGTACGAAAGCATTGGCCTTACACTAAACATTCGTAAGACAAAGGTCCTCCACCAGCCTGCCCTTGCCGCACAGCACTGCCCCCCAGTCATCAAGAGCCACGGTACAGCCCTGGACAACGTAGACCATTTCCCATACCTTGGGAGCCTCTTATCAACAAAAGCAGACATTGATGAGGAGATTAAACACCGCCTCCAGTGCGCCAGCGCAGCCTTCGGCCGCCTGAGGAAAACAGTGTTCGAAGACCAGGCCCTCAAATCCACTACCAAGCTCATGGTCTACAAAGCTGTAGTAATACCCGCCCTCCTGTATGGCTCAGAGGTATGGACCATGTACAGTAGACACCTCAAGTCGCTCGAGAAATACCATCAATGATGCCTCCGCAGGATCCGACAAATCCCCTGGGAGGACACTCGCACCAACATTAGCACCCTCGACCAGGCCAACATCCCCAGCATTGAAACGCTGATCACATTTGATCAGCTCCGCTGGACAGGCCACATTGTCCGCATGCCAGACACGAGACTTCCAAAACAAGCGCTCTACTCAGAACTCCTTCATGGCAAACGAGCCAAGGATGGACAGAAGAAATGTTACAAGGACACCCTCAAAGCCTCTCTGATAAAGTGCAGCATCCCCACCGACACCTGGGAGTCCCTGGCCAAAGACCGCCCTGAGTAGAAGGAGTGCACCCGGGAGGGCGCTGAGCGCCTCGAGTCTCATCGCCAAGTGCATGCAGAAAACAAACGCAGGCAGTGGAAGGAATGCCCAGCAAACCTGTCTCACCCTCCCTTATCCACAACGACTGTCTGCCCCACCTGTGGCTCGCGTATTGAACTGTTCAGCTACCTAAGGACTCATTCTAAGAGTGGAAGCAAGTCTTCCTCGATTCCGAGGGACTGCCTATGATGATGAGGTTCCAAATTGCAGAGGATGTCGTCAGGAGGACCTGGGTGCAGTGCCGCAAAAGTTTCAATGATCTTGTTAGATCAGGAAAGGTGAGTTCAAAGCCACACTCAACTTGATCCTGTTGTGCCTCTTATCACATCCCCATCATTCTGCCTTCTCAACCCTACTCTTTCACATCCTTACTTACACCAACATACCTAGCACCTCCACCCATCCCTCTCTCTCTCTCTCTATCTACATTATCACATCCCTATCTTACTAGCCACCCCTCACACTCATCCGAGTGCATTCATACCAACTAACAATACGCAAGGAGGTCACCTCGAATTGTTACCCACTCCATCATAGTCACCCTCTACAGATGTAACCCATCCATTCCTGATACTCATTCCATCACTCTCACTCAACTTTCTCTGCTTTCCCTCCTTGCAGGAAAAGAGAGCCCAAAATAAGAGGAAGCGATGGAGAACTGGTGGTGGGAACCATCAATGGCTACTCTTAACAGCAGAGGAGGCTGCATTAGAGCTGTCGGGTGTCGCCAAGCACCCGGAGGTGGGAGACGGAGAGAGGGGGCATCTCAGCAAACTGGTGAAAGAATTACATATCATACAGCTAAATGGCATACATCAGTCACTCATATGGGGACTGCTGTCAGCAGCCACTGAATGGTTATCATGTGCATAATGGTATCTGTATAAAATCTACATATGACATATCTAACTCATCTCTTTATTCTCGCACAGGCCCTTCAAGAGTCCCCCCCTCCACTGCCCAGGAGTAAGAGGAAGACAACTCCTCAGGAGGAGCCTACAGTCTCTGAGGATGCACCATCACCAGGCAGAAGCGCACCCAGCATAGTGCAGAGACGCACACCTCGGTGGGTCCCTTGTGAGATAGAGTAGTGCTGTCACCTGGTGTCTCACAAATCACAACCGAGCAAGAGCAGATGGTGGAGACAGGGACAACATTGGAGACTCCTCGCCGGAGGGCGCAGGATGCTCCCATCTCTGCTCAGCTGCATGCAGACGCTGAGCCTCAGAGGCCATCCAGAAAGAGGGCAAACCTGGAGTTGTAGGAACAAGTGCAGGAGGCTCTGAAAGGTTTTGCAAGTGCGATGTCTGCAACTGTTCAGAGAATGGGGGCGTCCATCTCCAACTTGAGCATCACCATGTCGCAGGCAATGGCGACTGTAGGCTCCTCCCATGGATAGGATGGCCACCTACATGGAGCAGCTAATGCACCACTTACAGGAGTCTCTATGGCACATAGATGGCTATCTACGGAGAATATATGACAGAGGCTCATAGATCTCCTCTCTACAAGGGATGTCAGTGTAGACTTGGGACCTCATGGTTGCGTGACCAAGTGTCTCTTCACAGGCACTGGTTATAGAGGCCTAGAGGGCAGACCAAGCGCTATGGGGATTCAGCATCTCAGGGTCATCAAGGCACGCCAGACTGGCTGTGAGGCGCTGGCTGAATAGGGCTCTCTTAGCTGGGTCTCTTAAGTGCCCCGGCATTAACTTTTTTGCGGAACTACTTCTGCTGTCCCCTTTGCTTTGGGGTAATGTTAATGTTGATGATGGATCGGATTAGGTGGTGGTCCGTCCAGCAGTCGTCAGCTCCTGTCATAGCGCAGGTAATGCGCACAACCTTGTGATCCCTGGCTCGGACGATGACATAGTCAAGCAGGTGCTAGTGTTTGGAGCGAGGGTGTTGCCATGATGCCTTGTATTTGTCCCTCTGGCGGAACAGGGTGTTGATAATGAGGAGGTTCATGTTCTAGACATTTTGTCAGGAGTAGGGTACCGCTGGAATTGGCTTTCCCTACCCCCTCTCTGCCAATCACGCCTCCCCAGAGGGCTGTCTCTTTGCCAACCCTGGCATTAAAATCACCCAGGAGGATCAATTTGTCGCCCGTGGGGACACAGGACAAGGATGTCTTGAGGTTGGAATAAAAACTATCTTTAGCCTCATCCATAGCATCGAGTGTGGGGGCGTACGCACTGATGACTGTGGCACATTGGTTCCGAGATAGGGTGATACGGAGAGTCATGAGGCATTCATTGACCCCACAGGGGGAATCTTTGAGGTGGTCAACCAGCTCATTCTTGACGGCAAAGCCGACTCCATGAAGGCGGCGTTCTGCCTCTGGTTTCCCTTTCCAGAAGAAGGTATAACCTCCACCATGTTCCTTCAACTGGCCTTACCCTGCCCACTGGGTCTCGCTTAGAGCGGCGATGTCAATGTCAAAACGTCCGAGTTCCCGGGCAACTATGGCGGTGCGGCGTTCTGGCCTGTTGCTGTTCGGATTGTCCACGAGGGTCCTGACATTCCAGGTCCCGAACTTCATACTGAGGGAGTGGAAGATGTCTGTGCGTGAGTTCTTTTAACGTGGGGTGGCCACTGCACACCGGCAACCACACGAACTTAGCTGAACAAGGTCTTGGTCCAGTGGCAAAGGGGTCCAAGACAACTGGAGACCAGGCACAGCTCGATAAGCCTAATTGCCTACGGCGAAGTGTTGGCCGCAAGCTTGGCGCTGGGTAGCGCCATTGATGGTAGATGGCCCGAGGCTTGGTTGGGGGACAGGCATTAGGAAGGTGAATTCCAAAGTTATTTTAAAAGATTTAAAGTTGATAAAAGTTCCCAATTTATTTCAAAAGTTTCTAATAGTTATTAAAACGTTTTAAGAAGTTTGTAAGAGCTGTTAAAAAATCTAAGATGTAAATCAATAATGGATTATAAAAGTTTCCCCAATTTAAAAAGTTGTTAAAAGTCAAAGATGTAAGTTAATAATAGATGTTTAAAAGTATTTCGGTTGAGAGTCTAAAATGTAAGTTTTACAAGTTCTCCCAGATTGTTTAATAAGTTTAAAAGTTGGCTAAAAGTTTAAAAATTAATTAAAAGTTGGTTGAGAGTATGAGACGATGCCACGCCTCGGTCCCTTCAGCCGGTTCAGCGTGGCCTCGGAGTCCCTTCGGCAGATTGAACGCCAGCCTTGGTGTCTCTTCGGCCGGCCCCACGTCCTCGAGTCCCTTTGGCAGGTCGTCCCAGAGTTCCCTCGGCCAACCAGACGCCTCCGGATCCGGTGCAGAGACCCTTTGGGGAGAACCCTCTGCAGAATTTGAGGGCCTGCCTTCCCCAAGCGGAACTTAAGTTTTGTTCTCTGCCTCCAGAGACAATGCAGCAAATGTAAGTTACCAGCTTGCCACTTGTTTCATTGGGACCCCGTGCCGGCCGTTTCTGTCCCTGGCCGAAGGGGGCCCGTACCGGCCGCGTCTGTCCCCGGCCGAAGGGACTCTGCACCGGCCCGGACCAGCTGCTGGGGTTGGGCCGCATCTCTGGTCGGTGTCATATTGGGGGTGGGGGACGGGCCGGCTTCGGGGTGCTGATGTCGGTGGTCTGGGCGCAGCTGGTGTCCCTGGAGCTCCGCTGGGCTGGAGCCTCTGTTCTCCCGGTGCCTCCGCTGGGCTGGAGCCCCCCCTCACTCAACCAGAAAACATCAGGACTGGTTTGATGAAAATGATCAGGAGATCGAAGAACTAATAGATCGCAAGCGCAAAGCATTTCTGAGCCTCAAGCAACAGCCCAACTCGGGAGCTGCAAAACAACATTACAGACAGCTCAAGGCTCAGGTCCAACAAAAAACTCGGGACCTAAATAACAGGTGGTGGATGGAGAAAGCACAGGAGATACAACAACCGGCTGACAGCCACGGTATGCAAGGATTCTTCACTGTAGTCAAGGCCACCTACGGTCCAAACTCCCAAGGCCCCACCCCACTCCTGGCCAAGAACGGGGAAACACTCATCAAGGACACCAAAGCTGTCAGGGCCCGATAGAAGGAGCACTTTGAAGATCTTCTCAATCTAGACTCTGCCTTTGACTCGAGTGTTCTCGATTCCATCCTGCAGCATGCCACCCGCCACCAACTCAGTGAAACTCCAACGTTGCATGAGGTAGGCAAAGCCATAAATAGATTAACAAGGCTACGGGTGCGGATGGAATCCCTGCTGAGGTGTTAAAATATGGCGGAGAGACGCTGTTGGCACGGATACCTGACCTCATCTCTCTCATCTGAAGGGAGGAGAGCATGCCGGGAGATCTCAGAGATGCAGTGATTATGACCATCTTTAAAAAGGGGGACAAGTCCGACTGCGACAACTACAGGGGAATCTCCCTGCTTTCAGCCATGGGGAAAGTTGTCGCTCGAGTTCTCAATCGTCTTCTCCCTGTGGCCGAGGAGCTCCTCCCGGAATCACATTGTGGATTTCGTCCCCCACAGGGCACAACAGACATGATCTTTGCAGCGTGACAGTTCCAGGAAAAATGCAAGGAGCAGCGCCAGCCCTTATACATGGCCTTTTTTGATCTTACAAAGGCCTGTGACACGGTCAATCGTGATGCTCTGTGGAGCGTCCTCCTCTGTTTCGGATGCACCCAAAAGTTTGTCAACATCCTTCGCCTGCTTCACGATGACATGCAGGCCGTGATCCTTACCAACGGATCCATTACAGACCCAATCCACGTCCGGACTGGGGTCAAACAGGGCTGCGTCATTGCTCCAACCCTCTTCTCAATCTTCCTCGCCGCCATGCTTCACCTCACAATCAACAAGCTCCCCGCTGGAGTGGAACTAAACTACAGAACCAGTGGGAAGCTGTTTAACCTACGCCGCGACCTGGCCAGGTCCAAGATCACCCCAACCTCTGTCATTGAGCTGCATTTTGCGGACGACGCCTGCGTCTGTGCACATTCAGAGGCTGAACTCCAGGATATAGTCAATGTATTCACTGAGGCATATGAAAGCATGGGCCTTACGCTTAACATCCGTAAGACAAAGGTCCTTCTCCAGCCTGTCACCGCCGCTCAGCACTGCCCTCCAATCATCAAGATCCACGGCGCGGCCCTGGACAACGTGGACCATTTCCCATATCTCGGGAGCCTATTATCAACAAAGGCAGACATTGATGCGGAGATTCAGCATCGCCTCCAGTGTGCCAGCACAGCCTTCGGCCATCTGCGGAAAAGAGTGTTTGAAGACTAGGCTCTTAAATCTACCACCAAACTCATGGTCTACAGGGCTGTAGTAATATCCGCCCTCCTGTATGGGTCTGAGGCATGGACGATGTACAGAAGGCACCTCAAGTCGCTGGAGATATATCACCAACGATGTCTCCACATGGTCCTGCAATGTCCTGGGAGGACAGGCGCACCAACATCAGTGTCCTCGACCAGGCTAATATCCCCAATATTGAAGCACTGACCACACTCGATCAGCTTCGCTGGGCAGGCCACATAGTTCACATGCCAGATACGAGACTCCCTAAGCAAATGCTTTATGCGGAGCTCCTTCATGGTAAATGAGCCAAAGGAGGACAGCGGAAATGTTATAAGGACACCCTCAAAGCCTCCCTGGTAAAGTGCGACATCACCACTGACACTTAGGAGACCCTGGCCGCAGACCGCCCGAGGTGGAGAAAGTCCATCTGGGAGGGTGTTGAGCTCTTTGAGTCTCGATGCAAGGAGCATGAAGAGGCCAGGCGCAGGCAGCGGAAGGAGTGCGCGGCAAACCAGCCCCACCGACCTCTTCCCCCGACGAATGTCTGTCCCACCTGTAACAGGGTCTGTGGCTCTCATATCGGACTGTTCAGCCATCAAAGAACTCACTTTGGGAGTGGAAGCAAGTCCTCCTCGATTCCGAGGGACTGCCTATGATGATGATGGGACCTCATGGCCCCACTAATGTGCAGAAAGGTGCTCTCCAGCTCCTTGCTAGCAGGGAAGTGTGAATGTCCCATGAGAGGGATAATGGTGAAAGGGTACATAGAAGTGGGGGCTCCTCTCAAAGTGCTCCCATTACCACCCCCTCAGTCAGAGCCCAGATGTCTCCTCAGACAGCGATGGCAGAGTCTGCTCCTGCACAGAAGCAGGAAGAGCAGACTTTGGTGGGGCCGTCACAGGCTCCAAAACTCAGAGGACGACTGCCAAGCGTCTAAGCAGTCGCAGCAGGGAAATGGGCAGGCTGCCTCTACCTCTGCTGAAGCCACAGGGGTAGCACTACGTAGAAGCACATGGAAGAGAAATATGGCAGACCGGAGCAGAGGTGGCAGTGAGGAGGAAGAGGATAAATCGAGCGGGAGGACCCGAGAGAGTGCAGGCTGGAGCAACGGCAGCAATGAGCAGGCAGAGCATCTCCAGCAAAAAACAAAAACAAAAGCAACAATTGCAAAACAACTGCAGTGACGTCACAACCAGGGAAGGAGCTGATTGGTGAGTAGCTGGTAAGTGTTTCTAGTTAATAGTCTGTTAAGTAAAGGCATAGCAGGGCAGCTCAGTCCCGTGGAATGCACATCCTGTGCCATGTGGGAACTCCAGGATGCTTCCTGTGTCCTGGTCAAACACATGTGCAGGAAGTGTCATCAGCTGGAAGAGCTTGAGCTCCGGGTTTCGGAGCTTGAGCAGCAGCTGGCATCACTGCAGTACATCCGTGAGGCTGAGAGCTTCATGGATAGCACGTTTCAGGAGGTGGTCACCCCGCAGATAAAGAGTGTGCAGGCAGAGAGGGAATGGGTGACTGCCAGTCAGAAGAGGAGGATCACGAGTGCATCTCGCTCTCCAACCAGTATTCGGTTCCGAGTACTGGTGAGGACTATCGTTCCTCTGGGGAATACAGCCAGAGCCAAGTCCGCGGCACCACGGGTGGCTCAGCTGTACTTGGGGGGGGGGGGGGGGGTCCGGGTTCATATCGGTACCAACGACATAGAGGGGTGAGGTTCTGCAGGCAGATTTAGGGAGCTAGGAAAAAGATTAAAAAGCAGGATCTCAAAAGATCTCTGGATTACTCCCGGTGCCACGCGCAAACGATTGTAAAAATACAAGGATTAGCATACATTAGAAGATTAGAGGACATTAGCCTCGACCAGGCCAACATCCCCAGCATTGAAGCACTGACTACAATTGATCAGCTCTGTTGGGCAGGCCACATTGTTCGTATGCCTGACACAAGACTCCCAAAGCAAGCGCCCTACTCAGAGCTCCTTCACGGTAAACGAGCCAAAGGTGGGTAAAGTAAAAGCTACAAGGACACCCTCAAAGCCTCACTGATAAAGTGCAACATCCCCACTGACACCTGGGAGTCCCTGGCCAAAGACCGCTCGAAGTGGAGGAAGTGCATCCAGGTGGGCGCTGAGCACCTCGAGTCTCATCGCCAAAAGTATGCAGAAACCAAGCGCAGGCAGC
The DNA here is from genome assembly GCF_044704955.1 of Pristiophorus japonicus. Taxonomy (NCBI): domain Eukaryota; kingdom Metazoa; phylum Chordata; class Chondrichthyes; family Pristiophoridae; genus Pristiophorus; species Pristiophorus japonicus. The sequence continues at coordinate 91,020,593 of NC_091984.1, forward strand.
GAAAAGAGCGTACGGCAAACCTGTCCTACCCACTCTTTCCCTCAACGACTATCTGTCCCACCTGTGACAGAGACTGTGGTTCTAATATTGGACTGTTCAGCCACCTAAGAACTCATTTTGAAAGACTGCCTACGATAATGATGATGACGAGGATCATGTTAAAAGTTGAACTGAACGAAATTCCAGTATCCATGGAATTGGACATGGGTGCGAGTCAGTCTATCATGAGCAAAAAGGCCTTCGAGTGGCTGTGGTGCAACAAGGCACAAAGGCCGAAGCTGAGCCCTATTCATACCAAGCTGAGAACTTACACTAAAGAGCTGATCCCTGTAATTGGCAGTGCAGCAGTAAAAGTTTCCTATGATGGAGCAGTGCACGAACTACCACTATGGATTGTACCAGGAGATGGCCCCACACTGTTCGGCAGAAGCTGGCTGTGAAAAATCCGCTGGGATGACATCCGAGCGCTTTCGTCCGTTGACGACACCTCATGTGCCCAGGTTTTGAGCAAGTTCCCGCCAAGAACGACGTCTGGAAAAACAGTCGGTGCAGGCTTGCAGAGTCATTAGCTGGTAGCTACTGAAAGGGATGGGGAAGCGCTTCCCTCGGTGGTCACAGCCAGTGCAACGTTTACACAGAGCACGCTGCGTGAGCCTCCAAGTTTGCAGCGATAGACAGGCCTAACAGGCTTGAACATAAGTGATTTTGAAAATTTTAATGGGTGCATTACTCTACCACGCCTTTAAGACTTGGCTTTCCCGGGATCGGATTCGGAGTTCTGAGCGTACGCAATGGGCCCGCAAAATGCACCGACCAAACTTTCGTTAGCGCCCCCCCACCCAGCTCTGGTGTGCAACAGCTGATTTATCGCCCCCATCAGCTCTTCGACCGATTCTGACGAATTTCTGGGCAGGAGGGCGCAAACCCTTTCAAGGCGCTAAAGTACCACTGTGCCTGGACTAACGCTGCAACTGAGGTGTGACCGAATTGCTCCCCCAGAGAGTTACCATGCAGGTACAGGAAGTCGTGGCAGAGGTGCGGCAAATGAGGGTTCGGAGACCAGAAGAGCCGAGGGCCCAAGGTCAGCACGGGTTAGCCCACACGGCGATATGTGTGCGCACTAGGTCCGTGCAGCAGAGCAGGTCTTCAGTCATCCTGGTTTACCCTTGCCACTGGATAAAGGCCGAGCTCCGTTAAGCCCGTGTGGTGGCTGGTATGCAACGTTAAAAAAATCCACGCACAGGCATCTTCCACCCTCTCAATTGGAGTTCAGGACTGGAACATCGGGTCCTTCATTGAAGCATCTGTGAACTCATGTGGAAGCAAGTCATCCTCGTTCAAGGGACCGCCTATGATGATGATGATGATGCTCTTGTACCCCACTTAGATTTGTATTTTCCAAGTAATATATGACCTCCCTATTTTTCTTACCAAAATATCCCTTGATTCCCTTAGTCCAAAAATCTATCTAACTCAGCCTTGAGTATATTCAACGACTTGGCATCCACAGTCCTTTGGAATGGAGAATTTCAAAGATTCACAACCCTTTGAGTAAAGAAATTCCTCCTCATCTCCGTTTTAAATGACCGATCCCTTTTCCTGAGACTATGCTCCCTAGTTCTAGACTCTCCGGCCAGGGGAAACAATCTTTCAGCATCTACCCTATCAATCCCCCTCAGAATCTTATATGTTTCAATGAGATCACATCTCATTCTTCTAATCTCCAGAGAGGATAGGCCCAATCTACTCACTCTCTTCTCATGGCACAACCCTTTCAACCCAGGGATCAATCTCGTGAACCTTCGCTGCAACTCAGACAAGGAGACCAAAACTGTGCACAGTACTCCAGATGTGGTTTCACCAAAGCTGGATAATTGTAGTAAGACTTCCTTACTCTTGTACTCCAACTTCCTTGCAATAAAGGCCAACTGTACCTGCATGCTAACTTTCTGTGTTCCTGTATGAGGACATCTAAATCTCTCTGAACATCAGAGAGTGTATCACCATTTTTAAAAATTCAGCTTTTCAATTCTTCCGACCAAAGTGAATAACCTCAAATTTCCCCACATTATTACCCAATCACTTAATCTGTCTATATCCCTTTGCAGACTCTTTCTGTCCTCCTCACAGCTTACTTTCCCACCTGGTTTTGTATCTCAGCAAACTTGGATACAATGCACTCGGACCCTTCATCCAAGTCATTGATATAGATTGTAAATAGCAGAGGCCCAAGCACTGATCCTTGCTGCACCCCATTAATTACAGCCTGCCAACCAGAAAATGACCCATTTATCCCTACACTCGGTTTTCTGTCAGTTAACCAATCCTCTATCCATGCTAATATATTACCCCCAACCCCATGAGCCCTTATCTTGCGTAGCAACCTTTTATGTGGCACCTTATCGAATGCCTTTTGGAAATCCAAATATACATCATCCACTGGTTCCCCTTTATCTACCCTGCTAGTTACATCTTCAAAAAACTCTAATACATTTGTTAAACATAACACGAGGAAGTAAACTCTATTGCAGACACAACCGTCCACAATTGGTAGAATTGACCATCGCACAGTCCTTATAAAAACAAAGTTTCACCTTATCATGTTTGACAAATCTTCTGGAATTTTTTGAGGATGTTTCCAGTAGAGTGGACAAGGGAGAACCAGTTGATGTGGTGTATTTGGACTTTCAGAAGGCTTTCGACAAGGTCCCACACAAGAGATTAATGTGCAAAGTTAAAGCACATGGGATTGGGGGTAGTGTGCTGACGTGGATTGAGAACTGGTTGTTAGACAGGAAGCAAAGAGTAGGAGTAAAATGGGTACTTTTCAGAATGCCAGGCAGTGACTAGTGGGGTACCGCAAGGTTCTGTGCTGGGGCCCCAGCTGTTTACATTGTACATTAATGATTTAGACGAGGGGATTAAATGTAGTATCTCCAAAGTTGCGGATGACACTAAGTTGGGTGGCAGTGTGAGCTGCGAGGAGGATGCTATGAGGCTGCAGAATTAGGTGAGTTGGCAAATGCATGGCAGATGAAGTATAATGTGGATATAATGTGGGACAAGGTCCCACACAAGAGATTAATGTGCAAAGTTAAAGCACATGGGATTGGGGGTAGTGTGCTGACGTGGATTGAGAACTGGTTGTCAGACAGGAAGCAAAGAGTAGGAGTAAAATGGGTACTTTTCAGAATGCCAGGCAGTGACTAGTGGGGTACCGCAAGGTTCTGTGCTGGGGCCCCAGCTGTTTACATTGTACATTAATGATTTAGACGAGGGGATTAAATGTAGTATCTCCAAAGTTGCTGATGACACTAAGTTGGGTGGCAGTGTGAGCTGCGAGGAGGATGCTATGAGGCTGCAGAATTAGGTGAGTTGGCAAATGCATGGCAGATGAAGTATAATGTGGATAAATGTGAGGTTATCCACTTTGGTGGTAAAAACAGAGAGACAGACTATTATCTGAATGGTGACAGATTAGGAAAAGGGGAGGTGCAACGAGACCTGGGTGTCATGGTACATCAGGCATTGAAGGTTGGCATGCAGGTACAGCAGGCGGTTAAGAAAGCAAATGGCATGTTGGCCTTCATAGCGAGGGGATTTGAGTACAGGGGCAGGGAGGTGTTGCTACAGTTGTACAGGGCCTTGGTGAGGCCACACCTGGAGTATTGTGTACAGTTTTGGTCTCCTAACTTGAGGAAGGACATTCTTGCTATTGAGGGAGTGCAGCGAAGATTCACCAGACTGATTCCCGGGATGGTGGGACTGACCTATCAAGAAAGACTGGATCAACTGGGCTTGTATTCACTGGAGTTCAGAAGAATGAGAGGGGACCTCATAGAAACGTTTAAAATTCTGACGGGTTTAGACAGGTTAGATGCAGGAAGAATGTTCCCAATGTTGGGGAAGTCCAGAACCAGGGATCACAGTCTAAGGATAAGGGGTAAGCCATTTAGGACCGAGATGAGGAGAAACTTCTTCACCCAGAGAGTGGTGAACCTGTGGAATTCTCTACCACAGAAAGTAGTTGAGGCCAATTCACTAAATATATTCAAAAGGGAGTTAGATGAAGTCCTTACTACTCGGGGGATCAAGGGGTATGGCGAGAAAGCAGGAATGGGGTACTGAAGTTGCATGTTCAGCCATGAACTCATTGAATGGCGGTGCAGGCTAGAAGGGCTGAATGGCCTACTCCTGCACCTATTTTCTATGTTTCTATTGTTGCCAAATTAGGTTATTTTAAGGGTTAAGTCATGGCAGGAGAGCCCAGACCCGTGCCATGCTTCTCCTGTGCCATGTGGGAAATCAGGGACGCTTCCAGGGTATGCAGGAAGTGTATCCAGCTGCAGCTCCTGTTAGACCGCATGACAGCATAGGAGGCTGCAGATGGATTCACTCTGGAGCATGCGCGATGCTGAGGATGTCGTGGATAGCATGTTCAGTGAGTTGTTCACACCGCAGGTTAAGGTTACAAAGGCAGATAGGGAACGGGTGACCATCAGGCAGAGCAGGAGTAGGAAGGCAGTGCAGGAGTCCCCTGCGGTCATCTCCCTCCAAAACAGATATACCGTTTTGGATATTGTTGGGGGAGATGGCTCACCAGGGGAAGGCAGTAGCAGCCAAGTTCATGGCACAGTGGGTGGCTCTGCTGCACAGGAGGGCAGGAAAAAGAGTGGGAGAGCTATAGTGGTAGGGGATTCTATTGTAAGGGGGATAGATAGTCGTTTCTGCGGCCACAACCGAGACTCCAGGATGGTATGTTGCCTCCCTGCTGCAAGGGTCAAGGATGTCTCGAGCGGCTGCAGAGCATTCTGCAGGGGGAGGGTGAACAGCCAGTTGTCGTGGTGCATATAGGTACCAACGATATAGGTAAAAAGTGGGATGAGGTCTTACAAGCTGAATTTAGGGAGCTAGGAGTTAAATTAAAAAGTAGGACCTCAAAAGGTAGTAATCTCAGGATTGCTACCAGTGCCACGTGCTAGTCAGAGTAGAAATAGCAGGATAGCTAAGATGAATATGGGGCTTGAGGAGTGGTGCAAGAAGGAGGGATTCAAATTCCTGGGACATTCGAACCAGTTCTGGGGGAGGTGGGACCAGTACAAACCGTACGGTCTGGGCAGGACTGGAACCAATGTCCTAGGGGAAGGATTTGCTAGTGCTGTTGGGGAGGGGTTAAACTAATATGGCAGGGGGGTAGGAACCTATGCAGGGAGACAGGGGGAAATAAAATTGGGGCAGAAGCAAAAGATTGAAAGGAGAATGGTAAAAGTGGAAGGCAGAGAAACCCAAGGCAAAAATCAAAAAGGGCCACATTACAGCTAAAGGGACAAAGAGTGTTAAAAAGGCAAGCCAGAAGGCTCTGTGCCTCAATGTGAGGAGTATTTGAAATAAAGTGGATGAATTAACTGCGCAGGCAGCTATTAACGATTATGATATAATTGGGATTATGGAGACATGGCTCCAGGGTGACCAAGGCTGGGAACTCAACATCCAGGGGTATTCAACATTCAGGAAGGATAGACAGAAAGGAAAAGGAGGTGGGGTAGCGTTGCTGGTTAAAGAGGAAATTAACGCAATAGTAAGAAAGGACATTAGCTTGGATGATGTGGAATCTGTATGGGTAGAGCTGCGGAATTCCAAAGGGCAGAAAACGCTAGTGGGAGTTGTGTACAGGTCACCAAACAGTAATAGTGAGGTTGGGAATGGCATCAAACAAGAAATTAGGGATGCGTGCAATAAAGGTACAGCAGTTATCATGGGCAACTTTAATCTACATATATATTGGGCTAACCAAGCTGGTAGCAATGCGGTGGTGGAGGGTTTCCTGGAGTGTATTAGGGATGGCTTTCTCGACCAATATGTTGAGGAACCAACTAGAGAGCTGGCCATTCTAGACTGGGTATTGTGTAATGAGAGAGGACTAATTAGCAATCTTGCTGTGCGAGGCCCCCTGGAGAAGAGTGACCATAATATGGTAGAATTCTTTATTAAGATGGAGAGTGACAGTGTTAATTCAGAGACTAGGATCCTGAATTTAAGGAAAGGTAACTTCGATGGTATGAGACGTGAATTGGCGAGGATAGACTGGCAAATGATACTTAAAGGGTTGACAGTGGCTAGGCAATGGCAGACATTTATAGATTACATGGATGAACTTCAACAATTGTACATCCCTGTCTGGAGTAAAAATAAAACGAGGAAGGTAGCTCAACCGTGGTTAACAAGAGAAATTAGGGATAGTGTTAAATCCAAGGAAGAGGCATATAACTTGGCCAGAAAAAGCAGCAAACCTGAGGACTGGGAGAAATTTAGAATTCAGCAGAGGAGGACAAAGGGTCTAATTAGGAGGGGGAAAATAAAGTATGAGGGGAAGTTTGCAGCGAACATAAAAACTTGACTGCAAAAGCTTCTATAGATATGTGAAGAGAAAAAGATTCGTGAAGACCAACGTAGGTCCTTTGCAGTCAGAATCAGGTGAATTTATAATGGGGAACAAAGAAATGGCAGACCAATTGAACAAATACTTTGCATCTGTCTTCACTAAGGAAGGCACAAATAACCTTCCGAAATACTAGCGGTTCGAGGGTCTGGCGAAAAGGAGGAACTGAAGGAAATCCTTAGTCAGAAAATTGTGTTAGGGAAATTGATGGGATTGAAGGTCGATAAATCCCTAGGGCCTGATAAGTATTCTGGGATGCAGCTTAAGGAAGTGGCCCTAGAAATAGTGGATGTATTGAAGATCATTTTCCAACATTCTATTGACTCTGGATCAGTTCCTATGGATTGGAGGGTAGCTAATGTAACACCACTTTTTAAAAAAGGAGGGAGAGAGAAAACAGGGAATTTTCGACCGGTTAGCCTGACATCGGTGGTGGGGAAAATGTTGGAATCAATTATTAAAGATGTAATAGCAGCGCATTTGGAAAGCAGTGACAGGATCAGTCCGAGTCAGCATGGATTTATGAAAGGGAAATCATGCTTGACAAATCTTCTAGAATTTTTTGAGGATGTAACTCGTAGAGTGGACAAGGGAGAACCAATGGATATGGTGTATTTGGACTTTCAAAAGGCTTTTGACAAGGTCCCACACAAGAGATTAGTGTGAAAAATTAAAGCACATGGTATTGGGGGTAATGTATTGACGTGGATAGAGAACTGGTTGGCAGACAGAAAGCAGAGAGTCGGAATAAACGGGTCCTTTTCAGATTGGTCGGCAGTGACCAGTGGGGTGCCGCAGGGTTTAGTGCTGGGACCCCAGCTATTTACAATATACATCAATGATTTAGATGAAGGAATTGAATGTAATATCTCCAAGTTTTCAGATGACACTAAGCTGGATGGCGGTGTGAGCTGTAGGAGGATGCTAAGAGGCTGCAGGGTGACTTGGACAGGTTAGGTGAGTGGGCAAATGCATGGCAGATGCAGTAGAACGTGGATAAATGTGAGGTTATCCTCTTTGGTGGCAAAAACACAAAGGCAGAATATTATCTGAATGGTGACAGATTAGGAAAAGGGGAGGTGCAATGGGACCTGGTCATGGGACATGGTACATTAGTCATTGAAGTTTGGCAAGCAGGTATAGCAGGCGGTAAAGAAGTCAAATGGCATGTTGGCCTTCATAGCGAGAGGATTTGAGTATAGGAGTAGGGAGTTGTACAGAGCCTTGGTGAGGCCACACCTGGAATATTGTGTTCAGTTTTGGTTTCCTAATCTGAGGAAGGACGTTCTTGCTGTTGAGGGAGTACAGCGAAGGTTCACCAGATTGATTCCTGGGATGGCAGGACTGACATATGAGCAGAGATTGGATCAACTGGGCTTGTATCCACTGGAGTTTAGAAGAATGAGACGGGATCTCATAGAAACATAAAATTCTGACGGGATTGGACAGGTTCGAGGCAGGAAAAATGATCCCGTTGCTGGGGAGTTCCAGAACCAGGTGTCACAGTCTAAGGATAAGGGGTAAGCCATTTAGGACCGAGATAAGGAGAAACTTCTTCACTCAGAGAGTGGTTAACCTGTGGAATTCTCTACCGCAGAAAGTTGTTGAGGCCAGTTCGTTAGATATATTCAAAAAGGAGTTAGATATGGCCCTTACGGCCAAAGAGATCAAGGGGTATGGAGAGAAAGCAGGAAAGGTTCTGAGGTTGAATGATCAGCCATGATCTTATTGAATGGCGGTGCAGACTCGAGGGGCCGAATGGCCTGCTCCTGCACCTAATTTCTATGTTTCTATAGCTAATCTGATCATGGACTCAGCTCCACTTCCCTGCCCGCTCCCCATAACCCTTTATTACTTTACCTCTCAAAAATCTGTCTATCTCCGCTTTAAATATATTTAATTACCCAGCCTCCACAGCTCTCAGGGGCAGAGAATTCCATAGATTTACAACCCTCTAAAAGAAGAAATTCCTCCTCATCTCAGTTTTCAATGGGCTGCCCCTTATTCTGAGACTATGTCCCCTAGTTTTAGTTTCCCCTATGAGTGGAAATATTCTGTCTGCATCCACCTTGTTGAGCCCCCGCATTATTGTATATGTTTCGATAAGATCACCTCTTGTTCTTCTGAACTCCAATGAGTATAGGCCCAACCTATCTTCATAAGTCAACCCCCTCATCTCCGGAATCAACCTAGTGAACCTTCTCTGAACAGCCTCCAATGCAAGTATATCCTTCCTTAAATACAGAGACCAAAACTGTACGCAGTACTACAGGTGTGGCCTCACCAATACCCTGTGCAGTCGTAGCAGAACTTCTCTTCTTTTATACTCTATCCCCCTTGCAATAAAGGCTAACATTTCATTTGCCTTCCTGATTACTTGCTGTACCTGCATAGTAACTTTTTGTGTTTCATGCACAAGGACCCCCAGGTCCCTCTGTACTGCAGCACTTCACAATTTTTCTCCATTTAAATTATAATTTGCTTTTCTATTTTTTCTGCCAAAGTGGATAACTTCACATTTTCCCACATTATACTCCATCTGCCAAATTTTTGCCTACTCACTTAGCCTGTCTATATCCTTTTGCAGATTTTTTGTGTCCTCCTCACAATTTGCTTTCCCACCCATCTTTGTATCATCAGCAAACTTGCCTGCATTACACTCGGTCCCTTCATCCAAGTCATTAATACAGATTGTAAATAGCTGAGGACCCAGCACCGATCCCTGCGGCACCCCACTAGTTACTGTTTGTCAACTGGAAAATGACCCATTTATCCCGACTCTCAGTTTTCTGTTAGTTAGCCAATCCTCTATCCCTGCTAATATATTACCCCCGTGAACTTTTATCTTGTGCAGTAACCTTTTATGTGGCACCTTATCGAATGCCTTCTGGAAATCCAAATACACCACATCCGCTGGTTCCACCTTATTCACCCTGCCCAATACATCCTCAAAGAACTCCAGCAAATTTGTCTTTTGAAAGATATAATTGAGTCAGCCTCCACCACCCTTTCAGGCAGTGCATTCTGGATCTGAACCACTCGCTGTGTAAAAAAAAAAATTCTTACGTCGCCTTTGGTTCTTATGCCAATCACCTTAAAAACGAGGAAGATTTCCCAGATATGTTCTACCCACAAAAAACAGGATAAATTTAACCCGGCCAATTAGTGCCTCCTCTCATTCATAAGTAAAGTGATGGAAGGAGTCATCATCAACAGTGTCATCAAGTAACATTTACGCACCAGTGCTCAGACGGGTTATGACAGAACAACTCAGACCCAGACCTCATAACAGCTTTGATCCAGACATGGACGTAAAAACTGAATGCCAGATGAGAGGCAAGAGCAGCTGCCGTCGACATTAATGCAGCATTCGACGGAGTATGGCACCAAGGAACCCTAGCAAAACTGGTGTAAATGGGGGTCAAGAGGAAAATGTTCCAGTGGCTGGAGTCAAACTAGACACAAAGATGGTTGTGGTTGTTGAAGGACAATCATCACAACCCCAGGAGTATCATTGCATGAGTTCCTCAGGGAAATGTCCTTCGCCCAAATAGCTTCAGTTACCTCATTAATGATTTTACCTCCATCATAAGGTCACAGTGTTGAGCTCCATTCATGACTCAACAACAACTTGCATTTATGTACTGCCTTTAACATAGCAAAATGTCCTAAGGCGCTTAACAAGAGCATTATCAATAAAAACATTTTTGACACCGAGCCACAGAAGGAGATATCAGGACCAAAAGCTTGGTCAAAGATGTAGGTTTTAAGGAGCGTGTTAAGTGAGGAGATAGAGGCGGAGAAGTTTGGGGACGGAATTCCAGAGCTTACGGCCAATGGTGGGATGATTAAAATCGATAAAAAGAGAGCAATGAAGCAGTTCTACAGAAGGTTGAAGGCAGAGGTCCAGCAAAAAACCCACAAACTAAAAAACAGATGGTGGGTCGAGAAAGCACAGGCGATCCAGCAGTTAGCTGACAACCATGACGTGCGTGGATTCTTCAGCACAGTCAAGACCACCTGCGGCCCGAGCACCCAAGGCCCTACCCCACTACTGGCCAAGAATGGATATGTACTCATCAAGGACAGAGAGGCAGTCAGCAAAGTTGGAAAGAGCATTTCGAAGATCTCCTTAACCGAGACTCTGTCTTCGCTGAGAGTTTCCTTGACTCCATTCCGCAGCATGCTACCTACCACAATCTCAGCACAACGAAGTAGAAAAGGCCATCCGTCAGCTGAAGAATAACAAGGCAACAGGAGCAGATGGAATTCCTGCCGAAGCACTAAAGCATGGCGGAAAAGATCTATTGGCACGAATACATGACCTCATTTCTCTTATCTGGAAGGGGGAGAGCATGCCAGGAGATCTCAGGGACGCCGTAATCGTGACCATCTTCAAAAAAGGGGATAAGTCCAACTGCGGTAACTACAGAGGAATCTCCCTGCTGTCGGCCACAGGGAAAGTCATGGCAAGAATCCTCCTCAATCGTCTTCTCCCTGTGGCTGAAGAGCTCCACCCAGAATCACAATGCGAATTCTGTCCACTAAGGAGCACAACGGACATGATCTTCACCATGCAACAACTACAAGAGAAATGCAGGGAACAGCACCAACCCTTGTGCATGACCTTTTTTGACCTCACAAAGGCCTTTGACACTGTCAACCTTGAGGGATTATGGAGCGTCCTCCTGCGTTTCGGCTGCCCTCAAAAGTTTGTCACCATCCTCTGTTTGCTCCACGATGACATGCAAGCCATGATCCTGACCAATGGATCCACCACAGACTCAATCCACATCTGGACCAGGGTCAAGCAAGGCTGTGTCATCGCACCAATGCTCTTTTCGATCTTCCTTGCTGCAATGCTTCATCTCACCTTTAGCAAGCTCCCCGCTGGAATGGAGCTAAATTATAGAACAAATGGGAATCTGTTCAACCTCTGCTGCCTCCAGGACAGATCCAAGGTCGTCCCATTCTCTGTCAATGAACTACAGTACGCAAACGACACTTGCGTCTGCGCACACTCGGAGGCCGAACTCCAAGCCATCATCAACACTTTCACCGAGGCGTACAAGAGCAGGGGCCTTACGCTAAACATTCGTAAGACAAAGGTCCTCTACCAACCTGACCCCGCCACACAGCACTGACCCCCCCACCAGCCCCCCCACCTCCGATGATCAAAATCCACGACGAAGCCTTGCACAATGTGGATCATTTTCCATACCTTGGGAGCCTACTGCCAGCAAGAGCAGACATAGATGACTAGATCCAACACCGCCTTCAGTGCGCCAGCACAGCCTTCTGTCGCCTGAGGAAAAGAGTGTTTGAAGACCAGGATCTCAAATCCGGCACCAAGCTTATGGTCTACAGGGCAGTAGTGATACCCGCCCTCCTGTATGGCTCAGAGACGTGGACTATATACAGCAGACACCTCAAAACTCTGGAGAAGTACCACCAGCGCTGCCTCCGCAAGATCCTGCAAATCCACTGGAAGGATAGACGTAACAACGTCCGTGTTCTTTCCCAGACCACCATCCCCAGCAGCGAAGCACTGACCATGCTCGATCAGCTCCGTTGGGCGGGCCACATCGTCCGCATGCCCGACACGAGACTCCTAAAGCAAACGCTCCACATGGAGCTTCGACACGACAAGTGAGCCCCAGATGGGCAGCGGAAACGTTTCAAGGACACCCTCAAAACCTCCTTGATAAAGTGCAACATTCCCAGTGACTCCTGGGAATCCCTGGCCCACCGACCGCACAAAATGGCGGAAGTACATCTTGGGGGGCGCTGAGCACATAGAGTCCCATCGCCAAGAACAAGCAGAAACCAAGCGCAGACAGTGGAAGGAGCGTGTGGCAAACCAGGCTCCCCAACCTCCCTTTCCTCAACCACTGTCTGCTCCACCTGTGACAGAAACTGTAGATCCCGCATTGGACTCCTCAGTCACCTGAGAACTCACTTTAAGAGTGGAAGCAAGTCATCCTTGACTCCAAGGGACTGCCTATGATGATGATAATGAAAATTAGGATGCACAAGAGGCCAGAACTGGAGGAACACCGAGATCTTGAAGGCTTGTAGGATTGGAGGAGGTTACAGAGATAGGGAAGGCCGGTTGGAGAGCATTGGAATAGTCAAGGCTCGAGATAACAAAGGCATGGATGAGTGTTTCAGCAGCAGATGAGCTGAGGCAGGGTCAGAGTCGGATGATGTTACAAAGGTGGAAGTAGGCGGAAGTAGACAATCTTGGTGATGGAGCGGTTATGTAGTCGTAAGCTCATCTCAGGGTCAAACACAACACCCTGCCAGTGATGGAAAAGGTGATCAGGGAATGGAGTTTGTAGCAGGGACCAAAGACAATGGCTTCAGTCTTCCCAATATTTAGTTGGAGGAAATTTATGCTCATCCAATATTGGATGTCTGACAAGCAGCATGACAAATCAGAGACTCCTGATAATGACGTATTATACAGCAGGATGGGCTGACAAGTGGCAGGTAATATAAATGTCAGGTAATGATCATCTCAAACAAGAGAAAGCCCAGACATCTCTCATTGACCTTCAACAGCACCATCATCACTGAGTCCTCCACCAAACTCCTTGGATTCACGAGTGACCAGAAGCTGATCAACATCGTGGCAAGAAGAATAGGACAGGTTTTAGGTACTCTGCAACAAGTAGCTCACCTCTTGACCCCTCAAAGCCTATCATCTATAAGCCTCATGCCATTAATGGGAGAATTCAAAACCAGGAGGTATATCCTTAAAATTAGAGCTAGGCCGTTCCGGGGGGAAATCGGGAAGCACTTCTTCATGCAAAGGGTAGTTCAAGTCTGGAACTCTCTTTCCCAAAAAGCTGTTGAGGTTAGGTCACAAAAAATTTCACAACTGAGATTGATAAGATTTTTGTTAGGCAAGGATATCAAGGATATGGAACCAAGGCAATTAAATGGAGTTAAAGTACAGATCAGCCATGATCTAACTGAATGGTGGAAAATGTTTGAAGAGCTGAATGGTCTACTCCTGTTCCTAAGTCAGATGTGTGATGGAATACTCATCACTTGCATAAATGACTACAGCCATAACAATACAAGAAGCTCGACACCATCCAGGATAGAGCAATTTATTTAATTGGTACCACTGCCACCTCCTACACCAATGGCATACTGTGACTGCAATATGAGAGTAAGCTTGCAGGGAACATAAAAACTGACTGCAAAAGCTTCCATAGATAGATGAAGAGAAAAAGATTCGTGAAGACTAATGTAGGTCCCTTGCAGTCAGAATCAGGTGAATTCATAATGGGAACAAGGAAATGGCAGGCCAATTGAACAAATACTTTGGTTCTGTCTTCACTAAGGAAGACACGAATAACCTCCCGAAAATACTAGGGGACCGAGAGTCTAGCAAGAAGGGGGAACTAAGGGAAATCCTTATTAGTCAGGAAATAGTGTTAAGGAAATTGAAGGGACTAAAGGCCGATAAATCCCCAGGGCCTGATAGTCTGCATCCCAGAGCCCTAGAAATAGTAGATGCATGGTGGTCATTTTCCAACATTCCATGGTCTCTGGTTCAGTTCCTATGGAGTGGAGAGTAGCTAATGTAACCCTACTTGTTAAAAAAGGGAGAGAGAAAACAGGGAATTATAGACCAGTTAGCCTGACATTGGTGGTGGGGAAAATGCTGGAATCAATTATTAAAGATGTAATAGCAGTGCATTTGGAAAGCAGTGACAGGATCGGTCCAAGTCAACGTGGATTTATGAAAGGGAAATCATGCTTGACAAATTTTCTAGAGTTTTTTGAGGATGTAACTAGTAGAGTCGATAAGGGAGAACCAGTGGATGTGGTGTATTTGGACTTTCAAAAGGCTTTTGACAAGGTCCCACACAAGAGATTAGTGTGCAAAATTAAGGCACATGGTATTGGGGGTAATGTATTGACGTGGATAGAGAACTGGTTGGCAGACAGGAAGCAAAAAGTGGGAATAAACGGGTCCTTTTCAGAATGGCAGGCAGTGACTAGTGGGGTGCCGCAGGGTTCAGTGCTGGGACCCCAGCTATTTACAATATACATTAATGATTTAGACGAAGGAATTGAATGTAATATCTCCAAGTTTGCAGATGACACTAAGCTGGGTGGCAGTGCAAGCTGCGAGGAGGATGCGAATAGGCTGCAGGGGGACTTGGACAGGTTAGGTGAATGGGCAAATGCATGGCAGATGCAGTATAATGTGGATAAATGTGAGGTTATCCACTTTGGTGGCAAAAACAGAAAGGCAGATTATCTGAATGGTGACAGATTAGTAAGAGGGGAGGTGCAACGAGACCTGGGTGTCATGGTACATCAGTCATTGAAGGCAGGCATGCAGGTATAGCAGGCAGTAAAGAAAGCAAATGGCATGCTGGCCTTCATAGCGAGGGGATTTCAATATAGGAGCAGGGGGGTCTTACTGCAGTTGTATGGGGCCTTGGTGAGACCACACCTTGAGTATTGTGTGCAGTTTTGGTCTCCTAATCTGAGGAAGGACGTTCTTGCTATTGAGGGAGTGCAGCGAAGGTTCACCAGACTGACTCCCGGGATGGCAGGACTGACATATGAGGAAAGACTGGATCGGCTAGGCTTATACTCACTGGAATTTAGAAGAGAGGGGATCACATAGAAACATATAAAATTCTCACGGGACTGGGCAGGTTAGATGCAGGAAGAATGTTCCCGATGTTGGAGAAGTCCAGAACCAGGGGTCACAGTCGAAAGATAAGGGGTAAGCCATATAGGACCGAGATGAGGAGAAACTTTTTCACCCAGAGAGTTATGAACCCAGAGAGTGGAATTCTCTGCCACAGAAAGTTGTTGAGTCCAGTTCAGTGGACATATTCAAAAGGGAGTTAGATGTGGCCCTTACGGCTAAAGGGATCAGGGGGTATGGAGAGAAGGCAGGGGTGGGGTACTGAGGTTGCATGATCAGCCATGATCATACTGAATGGTGGTGCAGGCTCGAAGGGCCGAATGGCCTGCTCCAGCACCTATTTTCTATGTATAACCTGCAGAATGAACTCCAGCAACTCACCAAGGTTACTTTGACAGCACCTGCCTCCCTTGTGACCTCTACCACCAAGAAGGACAAGAGTATCAATGTCATGGGAATGCGGTCACGACAAAGTTGCCCTCCTGTGCACACACCATCCTAACTTGGACATAGATCGTAGTTTGTTCATCATCGCTGGGTCAGAATACTGTAATTTCCTACCTAATACCATTGTAAGAAAGAGCACCATCGACACAAGGACTGTGGCAGTTCAAGGAGAAGGCCCACCACCCTTTTCTCAGGACAACTACTGATGGAGACTTGGCAGGATCGCCCAAACCCTTCCCACCACCCAAAAAAGGAAATATTATTAAAAGGAAAATCCTTACAGCAAATGTTAGCTTAGTAGAGCAGTCTTGAGAACAAATTTCACTTCAGCCAGAACCATTCTTAATATTTCAACAGTCTAAGCATCTTTGCGTGCAAAATTCTATTTTAAATGGATACTATTTTCCTGAGAATTGGATCAGCACACCCTTTCCTGTTTAGTTGCAAATGCACAAAGTGGTAACATAAATCATCTCAAAACTTGTAATTGCAATGAAAATGATGCACGGCTTTTCAATATGTCCAAACAAAAAAAAAGTTTGTCAAATATTTTTGATTAAAAGGACCATCACATTCAAGTGGTGTATGTTAACTGAAACTCAGATGATATTTGCTTATAATCGTTCCCACCCAGTCATTTTTCTCCCCATAATTAGACTTTAAAAAAAACTGATGCCATTTTTTAAAATTGCATAATAGTAATATTTTTGTTTTAGTGAAAAAACAAAGCAAGTAAATAAACAAGGTAACTTATATCACTTTAACAAGATAAATTATTAAACTGCAAAAATGCTCTCCCACAAATGGTCTTCTCCCTGCATTCACAATGTGTTGAAATCAGGACTTATCGCACAGTCTGCTACTCTAACATGCTCTTTCCAAGGATTTCAGAACTGTAGACCTCAATCTCTCAGTCTTCCCTTTCTCTTACAATCTGCAAGCTGATAAAATGCAAAACTTGGGCTGGACTTTTCTGGGGTACGTGCAGGCGTGATTGGAGGTGGGTCGGGTGGGAAATTTGAAAAATCTTGCAGCGGGTCGGGAACCTGCCATCATTCTGCCCCCACGCGCCTTTCCCTAGGGCGCGTCTGTCAGCGCGGCAGCGACCCGAACGCCAGAGGCAGGCGAGCTAATTTAAATTATGAGGTACTTGTCAGACCCTCGAGTCTTTTTAACACTACTGTTCAAATTTCACTGGATGACCACAGGAATCATGCCGCTTGGGAACCACATCTGTCAATCTGAGGTGGAAGTTGAGTGGCCATGGATCCAGCTGTTTGGTGCACAGCATGGAAAGTACAATAATCAATCCCACCTCACAGCTGATCACTTTCCTCAGGCAGAAGCTGTTGCTGACTGCATTGTCAGCACAGACTGAGCTTTCAACAGGCTGCAAGTCATTCCAGCAAAGTCGCCATCCAGTGTCATCTCATTGTTAAAACCTATCACATCATTGACAGATTGCTTCGGTCGTCTCTACTTGGAATGCCGTCTATTCCATCAGTATTGGTGTCATACAGTCTCACCTTGCTCCTCAGAATCAGACGACAATGAGCCCCAACACCAGCAGCACCAACCTTCTCCTCAACCACCTGATGCTGCATAGGACAGAGGGCATCAGCACAGGGCTGCAGCGCGCTGGAGGTGATACCCCCAACACAGGTTATACATAGAAACATAGAAAATAGGTGCAGGAGTAGCCCATTCAGCCCTTCGAGCCTGCATCGTCATTCAATATGATCAATTGCAACTTCAGTACCCCATTCCTGCTTTCTCTCCATACCTCTTGATCCCTTTAGCTGTAAGGGCCACATCTAACTCCCTTTTGAATATATCTAATGAACTGGCCTCAACAACTTTCTGTGGTAGAGAATTCCACAGGTTCACAATTATCTGGGTGAAGAAGTTTCTCCTCATCTCGGTCCTAAATGGCTTACCCCTTATCCTTAGACTGTGATCCCTGGTTCTGGACTTCCCCAACATCGGGAACATTCTTCCTGCATCTAACCTGTCTAATTCCATCAGAATTTTATATGTTTCTATGAGATCCCCTCTCATTCTTCTAAATTCCAGTGAATATAAACCTAGTCTATCCAGTCTTTCTTCGTACAGGCAAAGGATGAGCTTCCTCAACATGAGTGAGCAGCAGTGCCGAAGGAGGCTCAGGCTATCGTGCCAGGTCATCGCTGACATTTGCACATTGCTGGAGCAAGACCTGCAGCCCAGAGGAGCGGGTGGACAGGCCTTACCAGTGGCTGTCAAAGTCACCAGCACCCTCAACTTCTTCGCCTCAGGTTCCTTTCAGGGATGTGCAACAGGCATTTGCAGCATCTCGCAGTCGGCATTATATAGGTCATGAATGCACTGTTTGACAAGTCAGCCAATTATTACAACTTTGGCACTGATGAAGGCAGTGTTACTGAGCGGACGCTCGGCTTTGTCACTCAGGCTGGCTTCCCATGGGTGCAGGGCGTCATCGACTGTCCACACGTGGCCATCAGGGCACCCCATCATAATTCAGGTGTGTTTGTCAACCGCCAGGGCTTCCATTCCTTCAAATTGTAGTTCGTCTGCAACCATAGGAAAATCATCATGGATATGTGTGTCAAATTCCCTGGCAGCTGCCATGGCTCTTTATCCTTTGTCAGTTCACCCTCCCTCAGCTCTTCGCACCTCCAACTTGATCTCCGGGCTGGCTGCTTGAAGACAAGGACTATCCACTGAAGACGTGGCTCATGACACCTTTGAGGAGGCCAAGTACTGAAGCCGAGGAGAGATATAATATAAGCTACATTTCCATCAGATGTGTCATAGAGCAGACAATAGGCATGCTCAAAATGCGCTTCAGATGCCTTGACAGATCTGGAGGAGCCCTTCAGAATGCACCAGCCAGGGTCTCCACAACCATCGTGGTCTGCTGCACCCTGCACAACATAGTTGAGAGTGAGATGGAGTAGTGCAGCAAGGAAGATCGAGAAGAGCGTTGGCGCAATGACGCAGCCTTGCTTGGCCCCGGTCCGGATGTGGATTGGGTCGGAGGTGGATCCGTTGGTCAGGATTATGGCTTGTATGTCGTTGTGGAGCAGGCGGAAGATGGCAACAAACTTCTGGGGGCAACCGAAACAGAGGAGGATGCTCCATAGTCCCTCACGGTTGACAGTCAAAGATCTATAGAACAAATGGGAACCTGTTCAACCTTCGTCACCTCCAGGCTAGATCCAAGGTCGTCCCATCCTCTGTCATCGAACTACAGTACGTGGATGACGCTTATGTTTGCACACATTCAGAGGCCGAACTCCACGCCATCGTCAACATCTTCACCAAGGCGTATGAAAGCATGGGCCTTATACTAAACATCCGTAAGACAAAGGTCCTCTTGCAAACCTGACCCCGCCACACAGCACTGCCCCCCAGTCATCAAAATCCATGGCACGGCCTTGGACAACGTGGGCCATTTTCCATACCTCATGAGCCTACTATCAGCAAGGGCAGACATCGTTGACGAGATCCAACACTGTCCAGTGTGCCAGCGCAGCCTTCGGTCCCCTGAGGAAGAGAGTGTTTGAAGACCAGGACCTCAAATCTGGCACCAAGCTTATGGTCTACAGGGCAGTAGTGATACCCACCCTCCTATATGGCTCAGAGACATGGATGATAATAAATAATAATAATAATAATAATAATAACTTATTTATATAGTACCTTTAACGTAGTAAAACATCCCAAGACGCTTCACAACAGTGTTACAAACAGATAAATTTGACACCGAGACATAGAAGAAATTAAAGCAGATGATCAAAACCTTGTTTAAAGAGGTAGGTTTTAACAAGCATTTTAAAGGAGGAAAGAGAGGTAGAGAGGCGCAAAGGTTTAGGGAGGGAGTTCCAGAGCTTAGAGCCCAAGCAGCTGAAGGCACGTCCACCGAAGGTTGAGCAGTTATAATGAGGGATGTTCAAGATGCCAGAATTTGAGGAGCGCAGACATCTTGTGGGATTGTGAGCTGAAAAAGATTACAGAGATAGGGAGGGACAAGTCCATGGAGTGATTTGTAAACAAGGATGGAAATTTTGAAATCGAGGCATATACAGTCGACATCTCAAAGCGCTGGAGAAGTACCATCAGCGCTGCCTCCGCAAGATCCTGCAAATCCACAGGGAAAACAGATGCACCAACGTCAATGTTCTCACCCAGGCTAACATCCCCAGCATCAAAGCACTTGACCAGCTCCATTGGGCGGGCCACATTGTCCACATGCCCAAAGCAAGCGCTCTACTCGGAACTCCTACACGGCAAGCGTGGGCAGAGGAAACGTTTCAAGGACACCCTCAAAGTCTCCGTGATGAAGTGCAACAACCCCACCGGCACCTAGGAATCCCTGGCCCAAGACCGCCCTAAGTGGAGGAAGAGTATCCAGGAGGGCGTTGTGCACCTCGAGTCTTGTCGCCGAGAGCATGCAGAAATCAAGCGCAGACAGCGGAAGGAGCATGCGACAAATCAGACTCCCCACCCACCCCTTCCCTCAACCACTGCTTGTCCCACCTGTGACAGAGACTGTAATTCCCGTATTGGATTGTACAGTCACCTGAGAACTCACTTTTAGAGTGGAAGCAAGTCTTCCTCGATTTCGAGGGACTGCCTATGATGATGACAACATAGTGAAGCAGCGAGGATTAACA
Organism: Pristiophorus japonicus; assembly: GCF_044704955.1. Taxonomy (NCBI): domain Eukaryota; kingdom Metazoa; phylum Chordata; class Chondrichthyes; family Pristiophoridae; genus Pristiophorus; species Pristiophorus japonicus. The sequence goes on from NC_091984.1 coordinate 91,040,838, forward strand.
CTGCTTGAGGAGCAAGGCACTGAGCGCACAAGCTCTTCAGAAGAGGAGGAGGATGAGCAGGAGGAAGCTGCGGTCCAGATCCCACCAACACCTATGCACATTGCTGCCTGGGAGGCCAGGGATAGGCTCATTATGGCCATAATTACTTAACTTTATGCATTGCACCCATGTGGCCGACACATGCTGTGCCGTGTTGGCACCACACCACAGCAACACCATAAAGCATTCCTACAATGACCAAGCCAATCCTCTCACACTGACCACCATTGCTGGTGGTAATGTTATGTCTCAACATTCACTTCACTTCCAAAGGTGCAAATTTGTCCATGACCGGAACGTGGGGAAAATAAAGATTTGTGTGTGTGAGGCTACAGTAATGGAAACGTTACAGAATCACTTAACAAAACACCCAAGTGGCTACCCTTGTAAATCTACTTATGTTTCATCTTTCTCTTACGTGTAATTCTCATCGCCGAGATCATGCAGAAAACAAGCGCAGGCAGCGGAAGGAGCGTGTGGCAAACCAGTCCCACCCACCCTTTCCTTCAACAATTGTCTGTCCCACCTGTGACAGAGACTGTAATTCCCATATTGGACTGTTCAGTCACCCAAGAACTCACTTTTAGAGGGACTGCTTATGATGATGATATGATGACGACTTCTACAAGGTGTTACCCCTGTAGCATCAGCTGAGATAAAGGCAGCCTGCTTACTTCCCTGCTGCGACTGCTTAGACGCTTTTGGCAGATGTGCTCTGGGTTTTGGAACCTCTGATGACCCCACCAAGGTCTGCTCCTCCTTGCTTCTCTCCTTGTTCTTTAAACTTTGTTTGGCATCTTGCATTGTATACCTTGCCTCTCCACTTATGCTTCTCATTAGAACAACACTGTGGGCTCAATGAGTCTATCCGGTGAGTAGCTGAGACAGAAAATGTCCCACATTGGAGTCCCAGTTAGCTGAACTCAGCCCTCATAATAGTCACCATCATCATAGGCAGTCCCTCGAGGCATGAGAATTGGTCTCAGCACCCCTGAATTAGTCACGTGGAGAGAAGGAGTAATTGGCCAGGCTTCCCATCTACCAGAGGGTACCCAGAAAGCCGCAGGAAGGGTGTGATGAAGATTATGTGCAAAAAAAAACTTAATCTTGGATTCCCAGGGCACTACAGTGTAGGAGTGCAACATGATGCATCAATGCACAGTACCAGAGAGTGATGAGTGCAAATTAGATCCCCCACTCCACTGAGTTCACAATCCCGCCTGCACTACTATGGAGATGTTATGAGTAAAGACCACTTCTCACTCACAAGAAGGAAAAAATCAAGTAAAATATATAGTTTAAAAAGATGTAAGTTTTCAGAACTGAAGTGCAGATGTCACAATAAACCTGAACTTCCTTCCTCAGTCAAACCTCCTTCCCCCCCTCCCATTCTGGTTCTGACGTTTCCTTGTGGCTGGTAGCAAACAACTCCTCTGCCTTTTCCTCCCAAGTACAGATTGTGCATTTTCCTGAGGAAGCGTAGGACCAAAAAAGTTGAAGCACAAATATTAATTTAAAATATATTATTTAACAAACATATCTAGACTTGTTTCCAGCAGTATTCATATCTATAGGGTCTTTATTTTCAAGATTATGAAAACAAGTTGATTGTTCATAGCAAATTGTTCACAACAGCGTTGGGTTCAAATACAAGATAAAAATTAGGAGTTGATAGTAATAAGTGACATTGGATAGAACGGTCTCATCCAAACTGCAATACATTTATGGAATTAATTACTTGGGAAGGTCATTGAAGTGAATACTATAAACAGATTCAAGAGACAATTAAATGTGTTTCTGGAGAGAATAGGGATTGAGATTAGAAGGCAGATAGGCGGGGCTAATTAGTCAAAAAAGGTCAGGTTTATTGTGACTTCTGCACTTCAATTCTGAAAACTTACATCTTTTTAAACTAGATATTTTACTCAATTATCACCTTACTAAAGTGGTGCAATTAATGCTTGTGCTAGAAAAGGAACTATCAATCCTTTCCATGTTTCGATACCCATCAAGGCTACAAAGAAAATGTCACTAAATGCGCTATAATTTCTTGAGCTCCAGTATCAGCTGTGGGTGGCACAATGGTACACATTAGTCAATCTAAAAGCATTCTAATTTTTTTCTCACACAGGCTAAAAAATGTGTAACAGAGAGAAGATGGACTTACCTGCACCCAAGAAAAAACTAAATATAGAATAAAATTAAAGGAGCAATTTTAAGACCACACTCAAGTACAATAAGCATATTACCAAGATTTCTCGCTAAAGTAAAGTGGTGCTGCAGTTCAAGGGTCATAAAGTAGATAATAAAATAGGACATATTGGGGAAATATTAAAATAGTCTTTCTTTCTACATTACAACAGTGACTATGCTAAAAGTACATCATTGGCTGTAAAGTGATTTGGAACATCCCAAGGTCGTGAAAGGCGCTATATAAATGCAAGCCCTTTTTCTAATATAAACAAATTTGAATATAATTTGAAAATATAATTACAGATACGTGCACCATTAAGTCAATTTTATAAGATCAAACCTGCGTGTATTAATGATTTCCTGTAATGTTATCCTGTGTATAATAACAATACAAAGATATCAAACAATATAAGCACATTTGATCTTGCCAAATTAATTCTGCTCATAAAATAATTGAACAGTGTGAGAAAGAAAGAACTGGGATTTACAAAGCACATTATCATGTCCTCAGGACGTCCTAAAATAGTTTACATCCAATGAATAACTTTCAAAGCGCAATCACGGTCGTTCCATAGACAAACACGGCAACAATTTTCACACAAACAGCAAAGGAAATTAATAACTTGTAAATGTGTTTGGTACTATTTGTCGAGGGAGGACTGTTGGTCAAGACATACAGGATGAAGCAAAGGTGGGACTATGTACAGGCTGCAGTGCATTACAAAGCACATATCAAGGGGTTGAGCTGATGTCAAACTGCATGATCAAAGCTTAAACAGCTGGTCAATGTCTGCAAACCCCAAGATGTGTCATCTCTTTGACACTTAATCTGTATTATTCTATATAGGATTTACAGGGGGGGGGTTTGCACATTTGAGTAGGGGGAGGAGCAAGTTATTCAGTTTGCTGAGGTTTTAATTGCTGACGCCAGATATCATGACAGACAGCAACAGACAGTTTCATGTCGTGATATGTTACACGGGGGTTGCAGACTCTGTGTGTACTATGTCATTGCGAACGTGCACAATTCAACTTACTGTGGTTGTCCTTGGTGCTACTTCCACTGCAAAAATACTAAGCCCCCGACTGCTGACACAGTTCTTACTCTGCTCATTGTTGACATGAACGATCACTTTACTTTCAGACTGTAAAAGAGTAGGAAAAGCGAGACAAAAACAATTACCAAAAATGAACAAAAATTGCACCGTAATAAACTTGTTTGGATTTCTGGCTTGGTGATAAAAATATCTCGTTTTTGTGGCTATCTACAACCATACAGTATTCTAATCATCCTTCAAGTGCCTCTGAGAAAATTACTCAGTGTAGCTGTTGGGATGCACTAGAAATTATTACTTTGCACTTGCATGACTTACTAGGTCTATATGAATCAATTCTGTGGCTTTAAATAGGAAATTGTGAAATTAATTCAATAGTGTAATGAAAGGATACAGAGACAACATTTGACTTTCTGATGTGCAAAACTTTAATAGGCAGCACATTTTTATAAAAAAAGGTCTTCGTGGCACCATGTAGTGGAGTGATACAGGTTCAAGCCAGCAGTCCACCAATTGCCAAATCTCAGCTCACTGTACAAGGAAAGGGTTTCCACAATGGGATTGTGTCATGTGCCAAGAGCAGCAATGGCAGAGGACTGGAAATAAAATGCCAACCTACCCTTCTGGCCTCAGAGGTATATGGGTCAGAGACGACCCATCAGTAGGGGTTGCCATTCATCTAATTTTGGACCAGACCGTGTTTGGAAACATGTCTGGAAACTTTCCAAGAGTAAGAGTACAATGTTTGACGAAAAAAGGACCCTTTTTCCCATTTACTTGTGTATTTAGCAATGCAAAAGCTCTGGTTTTGAGGCGAAGGTTCTGGATGAATTTTCACCTAGTAAAGGAAAATCGTAAAACTCAGCCCCTGTTCGCTAACCCTATTCTTGCTCATTTGAATAAGTGCCAAGGGATCTATAACATCTATGTGAACAGACAGACAGGACCTCAGATTAACATCTCATCTAAAAGATGCTTATTCTGCTGTTTAGTATGCATGTAAACCTGTACTGTAGCTTTACCAGGTTGGCACCTTATTTTCAGCTATGTCTAGAGCTGCTCCCGGAATGGTGTTCTAAGTTCGTCAGTAAACCAGGGTTGGTCATGTTTTGATGATGATGGAAGAGTGAGAGATATGAAGTAGCATAGTACAACCAATGGATAAGGTCATAGCTCTGCAAACCTACCACACCCAGTCACAAATGATGGTGGACAATTAAGCAATTAATGATAGGAGGCGGCTCAACCATGCCGGAGCCCAACATGTGAATGCAAAAGACAAGGCTGAACATTTGCAATCATCTTCAGCCAGAAATGCTGAGTGGATGATCCTTTTCAGCCTCCTCCTAAGGTCCCCACCATCACAGATGCCAGCTTTCTGCCAATTCGAATCATTCCAAGTACTATGAAGAAATAGCTGAGTGCGCTAGATACAGTTAAGACTATGAGCTCCAAAAGCATCCTGGCTATAGTGTTGTAGTGCTCCAGAACCAACCTTGCCATCACTGCTCACTGATATTCAGTTTAGGTTCTGTCAGGACCATTCAGCTCCAAATCTCATTACAACCTTGGTCCAAACATGAATACAAGAGCAGAATTCATGGCTACAAGAGCGATCTTCACCACCTAGAAGGTCAAGGACAGCTGGTGCATGGGAACACCATCACCTCTAAGTCACACATTATCCCAAATTAGACATATATCGCCCTTCCTTCATCATTGGTGGTCAAAATTCTGGATCTCTACTTAACAGTATTGTGGAAATACCTTCACCACATGGACGACAGTGGTTCAAGAGGAAGCCTCACCTCTTCTCAAGGGTCACTAGGGATGGGCAATAAATGCCGGCCTGGCCAGCGACACACATATCTCGGGAATGAAAAAAAGATGGTGCATCCAATAATGCAGCAGTCCTTCAGTATTGCACTGAAATAGCAGCGTTAATTACGCGCTCAAATCTTAGTGGGGCTTGAATCCATAACCTACTGACTCAGAGGTGAGAGCGTTACCAAATAAGCCAATCTGATTCTTAAAGAGAATGCTATTAGGACACGGGCCTATCATAACATGCAAAGAACAAGTGAAAGATTGCCCTGGATATCAAGGCAGTATTCGATCACGTATGGTACAAGGACCCCAAATCAATGGGGATCAGGGGGCAAACTCTCCCGTTGCTGAAGTCTGACTTGGCACCACCCAGGTAGATGGCTGTAGTTGCAGGAGGCCAATCATCTCAGTCCCAGGACATCGCTTATTTCTTCAGGGCAGCGTCCGAGACCCAACTACATTCAGCTGCTTCATCACTGACCTTCCCTCCATCATAAGATCAGAAGTGGGTCTGTTCGCTGATGATTGCAAATAGAACCGAAGACTGTGCAATGTCTCACATAATGAAGCAATCCATGCCTTCATGTCATAAGACCTGGATAACATCGTGGCCTGGGCTGACGAGTAGCAAGTAACATTCGCAGCACACAAGTTCCAGGCAATGACTACCTTCAATAAGGGAGAGCCTAATCACCTACTCTTGACATTCAAAGCCATTACCATCGCCGAATCGACCACCATCAACATATTGAGGGTCACCATTGACCAGAAACTCAACTGGACCAGCTACATTAATTCTGTGGCTACTAGAGGTCAGTGGCTGAGTATTTTGTGGCATATGGCTCACCTCCTGACTTCCCAAAGTCTCTGCACCAGCTACAAGGCACAAGTCAGGTGTATGATGAAATTCTCTCCACTTGCTGGGATGGGTGCAGCTGCAACAGCTCTCAAGAAGCAAGGACAATCCACTACAAAGCAGTTCACTTCATCTGCTGCCATCCACCAGCTTAAACATCCACTCCCTCCACCACTGACATACGATGGATGCACTGCAGCAAGTGAAGGCTTCTTTGGCAGCACCTCCCAAAACCGCGATCTTCACCACCTAGAAGGACAAGGACAGTAGGTGCATGGGAACACCGTCACCTCTAAGTCACACACTATCGCCCTTCCTAACAGCATTGTGGGAATACCTTCACCACATGGACGACAGTGGTTCAAGAGGAAGCCTCGCCTCCACCTTCTCAAGGGTCACTAGGGATGGGCAATAAATGTCGGCCTGGCTAGCGACGCATATATCTCGAGAATGAAAAAAAGATGGTGCATTCAATAATGCAGCAGTCCTTAATTATGCACTCAAATCTTAGAGTGTGGCTTGAATCCATAACCTATTGACTCAGAGGTGAGAGGGTTACCAAATAAGCCAATCTGATTCTTAAAGAGAATGCTATTAGGATGCGAGCATATCATAACATGCAAAGAAGTGAAAGAACCACGCCACTGTTCTACGTTGTGATGATTGAAATCAGGAGAGCAGAACTACATTCCATCATTCTGTGGTTCAGCATGTTGGAACACCCATGAGTGTGAACCTTGGTCAAGACAGGGTTTGTGTTATGTCTCAAAAAAAGCAACTTGACTGAGTACTGTAGACTTGAGTAAGTGTGACCTTAGTCTCTTTATTCTGACTCCAGAGTGCTGGCACAGCATGGGAGGCCTGCTTATATGCAGTGCTCCCAAGGGATGCTGGGATCCATTGGGACTCCAACAGATGCGTGCTCTGGTGGCGGTAGAATGCTGGTTACAAGGTGTTGCAATCAATAGTACTCTTATTTGCAGGGCGAGACGATCTGGGGCTTTCCGCTCCCTAGTTGATCGTCTTGGTACAAACACAGGTGCAGGTGAGTTGGTTGGGCCTTCGCTTGGCTGTTGCGCAGCTGGCCTTGCTGGGCTGCTGGGGATGATGGGTTCAGCTTCGTGGTCAACCATGATGTCAGTTGCCACTTGTGTGTGTATCGGAGGGTCAAAGTTGGTGGTGTCGTCTTCAGGTTGCTCGTGGCTGTCTGTGAATCGCAGTTTGGTTCGGTCCAAATGCTTTCTGCAAGTTAGTCCATTTGTAAGTTTCACCTCAAACACTCTACTCCCTTCTTTGGCTACAACAGTGCCAGCAAGTCATTTGGGACCATGTCCATAGTTGAGTACAAATACAGGGTCATTGACTTCGATATCGTGTGACAAATTTGCGCAATCATGGTACATGCTTTGTTGATACCACCTGTCCTCGACATGATCATGGAGATCAGGGTGGACTAGAGAGAGCCTTGGAATATTGTGTTCAGTTTTGGTCTCCTAATCTGAGGAAGGACGTTCTTGCTATTGAGGGAGTGCAGCGAAGGTTCACCAGACTAATTCCAGGGATGGCTGGACTGTCCTATGAGGAGAGACTGGATCAACTGAGCTTTTATTCAGTGGAGTTTAGAAGGATGAGAGGGGATCTCATAGAAACGTATAAGATTCTGACGGGACTGGACAGGTTAGATGCGGGAAGAATGTTCCCGATGTTGGGGAAGTCCAGAGCCAGGGGACATAATCTTAGGATAAGGGGTAGGCCATTTAGGACGGAGATGAGGAGAAACGTCTTCATTCAGAGAGTTGTTAACCTATGGAATTCCTTGCCGCAGAGAGTTGTTGATGCCAGTTCATTGGATATATTCAAGAGGGCATTAGATATGGCCCTTATGGCTAAGGGGATCAAGGGGTATGGAGAGAAAGCAGGAAAGGGGTACTGAGGGAATGATCAGCCATGATCTGATTGAATGGCGGTGAAGGCTCGAAGGGCCGAATGGCCTACTCCTGCACCTATTTTCTATGTTTCTATGTTTCTGTGTTTTGAGTGCCCTTTTCATGAGCAGTTCGGCAGGGGGAACCCCAGTGAGCAAGTGGGGTCTTGTGCGGTAGCTGAGCAGGACTCGTGACAGGCGGGTCTACAGGGAGCCTTCCGACACGCGTTTCAAGCTTTGCTTGATGGTTTGGACTGCCCGTTCTACCTGGCCGTTAGATGCGGGCTTGAACAGGACAGATGTGACGTGCTTGATCCCATTGCGGGTCATGAATTCCTTGAATTCAGCGCTGGTGAAGCACAGTCCATTGTCGCTGACAAGGACATCAGGCAGGCCGTGTGTGGCAAACATGGCTCATAGGTTTTCGATGGTGGCAGTGGACGTGCTTACAAACATTATTACACAGTCAATCCATTTTGAATAAGCATCCACAATAACCAAAAACATTTTGTCTAGAAACGGGCCAGCGAAGTCAACGTGAATCCTAGCCCACAGTTTGGAGGGCCATGACCACAAACTTAGCCGTGCCTCCCTGGGTGCTTTGCTTAGTTGGGAGCAAGTGTTGCATTGGCGCACGCAAGACTCCAAATCTGAGTTGAAGCCGGGCCACCACACATGGGATCTGGCTATAGCTTTCATCATTACTAGCCTGGGTGGGTACTGTGTAGGTCGCGTATGAACGTATCCCTGCCTTTCTTAGGCAAATCCACGCCATTACCCCACAAAAGAAAGTCCACCTGTACAGACATTTCGTCTTTGTGCCGCTGGAACGGCTTGATCTCTTCATGCATCTCCGCTGGGACGCTGAACCAGCTCCCATGGAGGACACAGTTTTTTTTTTTACAAGGGACAGTGAAGGATCCTGGCAGGTTTATGTCCTGATTTGGCAGGCCGTAACGGTGACTTTTCGTTTCTAAATGCATCCATCACCAAGAGCACGTCTGCAGATTGTGCCATTTCCACCCCGGTGGTGGGCAATGGTAGCTGACAGAGCATCAGCGCAGTTCTCTGTGCCTGGCCTATGGCGAATTACATAGTTATATGCAGACGTGAGAGCCCATCTTTGGATGCGAGCAGAGGCATTGGTATTAATCCCTTTGCTCTCTGAGAATAGCGATATGAGCAGCTTATGGTCAGTTTCTAACTTGAACTTAAGCCCAAACAGATACTGGTGCATTTTTTTCACCCCGTAAACACATGCCAGGGCTTCTTTTTCAATCATGCTGTAGGCCCTTTTGGCCTTGGACAAATTCTGGACGCATAAGCGACCGGTTGCAACTTTCCCGATTCATTTGTCTGTTGTAATACACACCCGATCCCGTACGAAGACGCATCGCAAGCTAGCACTAAACGTTTACATGGGTCATACAGAACAAGCAGTTTGTTGGAACATAACAGATTTCTGGCTTTCTTAAAAGCAGTCTCTTGTGATTTCCCCCATACCCAGTCATCTCCCTTGCGTAGCAACACATGTAGAGGTTCTAGCAAGGTACTTAACCCGGGTAGGAAATTACCAAAATAATTAGGGAGTCCCAGGAATGACAGCAGCTCCGACACATTCTGTGGTCTCGGCGCATGCTTCATGGCCTCCGTCTTGGCATCAGTGGGTCTGATGCCGTCTGCCGCTATTCTTCTTCCGAAGAACTCAACCTCTGGCGCCAGGAAAACACACTTTGAGCTTTTCAACCCGAGTCCCACACAATCTAGCCAACTTAGAACCTCTTCCAGGTTCTGCAAGTGTTCGATAGTGTCCCGACCTGTGATCAATGTGTCGTCCTGGAAAACCACGGTGCGCGGAACCGGCTTTAGCAGGCTCTCCATGTTCCTTTGAAAAATAGCCGTGGCAGATGGAATCCCAAACCGGCATCTATTGTAGATGAACAGACCTTTGTGCGTGTTGATGCAGGTGAGGCCTTTCGAAGATTCCGCCAGCTCCTGCATCATGTAGGCCGAGGTCAGGTCCAACTTGGTGAACGTTTCCCCTCCTGCCAGTGTCACAAATAGGTCGTCTGCCTTGGGTAGTGGGTAATGGTCCTGCAGCGAAAAACGGTTAATCATTACTTTATAGTCCCCACAAATTCTGACCGTGCCATCGCCTTGGAGAACTGGAACAATCGGACTGGCCCACTCATTGAACTCAACTGGTGCGATGATGCCCTCTCGTTGCAGCCTGTCCAGCTCGATCTCCACTTTCTCTCGCACCAAATACGGCACCGCATGTGCCTTGTGGTGGATGGGTCGTGTACCAGGAACCAAGTGGATCTGCACTTTCGTCCCAGAGAAATTTCTGATGCCTGGCTCAAACGACGACAGGAACTTGCTCAAAACCTGGGCACGAGGCGCTGTCGACGGACGGAAGCGCTCGGATGTCGTCCCAATTCCAGCGTATTTTTCCCAGCCAACTTCTGCCGAACAGTGTGGGGCCATCTCCTGGTACAATCCATAGTGGTAGTTTGTGCACCGCTCCATCATAGGAGACTTTTACTGTTGCACTACCAATTACAGGGATCAGCTCTTTAGTGTAAGTTCTCAGCTTGGTATGAATAGGGCTCTGCTTGGGCCTTTGTGCCTTGTTGCACCACAGCTTCTCGAAGACCTTTTTGCTCATGATGGACTGACTCACACCCATGTCCAATTCAATGGATACTGGAATTCCGTTCAGTTCAACTTTTAACATGATCGGTGGACATTTCGTGGTGAAGGTGTGTGTATCCCATACACTTCTGCCTCCTCAGTTCAAGTCTCTAGTTCAGTTTGATTCACCATGGATCGGTGTTCCTCTGCAACGTGGTGGTTTTCAGGGTTTGCAGCTCGTCTGCACATTCGCTGGAGGTGCCCCATTGTTCCACAGCCTTTGCACGTATAGTGTTTGAAGCGGCATTGATAGGCTTGATGATCACCTCCGCAGCGCCAACAAGGTGTTAATTGCCTCGCATTCACACTTGATGGCAGACGCTGAGTCATCTGAGGTCGTGCAGCTGCAGGCGTGTACGTTCTGCCATATGCATTCCTGCCTGAAAACGACGTTACTTTGTGTGCAGTACTTGCCGATGCATCTTTATGCTACAAAATTTGTTTGGTGTTATCGCTATGGCTTTGCTCAGGTTCGGTGTTTCAACAGTCAATAGTTTGCGAAGGATAATCTCATGGCCAATGCCAAGCACAAAAAAGTCTCTCAGCATTTGCTCCAGGAATCCATCGAATTCGCAATGTCCTGCAAGGCTCCTTACTCGCCACTTTCTGGCCTTCAGACTGTTGACATGTATAAAATCGATACCTTGCCATCAGAACGCTCTCCTTCGGATTTAGGTGCTCCCGGACCAGCGTACACAGTTCTTCATACGATTTGGTTGTTGGTTTCACCGGAGCAAGAAGATTCTTCATGAGGCCATAGGTTGTTGCCCCGCAGACGGTGAGGATTGCCCTTCATTTGGCAGCGTTCTCATTCCCTTCCAGCTCGTTGGCTACGAAGTATTGGTCAAGTCGCTCCACGAAGGCTTCCCAATCGTCACCTTCTGAGAATTTCTCTAGGATACCAACAGTTCTCTGCATTTTCCTGTGATGGTTTGTTATCTATTACTTGTCACCAGTTGTTATGTCTCAAATAAAGCAATGTGACCGAGTACTGTAGACTTGAGTGAGTGTGACCTCAGTCTCTTTATTCTGACTCGAGTGCCGACACAGCATGGGAGGCCTGCTTATATGCAGTGCTTCCAAGGGATGCTCGGATCTCTTGGGACTCCAACAGATGCGCCCTCTGGTGGCAGCAGAATGCTGGTTACAAGGTGTTGCATACATAATAGCTTGGGACTGTGGTCACTCAAAAAAAAATGAACACTGATTTAAGGTTTCTATTATTTCAATCTGAATTAAATACTGACAAAATATACGGAGGTTACAAACTATAAAGGAGTCATAAAATAATCAAATAAAATATGATAACAATACATACTTTATTTTCAATGACTGACGTGATTCGTGTTTCGGTCTTGTAGCTGTGAATCACCAGAGTGTTGTAATCCTTCATGGCTTTTGCTTCTCCTTTACTTATGACAGATCTGCAGATAGCTGAATTGAGGAGGCTTCCACCCACTTCCAGACTGATAGGTGTCAGCTTAAGTTTGCAGTTCTCTGCATAGATATTAACAACAAAAGGACAAGCCTATACACACAAAAGAATGCACATTTTAATGAGGGATTAGATTTCTGAAAACACCAGTACTTAGAAGTCGATAAACAACAATTTGCATTTTTTCAGTGCCTTTAATGTAGGAAAAAGACCTGAAGGCTCTTCACAGACCCTTAATCAGACAAAAAGTGAGACTGAGCCAAAGGAGGTGTTATTGAGAGGGCTGACTAAAAGCTTAGGCAGAGGTAGGTGTCAAGGAGGTTCTTAAAGGAGGAACAAGAGATTAGGAAGGGAATTCCAGCATTTAGGGCCGAAATGGCTGAAGGCACGGCCGCCAAAGATGGGGTGAAGGAAGTGGGGGAAGGGTTTTGGAGAGGAAAGGGAGGTTGGAAATGGGGTTGCAGTCTGCAAGGACACAGGGATGGAGGGTGGATTTTTGAGGGGGTGATAATGTGAGTTGCAAACAGTGTAATCACTAGCATTTCAGTTAAACATAGTGACTGGTGTGTAAAATATTCATATCAAATATGCATTTAAACTTTAAATAAATAACCAGCATTACAATTATATTTTGTCATTCCAGTTGTAGTTTGTGTTTGGAAAGAGAACTTGGAGCTGAGAGTGAAACACTGTGGTTTCAGATCTGCCACCACCAGTGGCAGTAGTGGTAGTAAATTGAAGTGTTGAATTAAGAATAGAACACAAACACATCATGATCCTAAATACATTTTGAGAATAATTTTTCCTATTGCACATTAAACCTAGTGACAATACTGAATTGCAATCACATTTAAAAGGGCTGTTTACTCCTGAACTTCATGGAGCAAAATCTAAAATGTTTGTCCTGGGAAGCATATATATCTTGAAATCTTGCACATTTACACACTTTCCTTCCTATAAGTAGTTAATGGCTTATTGCGATCAGTCAAAATAAACATAAAAACATAAATACCATACCTCATGCATTTCCAGTGCTTTGCTGTAACCCATTGATTCAAGTGTCACCCAGAGGTCTCTTGGATCACCTTCCCGATCATTAGCTTCCATCAGGTTCAAGTCCATGAAGCCCTGACGTGTCAGCTCGTTTTTCTTTGTATCAAAATTTTCTGTGCAGAATGTGGAAGTATGAAGTAAAGGTATATTTAAGGATGCATGTAAGGATTTGAAAAGCATGGTCATCCCGACTACTGTTGTGCACCTTCCAGTGGTCAGTTCAAAGAGGCATTGGCAAAGGTGTTGGTAGCAGGAGACCTGCCTAACCTCTTGGCCACAGCCAATGTATAACCCAGTGTCACATGCATGTGGTTTGAAGAGAGGCAGCAGTAACAACAGAGGCATTCATATTCATTCATAATCTTAAAACAAAATCTCTATTAAATATCCTCTTAGCCTTCTCTGATCCCGTGGAAATAATTCCAATATTTCAATTCTCTTCTCATAACTAGTTTCCTATCCTTGCATCATCCTGGAATCCATGCTGTATGCTCTCTGTGGCTTTAATGGCCTTTCCATAATGGAACTCCCACAAGTACACAATTGGCCTAACCAATGTTTTGTACAAATGTATCATTGCTCCTTTACTAGTATTCTATGCCCTTATTTATAAAGCTCAAAGTTCTGTTGGCTTTTTTATGTCTTTGTTTACCTGCACTTTTGGGGAATTATGTATTTGCACCTCAAGGTTTCTGTGTTCGTCTATATCCTTCAGTGACTTTCCATGAGTGTATACTCCTATTCCTTGTTTTTCTTCCCAAAGTGTACTACCTCACAATTGTCCACATAAAATTGCATGTTCCACCTGTTTGCTCATTTCACTAACCTGTCTGTGTCTTCCTGAAGTTTTTTTGCAGTCCTTCTCACTGTTTGCCAAATATTCTTTGTGTCATCAACAAATTTAGATATTGCGTACCTATACCCAAATCTATATACACAGAAAACAAAAGTGGATTCAGCACCGATACTTGAGTATAGTTCCAATCCTTCTCCAGTCTGAGCAGTACCCATTTACCATAACTCTTTGTTTTCTCCCAATCAGACAACTTTCTATGTTGCTATATTTCCTTTTATGCCATGCACCTGAATTTTTCCAACAAATCTCTTGGAAGACACTTGGGAGCGAAATTGCACTTCACCCGAAACGGGTCAGATAATTTGAATTAAATGATTATTCTCTGCCCGAGTCCTTGGGGCGGAGAATGTAGCGAAATTGCCCTCTTTTTCTTTTTCAATCTGTAGCAGCAGTGTTTTGGACGGCTGTGGGGCGGATGACGGGCAGTGTCATCAGCGTGATGCTGATGACGTCAGTGCGATGCGGACATGCTGCGTCACATTGACGCATCACAACTTCCGTCCCCTTCAGTTAAAGGGGAGGGTCGCTGCAAGATCTGCAGCCACTTTAGTCATCATCATCATCATAGGCAGAGTCTCGGAATCTAGGAAGACTTGCTTCCATTCCTGAAGTGAGTTCTTTGGTGGGACATAGTCCTTGAGGGAAGAGGTGGGTGGGACTGATTTGCCGCATGCTCTTTCCGCTGCCTACGCTTGATTTCTGCATACTCTCGGCGTTGAGGCTCAAGGTGCTCAGCGCCCTCTCGGATGCACTTCCTCCACTTAGGGCGGTCTTGGGCCAGGGACTCCCAGGTATCAGTGGGGATGTCGCACTTTATCAGGGAGGCTTTGAGGGTGTCCTTGTAGCGTTTCCACTGCCCACCTTTGGCTTGTTTGCCGTGAAGGAGCTCAGAGTAGAGCACTTGCTTTGGGAGTCTCGTGTCTGGCATGTGAACTATGTGGCCTGCCCAGTGGAGCTGATCGAGTGTGGTCAGTGCTTCAATGCTGGGGATGTTAGCCTAGATGAGGACGCTGATGTTGGTGCGCCTGTCCTCCCAGGGGATTTGTAGGATCTTGCGAAGACATCGTTGGTGATATTTCTCCAGCAACTTGAGGCGTCTGCTGCATATGGTCCACACAGGAGGGCAGGTATTACTACAGCCCTGTAGACCATGAGCTTGGTGGCAGTTTTGAGGGCCTGGTCTTCAAACACTCTTTTCCTCAGGCGGCCAAAGGCTGCGCTAGCACACTGGACAGTGTTGGATCTCGTCAATGATGTCTGCCCTTGCTGATAGTAGGCTCCCGAGATATGGGAAGTGGTCCACGTTGTCCAGGGCCGCGCCGTGGATCTTGATGACTGGGGGGCAGTGCTGTGCGGTGAGGACAGGCTAGTGGAGGATCTTTGTCTTACGGATGTTTAGCGTTAAGGCCCATGCTTTCGTACGCCTTGGTAAATGCGTTAACTATGTCCTGGAGTTCAGCCCCTATATATGCAGATGCAGGCGTCGTCCGCGTACTGTAGCTCGACGACAGAGGTTGGGGTAGTCTTGGACCTGGCCTGGAGATGACACAGGTTGAACAGGTTCCCACTGGTTCTGTAGTTTACTTCCATTCCAGTAGTGAGCTTGTTGACTGTGAGGTGGAGCATGGTGGCGAGATAGATTGGGAAGAGGGTTGGGGCGATGGCGCACTTTAGTGGCACCCACTGGCCACCAGGGAGGGCTTCGGCCAGGCCAACAGTCCGGCACCCAAGAGTGCCCGGCCGGACCCATGGCCACCATTGTTGGGCCAACTTCAGAGTCGTCCGACAATTAAAATAAAATGGCAGCCGTAGCGGAGCGCCCTCCCCTTTTAAGGACGGATGTGCCGCCCAGCAACTGAACTGCGGTGGCTCTGCTCCAGAGGGGTAATTTCCCTCGCAGGGTGGTAAGGGGTCGGCGCGTGCCCACCATCTACAGCTCTGGGACAATTTCTGATGGGTCGGCCCATCTGCCTGCCCTCGGTTGGAAAGGCCTTACCGCCCCATTACCATCTCTTAAAGGAGGGGGGCTATTTCGGCACCCTTATCTAATGCCTTCTGAAATTCATAAAAAACTACCTCTCCTGCATTACAAAAATAAATTACCGTTATCTAGCCAATGGACTCTGCTTCAAAAACAATTACATTTTTATCAAACTCGACTTGTCCTTAATATATCCATGTTGGTTGTCCTTGATTAACCCATCCACTTATAAATGCTCATTATTTTGTCACAAATTATGGATTCTAAGAGTTTGGTCACAACTGAAGTTAGATTAACTGCTCGAAAGTTACCCGGTTTATCTTTATTTCCCTTCTTGAACAAAAGTGTTGGACTGGCCAGCTCAATAACACAATTTGTATATTTTAAAAATTGTGGCCAGACTCCAGAGTCTCTGCTTTTTCCTCCCATAGGGCCCAAATTTGACCAGTACAGATTTCTGGCGCACTCAGCAGAGGTGCGCCGCTTTTGTAGAACTTCAAGGGCGCCAAGAATCTTCGGGCCAATTTTGGCCAGTCCCCAGCCTCTCCTCCATGGTGGCATAGCTTGGCAACTGGAGTCGGGGGCGGAGCCAGGTCCCGGCACTGCACATGCGCGCTAGAGTGTGCGTGCATATGCAGTAGCTCCTAGCCTCCAGAATCTGAGTGTGTGTGATGCAGGCTGTGTGGGAGGGGCTGACGCTCACCGTCCCTATCCCGGGCAGAGTGGCCTGCCGCACAGGCCGGCCGCTGCCTTCCCGCGCTGAGGGCTACGAGAAACAGGTTGGTGGGGGGGGGGGATGGAAGAGTTTTGATCCGGTGGGGGTGGGGCGGGGCAGCCCTGCAATGTGCTAGCATGCTTGGGGCTGATCATCGCGGGTCGCGGCTGCCGTCGGCGACGAGGGGCATCAATTTCATGCAGAACTTGCAGCATTTAAGGGAGGGAAGGTTCCCTTGTATTGCTACCACCCCTCTTGCTGGCTTTAGCGCTCCAAGGGAAGTGGGAGCTGAAAGACACAAAGCCACAGCAACCCAGATATGACAAATAGTGGACGGAGGAAAACCCAAACAACCAAAAAGATTAAACATGAGTAGAAGGTATCCTCAACCCGACTGGAGTCTGTACTGGACCACAGGAGAACGGCTACACTGCTGGCTGCGAGGCTCCTGCACCTAGGCCTGGCCGAAGGACATTGCCGGTGCGTGCTCCAGTCGGGAAGGTAAGACTCTTTATTAATTATTACTTGATTTATTTTACATTTTTTATTATTTATTGAATGTTATGGTTTATATGATTCTTTATTAATTAAAGTGATGTGTTTAATGCTTTAGTGTTTAATGCTTCCCACCAGTGTCTCTGGCTACCTGTGCTGAACTCTTAACTCACCGCAGGGTTTTTCAAAACGTACAAAAGTGGATATTTACTCTGGTCTAAGTTAGTTTGGAGTAAGTTTTAACTGTCTAAACTTGCATAAATGGCCAAAACAGGGGTAAGTGTTTGGTTATGCCCCATTTTGAAAAAAAAACCTGAACTAAAAAAAAACTAATTAACTCAATTATACTGGAGCAACTTAAATGTGGAGAATTGAGATTTTTAAGTTACTCTAAAAAAAAAAATGGAGCAACTCATGGGGAAATTTGGGCCCATAAGAACTACACTGAAGTTTTCTAAATCTTTGTGTAAAGATGAAGATTTGTTTCACTCTTTGGGATTATTGGTTTTAAGAATAATTTGAGTCAAGGTATTAAGTATATCTCTCCATCAATATCTGAAAGCAACCAAAACACTCAATGAGAAGACCAACATATAAGACCAAGTCTTTTTAGATTCAGAGTTAGGTTATAAAACTTTCAAAATTCTGTTATTGTTCACAATGAATCATTTAACACTAAATTTAAATACGGAAATATCTTGTGTTAAGTTCTTTCGCAGCTTTTCTTGCTTGTACATCAGAAAAGATTCTGCTCATATTTGCAGCACCATCAATTCCCTGTCCTCGTAGTTTTGATAGTTCCAGACCTTTTGTCTTCAAAAAAAACCTGATGATATCACTTTCAAGATTAGCGTCTGATTGATCATGTACTTCATGAAATCCTAAAAAACTCATTAATACTTATTTTGGCAGGGCTGTTTTTTTTTCATTTTTTTCCATGTGGCTTAGTAAAATGGAGGATTGTTGATACTATTAGAAATACTTTCTGTAACCTAGTCTGATAGCTCGTCTGAAATCTTAGGCTGAATTATATTACTGAGCTGTTGACTTCTTTCGGAGATCTTCAACATCAAATTTTGGCAACTTTGCAATTTTTCCCCAGTCTCCTTTTGTTTCTTGCGCTTAGCAGCTCCACTCAGTTGTTTCAACATTTTTGAAACGGTGCATACATTTCTAGCAATAGAAACAAATATAATGATCACTGAGTCATGAGTCTTACAACGAGCATAACACAAAATGCAGGAAGTTGTCAGGAGAGGAGCGGGGGGGGCTAGGAAAGTGAAGTGTCTCCCTCGACAGTATATCAAGCCTATTCTCTTCGAGACTTGCCTCATATGATTGGATCAGATCATCATGTTCCACCAGAGTAAGGAGAAAATTTCCAAATAAGCCCAGGATACAGGTGCATATTCCCAATAACGTATTGGGCCTCCGTAAACCAATGGGCCCTGGTTTGACTGGACCAGTTGCATCACTGTAGTTTTATGCCACTGCTCTACGCATCTTATATTTGACGGTTTTTCACTGCTGATCTGTCACCCATTTGTTAACATTTCTGCTCTGATTTGAGTCAGATCACTTCTTATCTTGCTGAACCTTTAACTTTTCATTATTATTTTCTATATTTACACTGAACACAACTATTTTGCAGTCTCTATTCACCAAGTGTTCTCTTACTCTCATCAGTTTTATTTGACCTATTTAATTTCCCAGAACTAAAATCAAGCAATGTTTCATTCCTTGTGTCAGCCATGGCTTAGTGGTAGCACTCCCATCTCTGAATCAGAAGATCATGGGTTTCCACTACAGAGAATTGAGCACAAAATCTAGGCTCACACTCCTGAGGTACAATACTGAGGGAGTGCTACATCGCTAGAGGTGCTGTCTTTCAGATGTGACATTATACTGAAGCCATGCCTGCCCTCTCAGGTGGACACTAGTTTGAAGAAGAGTAGGGGAGTTACCCCTGTGTCCTAGCCAATATTTATCCCACAATCGCTAAAATAGATAATTTGGTCATTGTTACATATGTATTTTTGGGTCCTTGCTGTGTACAAATTGGCTGCTGCATTTCCTACAATAGTGACTACACATCAAAAAAAACTCATTGACTATAAAAAGTGCTTTGGGATGTCCAGAGATCTTGAAAGGTGCTATACAAGTATAACAATTTCTTGTTGAACCACAAAAATGATATCGGAAGTCATTTAAAAAGAATTTCTTCCCACTTTGATCACATGCGTTATCTTTATGCTAGAACATCTTGGAATAGTTAAAACCACCAATATTATGCATATCTCTGAACTGTCTGTCATTTTCCATTTCTTTCCCATCTCCAATATTTGGTGGCTTGTAACGCAGGGCAATTTTGTACCTGTTACTGCTGGTTGCAATAAGCCTGGCTTTTATTGAATATTTTTAGTCAAACTTACAGCTGTGCATCCATTACATCAAATAATATAATTTCCTTAATAAGAGTAATATATCTATTTAACCATTATCTACTGACATGTTATAACATAATAGGATAAAAAGAATCAGAGAATAAAGTGTTTGACTACAACTGATCTGTTGGGGGTTTGGGATAGAACTTGGAGCCAAATAGCTCAGTATTACTTGCATGATAGAATTCACTTCCAAAGTATCTCCCTCTGGATCTTCTTTTTGTCTAAGCACACAGTGTTTCACATCATTATCGTATGGTATTCTTTTTCTGCATCACTTGATATTCATTTTCATTTTCACTTGAGAAGCCTAGCTCTCCAAGATTCAATTTTGGATCCTGTAATTATTGGTTACGATCAATGTTATGTGTCCATAACTAAACTATAATTATCCTTTCAAATTAACACAGGAATGCATTTAAAACCAGCAACATCGCTTCTGGGCATCATAATACAATTGCTTTCAAGATTCAGCAAATTCTACCTTCATATATTTAAACTCGAAATTCCCTTGATCAAATTTATCAAAACAGAGGACACATTTTTGAAGGTTTAACGTACTGCAAATGCAAATGTTATTTATACTAAATTATTTCCCGCACTGCTAGATACTGTAATCGAAAAAACTAGAGTAATCCTTGAAGCACTATGAAATTGCCTCTTTGGGTGATTGTTTTCTCCATTGCTTCTGAAATTTATTTCTGATGTCAATCGGGGTAAAGTAGAGCACTCTTAAAATCCACAGCTCCCATTACAGTGCGTGAGTTACAGAAGAACTCTTATTTTCCTAATAATCTTTGTTCTTATGCCAATATTTCTTCAATTTTTATCCCCATTTATATCTTTTAGTAATTTTCCACCAGATATAATTAAACAAATACTTTAGGTTGAAATCCCACGAAAATGAACAAGCAAGATTAATTTTGATGCTTCTGGTTTGCAGCTATGCTTACAGTGGCATATTGTAATTAGAAATTCAGGAAAATTTGGAGCAAGTTAGCAACGGTGAGATCGGCATGCAAAATGGCAAAAATTATGGCGCACATCACTATTCAAGCCATTACAGGAAATTCTGGGTCAATATTATACTTCTTCATAGCTTTTAATGCTTCTAACTGTCCAGTTTTAATTTGAATATTTTCTGCATTCACATACATACCAATCAATCATGACTCAAATTTTTTGGGAACATTGATCCTTACTCTATTTCTTGGTTTTATCATTTAATTTTTTTGTTATCCTTTGCCCTATCTACAATGCTGTTTTTAAATCGCTCACTTTCTCATAGGCTATTTCCTTCTCGTTCTCCTCTGAGAATACTTTTGCACTATAATCAGTTAAGCTTTCTTCCTCTATTCCAACAGCTTTATTAATGCTGCGCTCCCACTCTGGTCTCAAACCTACATTTTCCCTACCCTCGCCCTGTTTACTGCCTCTTCCTCAAGGATATTTGTGTAATTTTGATTCCAGTGAAGGCTGTCCTGTCAGTATAACTTACCCATGCTATAATTGCTCTAATGCCCCAAGAATGTGACCCCTTCTCTTCTGCAACCATACATTAACTTTCTTAATCTTCCTGGGCCTCCCGGCTGGACCTCCTGTGGCGACTCGATGTGACCTGGGCCTCCGGGTTGGATCTCCTGCGGCGACTCGGCGCGACCTGGGCCTCCCGGCTGGAACCCTGCGGCGACTAGGTGGCTGGACCTAGCTATCGGGCCTCCACCTCCTCCACCATCTGGACCTTTCCTTCCCCACTGATGGCCTGGCCTCCTCTCCTCCTCCTGCATATGGTGAGTACAATGGCTGTGACCCCCCGCCCCCCCCCCCATTCTGAACCCCACCTACCATCAAGGGCGCTACCCAGTGCCGAGCCTGCAGCCAACATCTCGCCATAGGCAACTAGGCCCATACAGCAGTGCCTGGTCTCCAGTCATCTTGGACCCCCTTGCAACTGGACCAAGACTTAGCCCTTGTGGTAGCCAGTGTGCAACGACCACCCCACATTAAAAGAAATCATGCACAGGCATCTTGCACTCCACGAACATGAAGTTCAGGACCTGGAACGTCAGGACCCTCATGGACAACGCCAACAGTGACAGACCAGAATGCCACACTGCCATAGTTGCCCGGGAACTTAAGACACTTTGATATCGACATCGCCGTCCTAAGCAAGACCCGGTGGGCAGGGGAAGGCCAGCTCAAGGAACAAGGTGGAGGTTACACCTTCTCCTGGAAAGGGAAACCAGAGGCAGAACGCCGCCTCCACGGATTCGGCTTCGCCATCACAAACAAGCTGGTCGACCGCCTCAAAGACACCCCCTGCGGGGCTAACGAACTCCTCATGATGCTTCAACTCACCCTATCCCGGAACCGGTGCGCCACAGTCATCAGTGCTTACACCCCAATACTTGATGCAACAAATGAGGGCAAAAAGGGTTTTTACTCCAACCTCGAAAAATCCCCGACCTGCGTCCCCACGGGCGACAAACTGATGAACCTCGGCGACTTCAACGCCAGGGTTGGAAAGGACACAGACCTCTGGGGAGGCGTGATTGACAGAGAGGGGATAGCAAAAGCCAACTCCAGCATTACCCTACTCCTGACAAAATGTCTAGAGCATGAACTGGTCATCACCAACACCTTGTTCCGACATAGGGACAAATACAAGTTATCATGGCAACACCTTCGCTCCAAACACTAGCACCTGCTCGACTATGTCATCGTGCAAGCCAGGGATCGCAAGGATGTGCGCATCACCCGTGCCATGACAGGAGCTGATGACTGCTGGATGGACCACTGCCTAATTCGATCCATCATTGACATCAACATAGCCCCAAAGCCAAGGGGGCAGCAGAAGCAGTGTCGCAAAAAAGTCAATGCCGGGGCACTGACGGACCCAGCTAAGAGAGCCCTTTACAGTCAGCGCCCCACAGCTAACCTGGCGTGCCTTGATGACCCCGAGATGCAGAATGCCCAACAGCGCTTGGTCTGCCCTCCAGGCCTCCATAACCAGTGCCTGCAAAGAGACGCTCGGTCACTCAATCAGGAAACACCAGAACTGGTTTAATGAGAATGATCAGGAGATTCAAGAGCTAATAGATTGCAAGCGCAGGGCATTTCTAGCCTTAAACAGCAGCCCAACTCGGGAGCAGCAAAGCAGCATTATAAACGGCAAAAGGCTAAGGTCCAACAAAAAACACGGGACCTAAAGAACAGGTGGTAGATGGAGAAAGCACAGATACAGCAGCTAGCCGACAGCCATGATGTGCGAGGATTCTTCATCGCAGTCAAGGCCATATACAGTCCAAACACACAAGGCCCCACCCCGCTGCTAGCCAAGAACGGGGAATCACTCATCAAGGACACCGAGGCAGTCAGGGCCCGCTGGAGGGAGCACTTCGAACATCTCCTCAATCGAGACTCTGCCTTTGACTTGAGTGTTCTCGACTCCATTCCGCAGCATGCCACCCGCCACCAACTCAGTGAGACCTCAACACTACATAAGGTAGAAAAAGCCATAAGACAGCAAAAAAACAACAAGGCTACGGGAGAGGATGGAATCCCTGCTGAAGTATGGCGGAGAGGCACTATTGGTGCGAATACACAACCTCATCTCTCTTATCTGAAGGGAGGAGAGCATCCCGGGAGATCTCCGAGATGCAGTGATCGTGACCATCTTTTAAAAAGGGGACAAGTCCGACTGCGGCATTTACAGAGAAATCTCCCTGCTATCAGCCACTGGGAAAGTCGTCACTGGAGTCCTCCTCGACTGCCTTCTCCCCGTGGCTGAGGAGCTCATCCCGGAGTCGCAGTGCGGATTTCGTCCCCTCCGGGGCACAACGGACATGATTTTTGCAGCGCGACAGCTGCAGGAAAAATGCAAGAAACAGCGCCAACCCTTATACATGGCCTTCTTCGACCTTACAAAGGCCTTTGACACTGTCAACCGCAAGGGTCTATGGAGTGTCCTCTTCCATTTCGGATGCCTCCAAAAGTACGTCACCATCCTCCACCTGCTCCACGATGACATTCAGGCCATGATCCTCACCAACAGATCCATCACAGACCCAATCCACATCTGGACCGGGGTCAAGCAGGGCTGCGTCATCGCCCCAGCCCTCTTCTCAATCTTTCTCGCTGCCATGCTCCACCTCACAGTTGACAAGCTCCCCGCTGGAGTGGAACTAAACTACAGAACCAGTGCAAAGCTGTTCAACCTTCGCTGTCTCCAGGGCATGTCCAAGGCTACTCCAACCTCTGTCGTCGAGCTACAGTACGCGGTCAATGCCTGCGTCTGTGCACATACAGAGGCTGAACTCCAGGACATAGGTGATGTATTTATCGAGGCGTATAAAAGCATGGGCCTTACGCTAAACATCAGTGAGACAAAGGTCCTCCACCAGCCCGTCCTGCCCATACAGCACTGCCCCCCAGACATCAAGATCCACGGGGCGGCCCTGTACAACGTGGACCACTTCCCTTATCTCGGGACCCTCCTATCAACAAGAGCAGGCATTGACGACGAGATCCAATGCCGCCTCCAGTGCACCAGTGCAGCCTTTGGCCACCTGAGGAAAAGAGTGTTTGAAGACCAGGCCCTCAAAACTGTCACCAAGCTCATGGTCTACAGGGCCGTGGACCATGTACAGTAGACACCTTAAGTCGCTGGAGAAATATCAGCGATGTCTCCGCAAGATCCTACAAATCCCCTGGGAGGACAGACGCACCAACATTAGCGTCCTCGTCCAGGCCAACATCCCCAGCATTGAAGCACTGACCACACTTGATCAGCTCCGCTGGGCAGGTCACATAGTTCGCATGCCAGACACGAGACTCCCAAAGCAAGCGCTCTACTCGGAACTCGTCCACGGCAAACGAACCAAAGGTGGGCAGAGGAAATGTTACAATGACACCCTCAAAGCCTCCCTGTTAAAGTGCGACATCCCCACGAACACCTGGGAGTCCCTGGCCAAAGACTGTCCGAAGTGGAGGAAGTGCATCCGGGAGGGTGCTGAGCTCCTCAAGTATCGTCGCCAACAGCATGCAGACATCAACCCTTCCCCTCAACCACTGTCTGCCCCACCTGTGACAGAGACTGTGGTTCTCGTATTGGACTGTACAGCCACCTAAAAACTCATGCTAAGAGTGGAAGCAAGTCTTCCTCGATTCCGAGGGACTGCCTATGATGATTATGATGATGAGTAATCTTCCTTAAACTGTCCAGGCCACGGCACAGAAAGTAATCCTGAAAGCAGCATCACCCTAGAGATCTTGTTTTTCAATTTAGTGCTAAACTCCCTAGACAAGACCTCAAATACATTTATTCATCCCATTGGTTCCAATAAGGACCACATGCTTTGGCTACTCACCCTCCCTCTCCAGAAGATTTTCCACCAGTTCTGTGATGTCCTTCACTCTAGCACCATGGAAGCAACATACCATTCGGGAGTTCTGGTTACAACTGCAAAATTTTTAAAAAACAACCTATCTCCCTGACGATAGAATCTCTCATTACTACCCCTCTCCTATTTTTTGTTGCTTACCTGCTCATCTCTGAGTAGTCCCTTGATCTATGGTGCTGCAATGTTGCTCAGGACCACTTTATTCAGAGTTACTGTCACTGTCCACCTCATATTTATTTAACAATAACTGTCTATGGGTCAGATCCAGTAACTAGAGTTCCTGGCACATTTAATAGAAACATAGAAAATAGGTGCAGGAGTAGGTCATTTGGCCCTTCGAGCCTGCACCGCCATTCAATGAGTTCATGGCTGAACATGCAACCTCAGTACCCCATTCCTGCTTTCTCGCCATACCCCCCAATCCCCCCAGTAGCAAGGACCACATCTAACTCCCCCCCCCGAACACATCCAGTAAATTGGCCTCAACAACTTTCTGCGGCAGAGAATTCCACAGGTTCACCACTCTCTGGGTGAAGAAGCTTCTCCTCATCTCGGTCCCAAATGGCCCACCCCCCATCCCCAGACTGTGACCCCTGGTTCTGGACTTCCCCAACATTAATAAGAACATAAGAACAGAAGAACATAAGAACATAAGAATTAGGAACAGGAGTAGACCATCTAGCCCCTCGAGCTTGCTCCGCCACCCAACAAGATCACGGATGATCTGGCCGTGGACTCAGCTCCACTTATTTGAGTCCTGTATCACTCTGCTCCTCTGTGGCTGCGTCACCCACTTTGCTCTCTCTACACTATTCCTGTGTCTTGACTGAACATATTCTTCAGATGATCTAGACGCTCCTCATCCTCTCTGCTGCTATAGTGTGGCCAATTGTCTCTGTAGCACTGAGAATCAGATTTCCTACACCGTGCAACTGTGTTGCCCCTCGATACAGTAAGGATCCACAATGGTCGATATGTTACATTACATACATTTTGAGGGTGCTGTGCATTGTCATACCTCAGAGTCTAAGGGTCTAAATTTCCCCAGGAGTTGCTCCTATTTTTTTGGAGCATCTTAAAAATCGCAATTCTCCCCATTTAATTTGCTCCAGTTTAAGTGAGTGAGTTCAGTTTCTTTATAGTTACGTTTTTTTTTCCAAAAGGGGGCGTTACCAACCACTTACGCCTGTTTTGGCCATTTAAGCAAGTTTAGCCAGCGAAAAGTTACTCCAAACGAACTTAGGCCAGCGCATGTATCCACTTTTGTATGCTCAGAAAAACCTTGCGGAGACTTAAGGAAATCAACCGCAGGTAGCCAGAGATGGGGGGGGGGGGGGGAGAGAAGGGAGTGAGAGGATTTTCCAAAGCACTAAACATCTTCACAACAACATTAAAGAAGCATAAGTACATTTAAAGCACCGAACACTAAACAAAGCACAAAAATAAGCATTCAATAATAAAAAATACAAGGAAGCTGAGAGGACATGGACCAATACTTATAAAGCACTAAATAAAACACACAAAATTAATAAGCGATGAATTAACAAATAACAAATAACAAATAGAAGGAACCCTGCAAATAAAGCACCAAGATCAAAGTAATAATCAATCAATCAATAACAAATAAAAATAGAAGTCCAATGTG